>NC_135615.1:26901019-27241019 GCF_053574225.1 Canis aureus
ATGGAAACATCCAGCAGGCAGTCCAGCAGGCAGAAAATTAGTAAGGACATAATTGAACTCAATGGCTCCATCAATATGCAAAATATGGTTCATGTTTATAAACTACTTTATCCAAAAATGCAGAATATGCATTCTTCTCAAGCTCATATGAAACTAAGATAGATCACATTCTGGACCATGAAACACACCTTAACACATTTATAGTAAAAAAAAAAACTATACAATGTCTGCTCTTGACCACAGTGAAATTAAACTAGAAATCAATAATAAAAAGAAAGCTGGAAAAAATCTCCAAATACCTGATTATTAAATAACATATTTCTTTAAATAAAAAAAGATTATTTATTTATTTATTTCACAGAGAGATTGAGAAAGAGCAAGCACAAGGAGGGGAGAGAGAGCAGCAGACTCCCTGCTGAGGAGGGGGCCCTACATAGGGCTCCATCCCAGCACCCTGGTATCATGACCTGAGCCAAAAAGGCAGAAGTTCAACCATCTGAGCCACGCAGGTGACTCTAAACAACATATTACTAAATAAAACATGGTCAAGGATTACATAGCAAGAGAAACTTCTTTTTAAGGATTTTATTTATTCATGAGACACAGAGAGAGGAAGGGACACAGGCAGAAGGAGAAGCAGGCTCCCTGCAGGGAGCCTGATGCAGAACTTGATCCCAGGACCCGGGGATCATGCCCTGAGCCAAAGGGAGATGGTCAACCACTGAGCCACCCAGGCATCCCAACAAGAGAAACTCCAAAAATATTTTGAACTAAAGGAAAATAAAATTTATCAAAATGTGTGAGATGCAGCAAAAAAGTAGTCCTTAGAGGGGATCGTATAGCACTGAATGCAAATTTTAGAGAAGAAGAAAGATATAAAATCAATAATAAACTTCCACTTTAAGAAACTACAAAAGTAAGAACAATTTAAATCTAAATTAAGCAGATGAAAAAAAATAAAATTAGAGCAGAAGTCAATGAAATTGAAAACAGAAAAGCAAAAAAGAAACCTGATAAAACTAAAATCTCAGTCTTTGAAAAGATTAATAAAATTAATAAGCTCTGGCCAGAATAAATAGCAAAAAATAGAAGACACAAATTACTGATATGAGAAGTGACAAAAGGAGACAACACTATAGATCTCAGGGACATTAAAATGATAATAAAGAAATGGTATGAATAACTATTAGCCCACAAATTTGATAGTCTAGGAGAAATGGACCAATTCTTTGAAAGACACAATTTGCCAAAATTTATACCAGAAGAAAGACCATCTAAATAGGCCCATAATGATTAAAGAAATTGAATAAAAAATTAATAACCTTTCAAAAACAGAAAGTACCAGGCCCAGATAGGTTCAGCTGATAATTCTACCAAACATTTATGGAAGAATTATTCCAATTTTCTACAATATCTTTCAGAAAAAGCAGAGGAAATACAATTGAACTCATTCTGTGAGGCAAGAAGTACCCTAATAATAAAGCCAGGCAGAGATATAACAGAAACACTACCAACCAAATCTTCCATCTATGTAATCCTCAAAATTTAGCAATTTGAACCCGATAACACATAAAAAAAATCTTATACCATAACCAAGTGATATTTATACCAGGTTTAATTGTGATATTTATACCAGGCTGGTTAAATATTGTAACATTGATTAATGTAACCCATTATATCAACAGTTTTAAAAAGAAAAGTCATAGGATCATGTCAATAGATGTAGAAAAAGCATCTGACAAAACCTAACACCAATCCATGGTAAAAAAAAAAAAAAAAAAAAAAATCTCTCAGCAAAAGAGAACCAGAGGAAAACATGTGATAAAGAATATCTATAAAACAAACAAAAACAACAAAAAAGAAACCTACTGTTAACACCATATCCTAATTTGAGAAACTCAAAGCTTTCTCAGCAAGATTAAAAACAAGGCAAGAAAGCTCCTGTAACCACTGCTTTTCATCATTGTACTGGAAATTCTTAGGTAATGCAATGAGACAAAAAAAGAAAATAAATGGTATACTGATTGATTGGAAAGGAAGAAAATAAAACCATCTTTGTTCACAGAGCCATTAACTTCTGTAAAGAAAACGTGAAAGAAGTGGCAAAGAGAAACTGCCAGAACTAATACACAGTTATAGCAAGTTTTAAGAATACAGATTGATATACGAAAGTCAATCTCTATACTATATATTAGCAATGAACAAGTGGAATTTGAAGTTAAAAATTCATAACCATTTATAATAGCATCTCCCCCCAAAATTAAATATTTAGCTATAAATCTAACAAACTATGTATAAGATCCATATGAGAAGCACTACAAAACTAGGATGCAAAACATTAAAAATGAACTAAATAATGGAGAAATGTTCCATATTCAGGGATAAAAAGACTCAATGTCATTAAGAAATTAGTTCTTCCTAGCTTGATCTATAGATTTAGTACAACCCCAATCTGAATCCCAGCAAGTTATTTTGTAGATATTGTTAATTTGATACTAGAGAGTTTAAATGGAGAGGGAAAATGCTCAGGATGGCCATCATAATAATGAACAAGAACAAAGTCAGAAAATTGACACTAACTGACTTTAAGATTACTATCAAGATACAAGAGTAAGACAGCATGGTATTGGTAAAGAACAGACAAATTGATCAGTAGAATAGAGAACACAGAAATAACCCATAACATAAATATAGTCAGTTGGCTTCTGATGAAGTAGTAAGAAAACACAATGGAGAAGACTGTTTTCAATAAATTAATGCTGGAACAAGTGCTCATCTGCATGCTAAAAAAAAAAAAAAAAAAAAAAAAAATTCTAGATACTGACCTTACATTGTTCACAAAAATTTAACTCAGAATAGATCAGAGACACAAAGATAGAATGTAAAACTATAGAACTCATAGGTAATCTGACATAAAAACGTCTAGGTGATGTTAGGTATGGCAGTGACTTTTAAGATAAAACACCAAAGACATGGTCCATGTAAGAAATAATTGATAAGCTGCACTTTATTAAAATTAAAAACTGCTCTAGGGGCTCCTAGGTGGCTCAGTCAGTTGAACATCTCTTGATTTTGGATCAAGTCATGATCTCAGTGAAATTCAGCCCTGCCGCACGTTCCACGCTCAGCAGGCAGTCTGCTTCTCTACCTCTCTCTCTCCCTCTGCCCCTACCTGTACCCCTTCCCCCACTCATGTGCACTCTATCTCTAAAATAAATAAATCTTTAAAAAATAAAATAACAAACTGCTCTGTGAAAGACAATGACAAGAGAATGAAAAGGCAAGGTTCAGAATGGGAGAAATTATTTGCAAAAGGCACTTCTGATAAAGGCTATTCTCCAAAATATACAAAGAATTCTTTTTTAAAAAATGGTTTTATTTATTTGAGAGACAGAGATAGCACAAGCAGAGAGGAGAGGGAGAATCAGGCTTCCCACTGAGCCGGGAGTCCAAGAGGAGGCTGCATCCCAGGACCCTGGGATCATGACCTGAGCCAAAGGCAGCCACTTAACCAACTGAGCCACCCAGGCACCCCACAAAGAAATCTTTAAACTCAACAATAAGAGAACACAAAGAACTCAGTTAAAAATGGACAAAATAGGGATCCCTGGGTAGCTCAGCGGTTTAGCGCCTGCCTTTGGCCCAGGGCGTCATCCTGGAGACCCAGGATCGAGTCCCACGTCAGGCTCCCTGCATGGAGCCTGCTTCTCCCTCTGCCTGTGTCTCTGCCTCTCTCTCTCTCTCTGTGCCTCTCATGAATAAATAAATAAAATCTTTTTTAAAAAATGGACAAAATAGGGGCACTTCGGGGGCTCAGTTGGTTAAGCATCTGACTCTTGGTCTCAGCTCAGATCCTGATCTCAGGGTTGTAAGCTGGACAAACTACTTGCATAGATACTTTATCATGGAAGATATACAAATGGAAAATAAGCATATAAAAAGATGTCCAACAGCACACGTTATTCTACAACAACATGTATCATTCAAAATGACAGTGAGGTACCACATATTTAATAGATACCTATTAGAACAGTCAAAATCCAAAACATTGACAAAACCACATACTGTTGAGGGAGTGTAGCAACACGAAATGTCATTCAATGATGATTGAAGGCAAAACGGTACAGCCACTTGGAAAGACAATTTAGTGGCTTCTTACAAAACTCTACTTACTTTTACTATGTGATCCAGAAGTCTTGTTCTTTGGTATTTACCTAAATGAATGGAAAACATAAAACTTAAACATAGATATTTATGGCAGCTTTATTCATCATTGCCAAACTGTGAAGCAATTACGATGTACAGCAGTAGGTGAAGGAAGAACTAAACTGTGGCCCATTCAGACACTGGATTAAAATTCAGCACAAAAAAAGAAATGAGCTCTTAAGCCATGAAAATACGTGGAAGAAACTTAAATGCATACTGCAAACTAAAAGAAGACAATCTGAAAAAACTACATACTATATGCTTCCAATCATTGAATATTCTGGAAAAGGCAAAACTACAGACATTAAAAAGTTTAGTGGTTGGCAGTGGTTAAGAAGGAAAAAAGGTTGAGAGTAAGCAGAGCACAGAGGATTTTTAGGGCAGTGAAACTATCCCATAATATTAGTGGAAATATATCATTATACATTTGTCAAAACCCAGAGAATGTACAAAACCAAGAGGGAACCCTCAACAAATTATGGGTTTTGGGTAAGTAGAATGTGTCAATGTAGGTTCATCGGTTGTAACAAAATGTATCACTGTGGTGGGGGTTATTAATAGTGGGCAGAAGTTCGGAACTCTGTATTATGGGAACTCTGCACTTTTAATAAATTTCACTATAACTTTAGAACTGCTTTAAAAAATTAAGTTTAAGAATTAAAATAAACCTTTTCTAGCATCCCAACTCCTTGCCATTAGTGGTGAAAATATTCCTTTAATTTAAATCTTTGTATCTTCAAAATCTCTCTGTAAAATAAAATGTTACTTGATATAAAAGCCACTCATCATAAAATTAACAATCTTCAACGAATAAACAGAGATTGATTTTTACTGTATTATATGACTTAATTCACTCCTATTGGGATTTAAGGGATTAGGAATAATAACCCATAATGAAATTAGCTCCAGTTTCTCAAAAGGAAGAACAGACAATAATTATAGGATTGTAACACAAGGCCATATAAATTTAAATTAGTGTTACCTAAAATTTTAGAAAGTATTTAATAAGTTCATGAAAATCCATAAATTCTTCACAGTTAGAATTCTACGTGTATGTCTCTTAGAGAATGGGTGCTTTTAGTCTGATTACACACTTTTAAGTGACATGTCATGGCTTTCATGTCATATATTTTAGTTTAAGTTATTGAATAAAGGTGCTAGTTATTTTAAAAACTAGTTATTATCTTAGTTGTTCCAACAACTCCATTTAGACTACTTTTACATCAAAGGAAAAAAATTATTTAAAATCATCAACAGATGATTTCCAAGAATAAGTAGTTCTTTTTCTAGAGCTTAAACAGAATTGGGATACTGGGAAAAGTCAACCAAAATATTTCAAAAAAAATTCTTTGTTTTAAATTGTCACTCTAAAGATGAATATTAAGGGTATATTTTAGTCTGTAGTGAATTCACATCTCCTTTAAAGTATGTGCCTTCAAATGACCCTGATTATAGGTGCTTAATATGTACATCAGTTATAATTTTATATGTGTACATTAAAATAGTATGATTTTTCAAATGTGTTCAAATATCAGTAGCCAGATAAGTTTATGCTGTTTTAACTAATGTATGTTTTTTTATTATTCAAATGGTGCTGAAAATAACTCATAGATGTCCCTTTAAGAATGAAAAGTATGCCAGCAAAGAAATCTAACTTTTTGAGTAATATCTAAAAAGGTTACTGCATGAACAATCACTTGATATTTGCATTGTCTAATACTGAAAATAAAGCATCCATTCCATGTCTCATCCAGGGAAAATTGAAGCTATGCTATTGACCAAAAGGGCAGAATTTTTTCAAGATAACTTAACACATCAGAATATCTCTTTCCTGATAACATGTTAGTGGCAGAAAAGGTGAAACTATTTACTTAATTAGTGAAAGAATGAGAGGTGTTAGGTGTAAGTCCAAAAAAGTGTTGAAAGCCTGAGAACACATATCACGTTGGGAGGAAAATCAAAGTATGGGAAATGTGTGTAAAGGACTTGAAAGAAAGTAGAAAATACTAGAACTTTATGAAAACAGTAAAGAAAGCAAAATGATACTAATAAAGTCTAAGATACTGCGAATACCGACCCTGATTTCCTCTCCAATTACTGAACTGTATCATTTCTGTAGCTCTGGATGACATACTCGCTAGAGTGTTAAGGGATTAACTAATGAAGTTACTGGAACATTGGCAATTACTTTTGAAGTCTTCTAAAATAGGAAAGGTGATATGTTGGAAGACTATAAAAAAAAAATAGAGGCAATTTTATTTCTGGTATTCAGAAAGAACAAGGGCAATAATCCGTAAACTCATGGGCCAGTTTTTCCAACCTCAATCTTATTTGAAAAAAACAAAGAAAAACCTTCTGCCATATTATTCTGCAATTTAAAACAACGACAACAGCAATGACAACGGAATTTCTGATGGTCAGTAATCTGGGTCTGTTCAGATAACTAAGGATTGGGGAATTTTTTAGTTTTCAAATCAATAGATAAGAATTTAATGGTGTCAGTGCCTGGGTGGCTCAGTCAGTTAGGCATCTGCCTTTGGCTGGGAACATGATCCCAGGGTCCCGGGATGGACAGGCTCCAAGCATTTCAGGCTCCATGCTTGGGGGTGAGCCTGATTCTCCCTCTCTCCCTGCGCTCCCCCCTGCTCTTTCTTTCTCAAATAAATAAAATCTTTAAAAAAAGGCTTTAATAGTGTCAAGAATAGGAGAAAGGGAGAGTGGATAATGGGGAGAGAAGCTTTTATTATTATAATGCAAGGAAGCATTACTGTCTTGAGTTTACATTTGTTTACATATGTGCATTGCTTTATGATTCTAGCATTGGCAAGGCATTCAGGACAAAGAAAAATGATAAATGACATGACATCATCTCACGTGAGCAGGGTAAGACCAGAGGGACTGCAAAGATTGGTGTGAGGTTTGTTTAAATGTGATGTCCTCTCAAATGATCCAGGAGTGAGTAGAAGCCAAATATTAATAACAGCTGTTGATGATATGTGAAAAGGAGGTGTTATAAACACCAATCAGGACTAAGACAAAATAATAATTCTTTTAAGGCCCGTGGAGAATTGATAAATAGGCAGGACATAACAAATGAGGTCCAACTTGGAAAATATATCAGGAGAAAAATATTCTGAAGCAGAATAAGACAAGAAGAAGATGAAGTCAGAACTGTAGGAACAGAAATGTTCCTCTAAAGAACATTTTGTGTCCTTTATGTTATTTTTTATTTTCATGTTATCTTTTTTTTATTTTTTAAAGTTTTCATTTAAATTCCAGTTAGTTAACACACAGTGTCCGTATTAGTTTCAGGTGTACGGTTTAGTAATTCAACACTTCCATGTAACGCCCGGTGCTCATCACGACAAGTGGAGTTTTAAAAAGCTGCATGCCTCCAAAGAGGGTTTCTGTTTACCCCGGTGGGAAATCCCCACTTTGTGACAGCCTATCTTATTCAAAACTTGATAACATTTTTACAGGTTTATCTAGAAAAAAGTTTTCGAGGCCTACGAGGCCAGTTTATTATATTAACGAAAAAGATATGTGCAAACGAGTGAATTGGTTGCTGTAGGGCTTGTCACCTTTTTCTCTTACCTGAAAGATGCCCCATGCTGTTAAGATCAGTTCATAATTAAAGAATGACTGAGATAAATCACCTGAGTATATATTAGTTGCTGATAATGGATGATTACAACGCAATCCCTAACCCCAAGAAGCTAAAAAAAGTCAATGAGTATAGTGAAAATGGGGATGGGGTAGAGAGTAGATATCAGAGATATTTATCCACCTATAGTATGTCTTTGTCAATCAGTGGCTGACTCTTCGATTTAGATCCATGGATATGAAGGGTCCCTACTGTATAGATGCATAGGTTAATTTATGCATTCTGTGAGCATGAAGTTAACCAAATATGAAATCAAAATATAAGCTACAGAGAATAGTTGGATATAATAATAAGATGGGTTAGATCAGTCAGGATAAATCAAACAAAATCATACTCTATCCTCAATTGCTCAATTCTAAGAAACTGATGTTTCTACCAATGGTTTCTAAATATGATCAAGGTACCTCATAAAGAATCATTATATTTGATTTTTTAAAATATGTTTTGAACAAAGAAGAGGTATTCAAACCTCCTTCTCCTCAGTAAGTAGTTGGGTGGGTGTAAAGACGTACACTGTAGGAGTCTCAGATTTGAAGTTTAGAAGTCCTCTGACAAAAAGGGAATGACTCATTCATTTTGCCAGGGTCATCACTCTACTTCTGCAATTAAACCTGGAAATTTCCCAAAAACAAATTCGCTGACTCTGAAAATGTGGCATAATCCAAACTATGGAAGCCAATAGGGGTCCCACCGTCCATTTGTCAGCAAATTGCCTTTCCTTCACAGGTACTTTGAAACATTTATTTAGTTAGTGATTTTTCTTTCTTTATTAAATTTATTCCTGAGCATTTGGAAATTAGGGTCAGATGATCCCATGGGGGCAATCAGGCATATCCTAGTGGTCGGGTGGCAACATTTTACTTCATGCTCTCAATTGAGCATAGGATGGATTTCATATGTGCAAATGTCCCTTGATTTCTGTATTATTAAAAGAAGACATGGTACAATATGCTGTATACAAAGTCAGGATGGCTAAGTAGGGCAGGCCCGGTGGCGCAGCGGTTTAGCGCCCGCCTTTGGCCCAGGGCGTGATCCTGGAGTCCTGGGATAGAGTCCCACGTTGGGCTGCCTGCATGGAGCCTGCTTCTCCCTCTGCCTGTGTCTCTGCCTCTCTCTCTCTCTCTCTCTGTGCCTCTCATGAATAAATAAATAAAATCTTAAAAAAAAAAAAAAGGATGGCTAAGTATTGGATTTATTTCCCAGCACTAGAAGTGGTATGCTTAGTTTTCATGATTATTACCAATTTGATCATTTCAACATACATGTGTTTTGAGACCACTTCCTTATTGTACTGACATGTATTTGTGGAGGATATCATCATGAATGCAGCTCTGTGTTATGTGCTGAGGCGAGGATGGAGTAGAACCAATCTAACACGAGTAGAAACGCTCTATCTCTTAAGCTCATCATCTAGTGTTTAAGAAAGGCATTACAAATAACAAAACAGCAGAAACACTAATTATTAACAATATTTATAACAATTATTTTTCTCTAAGTTTTTTTATTCAGGTTTGCTGTGGGGAGCCTCATGCAGGACTCGATCCCAGGACCCTGGGGATCATGCCCTGAACCAAAGGTAGATGCTCAACCACAGAGCCACCCAGACGTCCCTATTTATAACAATTATTAATAATAATAACAATATTATTATTTCTCTGAAGTCGCATAACAGATGTTAACAAAGCATTACAGGTACACAGAGGAAGCAGGAATACAGTCCAGATGCAGAAGCTGGAAGTTGGAAGATCTCAGTTAAACCTTGGTTTCAGCCGGGATCCCTGGGTGGCGCAGCGGTTTAGCGCCTGCCTTTGGCCCAGGGCGCGATCCTGGAGACTCAGGATCGAATCCCACGTCGGGCTCCCGGTGCATGGAGCCTGCTTCTCCCTCTGCCTGTGTCTCTGCCTCTCTCTCTCTCTGTGACTATCATAAGTAAATAAAAAAAAAAAAAAAAAAAAAAAAAGAATTAAAAAAAAACCTTGGTTTCAGCAGTCAGAGTCTAATCAGGAGACAGAAGTCAAAGAAATACTAGCTGTAAAGAGGTATTAACTAAGGCATAAAAGAAAAATCTAAAGGACACAGGAATAGCAGATATAGGGAGCAGTCATTATCCCTAGGGTTCAGATAGATTACCTATGGCAGGGAGGACCAAATCCACCAGAACCTCTTTCCTTGCCTTCCTTGCTATCCCTGAACTTAGAGACTTTGATCAAGAGGGTGAAGTTATGGCCCACTGTATAGCAGAGAAGTCTCCAGAGTGCCACACCCACACAGATCATGGTCAAGCTACCTCTGGAATGCCAGAGCAAACCCTCCATGGGGAGATGTTTTGCACTGATGTCTCGCTCACCCATGCCACCTCACTGAGCTTCTCACAGACTGTACAGCCAAGCATCAGAAATGGATGGACCCTTCACTGATCCATGTCCAGTCTGAGAACAAAACCACACCATGTCACAAGGCCTCCCATAAGAACAATAGGTAACATTAGTTCAGCACCTACTACATGCCATGGATGCTGCTCAACACTATGTCTTCACGCATTTAATAGTTACAAATGCCCTTTACAATAAGTATTATTATTATTATCCCCACTTTACATATGAGAAACAGTGGTTTAGAGTTCTTATGAAATCTGGCCAAGAAATCTGCCCAAGATCTCACTGCTATTAGTTGTATAGCTAGAAATCAAGCCCAGGTTTGGCTTCAGATATGATGCTCTTTATGTGCCCCCAAATCGTACCTCACCTGCAAACCTTGCATACTCTTCACAAACCTGTTTGCCTGTATCCTTGAATCCTTGGACAGTTTCCTGGAGGCTCCCTCCCTACCACCTAGTTAAAGCCAGACAATAACTGACATCTCCATGCTGAGAGATCTGAACTTCTGCAGAGGACAAACCCACCCCAGGAAGCCTGTCTCCTGCAAAATTTGAAGGTTATTTCCTTCCACAGCCCCAGTCTGACTCCAGGGGTTCAATGTGATTGACTATTTTAGAACTTTAAGAGCAGTTAAGTGCATCATGCCATCATCTTTGCTCTCCTGGCCCACGACTCAAGGAAGAAACCCAGAATCATCTGTCTTATCTCAAATTATAAACCCTACCGTGTTTTGTGTTTCGTATTTTCTCCCTCAAACTCCCACCATTCTCCTCCCTCTCCAGCTTTTCTCCTTTGTTTTTTTTTTTTTTCTTTTCTCCTTTGTTATATGGGTCCTCACTAAGTTATGTTTTTTCATCTTTTTTCTCTTCATTAAACATTCCTTTTATATTAGTGTTGCCAAAAATTTGGTTCCCTGCACAAGGCAGAATTAATATATACTTCTGAGGCTCTGGCTTAAGAATCCTCATCTTCTGCCTTCATTTCCAGATTATCTTTCCTCCACCTTATGGAAATCCCCCTGCTCCTTTGCAGTACACATCTTTAGATATACTGTCTCCCATCCCTTTTACTGCTGCACTTTGAAAACTTTTACCATTATCTCTAATTTATTAAAGACTTTGGCTCCAGACTTCTGGAGCTCCCCTAAAGCTTCTCATGGCCAACACTTAGGGTCTGCTGTAATGACCTTCTCTTTTATTGTCTTGACCACACTCGCCCATGGTCACATCTGAATTCACTTGAGCCCAGCTATTACTCAGTAGCAAAGTTTCCCACGACAATGATTATTTCTATTGCAGGAAGCTCATTATCAAACACTAAAAAAAAAATAAATAGTTTTGGCACAATAGAATAGGAAGTGTTTCCTTCTTCAAATAAAATATTACAAGAACATGAAGCTTTTCCTTCCACTCAGTAGCGTACTGGGAAGAGAATAAAGGAGTAGCATAATTACACCCACATATCTTCCCTTAAACAGAAAATTAAAAGTAACAACTTCTTACACTCCCTGGGTTAAGTTTGAGCCTGCTTGGAAATAGATACCTTCTCCAGTAAGAAGTCTGAAAGAATGAGAGATAAATTAAGATTCAGGGTTCATGGGTACAGGGCACAATGGCCGTGTAATTTTATTTTTTAACCTGGAACAATTGTGAGAGAGAGTGGACACTGTAGCCAGAGCATAACTTTTCACAGTGTCCACTCTCTCTCACAATTGTTCCAGATTAAAATAAAATTACATGGCCATTGTGCCCTGTACAATGTAGCCATACTGGAACCGTATTGGAACCATACTGAAAACATTGGGACATATAGGCTCTGTGTCTTTTTTTTTAAGGTAATAGTTTACATATATTTATTATATAATGTTTTATATATTAATACTTAATTATATTAATAGCTTTATTAATATATATTAAGATATATACATACATATTACTTAAATATATATTGACTTTGAAATGTCCCAAGGTGTCTACTCCCACCGACATCATAAGGACTGTGAATTTTGATGACTTCGTTCTCTCACAGTGCAGTCCACTAAAAAAAATCTTCCTTTACTATCATGGTATTCTTTAAAATTCTTCACCAGTTCCTCATTTCCCAGCACTTTATATGGCTTGCAAAGCCCTTCTCTAAGTCTTTAGCTATATTATTCTTATTATCATTGTTGTTACTCAGAGTCTGACATGCTGTAGTCAGGGCACACTGCACAATCTCTGTTCCTTTGTTCTCTCCTTTCCCTTTTATTTTACATGTTTTTCCATCTACTTGGGACTTTTCATCTCCTTCGCTTGGCCAATTCATTGCCCATCAGATCTCATCTTAAACATCACCTCTGCCAGAAACTGTTCCTCTCTCCCCCTGTGAACTGTCAGCTGTCTTCTGAGCGGTCTCCCAGTATTATATGCTACAGCATTTTGATACTACATACTTAGTTTTTTGTCTTCCTCATTACAAAGAAAAGCCCGAGATCAGAGAAATTTCTTTCTCCACCACCGTATATAAGGATGAGGCTACTGAAAGATTAAGTATATGAAGCATACTTTTAGTTGAACGCTGTGTGTCAGGCATTTATTCCTCTAACTTTCTCTATAATGAAGTACTTATCTTCCCTATTTTAGAAGTGAGGAAACAAAGGCAGAGAATTTTTTTTTTTTTAATTACCCAAGTTCACATAGCTAGTATGCCCAGGGGCCAGACCCAAACTCCAGCATATCAACATTTGAAGGTTTCTTTGTATATATGTATTGCCTTAATTTGTGTTGAAGAAGTTTAATTAGATCTCTAAGGTATAATGTTTGGTATAAGGCATAAGTAAAGTCAGTTCAATATAAAGTTGAACCTTCAAAAACTTAATTAAAAAAGACTACTTGCCTGGTTAAATAGTGAGCTCCCCATCATCAGAAGAGTTTAAACAAAAGCTGGTTAGCTTTTGTGAGAGATATTTAGAGAGCACTCTAGAATTTGTTAGAAAGATAGCAAGCTGACCTGGTAGGACTCTAAGACTCCATGAAAATAACTGGCACTTAAAGGGCAATTGAATGTCTGCTCAGCTCAAAGATGCGGCAGAGTGAGAGATGACCCACAATTTTACCACTTATCCTCACAATCTTCAGTCTCCGTAAATCCTACCCAATCGGCTGGCATCATGGACCTTCTTTCCAGTTAGTTTTGCCGACATCCAAACTTAATTGGACCCTAAATGTTTTCCCTGTAGAGCTCTTATCTTGTGAACCAACTGCTTAATCTATTTTGGCAGATCCAGGATTCATAGCTCTTCAGGGAGCTGTAAAATACCTTTTTTAAAGAAGTCAGCCTACTCCAGTGGGACAGCCTAGTGACAGACCTCATTTTCTATTCTGAAATTTTCTTCCTGCATGGTTATTACATTATTATGCAATGCTTTCTAATGTCTTGGAGTTCTAATGCCGTCTTACAATGTTTGAACACTCAGGATATTTTTGTAATTGTCTAATCCAACCAACAAAGAGAGTATTAATGGCTCCTTAAAAACCATACAATATAATACAACAGTAATATTTTTTCAAATGAGATGAAACATGTTGAGCCTTCAGCTATGTGGACTAACAGTAGAATTCCAGAGTGAGAAAAAGACTTTCCTTAAAGCCCACTTCCTGTCAGATTCATTGGCTGGAAAGAAATTCTTGGCAGGCCAAACACTCTACGCTCCAGTGTGCCAGGATTGATTTTACCAGAAATAACTTATTGTTCATCTGATAATATTTCTGCTTAGATTTAGTACTTTTTGTAAAGGAAAAGAGTTATTTTTGTTATTCTTTGAGTCATGACTTTTGGATCTGAAACATATTCTTCTCTCCAGGTACTTAAATCTGTAGGGAGACTTTCATTCAGACTTGAGAAAGCTTTCTCTTTCAGAAAGAAACCACAAAAAGTTGAAAAAGTTAAAACCTATGGGTAGGCAACATGGAAAGAAACAAGAATTTGACAGGAAGCAAACCAAATGTGATAGACTTTTTTTTTTTAAATTAGAAATTATACATCTCTCTCTTTTTTTTTTTGTTTTATTTATAAAGCACTTGTGGTATGATTAAATGGTATAGATAAACATATGAACTATATCTGAAACACTAAGCATATAGAGCAAAATTATGGCAAATCTACATTAGATAGTTCTCCTTAACCCTAGGTTGGATCATTATTTAGTTCTTATTTACTAGCACTTTGGAAATACTTGTGGACTGAACAAATGATAGTTGTACATGCTGGGCATCAATCTCTGCTTTCAACAGCATTGCAGATTTTGAAGAAAGTCATGCTTAGGCATAGCATACATGTATTCCAAGAGATAGAACATATGTAATGTTTGCAAAATTTAGCAGTCACATACAGTGTTCAAAATAATCCCTTTGTTCTTGCTAGCATTGCTTACTAGACTAAATTAAGGAGATAGCTGAATAATGAAAACTAAATGTGGGGGGGAAGTAGAATAAAACTTGAAATTTAAGCATATTCTTACTAAAATTATTATTTGAAGAAATTAAAAAAAATAGTTAATCTGGACTCAGAAGGCTTGTTCCTTCTAGCATCCAAAAAAAAAAAAAGTGCTATTTGGATTCCAGGAAAAATGTTCATACATTCATTTCTCTCATTCTCCCAAACCTGGTGTCTATTAAAGAATCATTCTGTTGGGGAGAACTAAAGAAACACTATTTAGGGACAGGTCATAAAATCCTGTCCTAAAGGGAAAATAAGATTATTGGAAAGTGTTGGAAATTTCACTGAGGATAAAACATTTCAAAATCTAGAGGCCACTGAGAGGGAATAATAAAATAATAAGTAGGATTTGTAATATCCCATAGCTCATATCTACTTCTTTCCTGTAAATGTTGTAAGACTATCTCTCTGGATGCTTATCCAAGCCAAGTTTTACACATGAGCATGAAAAATAATTCCTTTACTGCAGGGCCATTTTTCATAAATAGATCCATTTGTTGGCACAATCAGCCAATATCAGGTTAGAGATTTTTAGCCTCCCAACTTCTGTATCTCTTATGCAATCTGTTTCTGTGTAATGAGAATAAATAGTATTCTAATAACATTAAAAGGAAAGATCTTCTTTAATAGATATGGAAAAAAGAAACCTAGCCATTTAACACATTTAATTTTGAGTTTTAATGCAATTAATACTGTAAATACCTCCAGATCTTAAAATAGTTCAGCATTAAAATAGTTCAGTAGGTATTCAATCATTACACAGGGCCTGCTTTTATTTTCTGTGAACTTTTCTGTTTTCTCAAAGGAATGAAGTCACAGAATTTAAGGAAAAAGCTATTTGTCTAATTAAAAATTAGCAATTCTTGCTTCCAATATTACTCATTACTTCTGTGTATTTGTTGGGCTCAATATGGATGCTGATAATTATAGGAGCAGCCAACTTCCTTCCAGGTACTCCTGGACAGAACTACTACTTTTATTTTACAGCTCACAAAATGTGCACAATTCTTAAACAAATTATCAAATTATCACATCTATGACTCTAAAGTCTACATACTTACTGTGATGTATTTTTACCTTGTTCCTGTAGATATTTGCTAAAATGAAATACGTAATATATTAAATGAAATACATAATATATTAGCAGTTATATATGTATGACAAAATATATAGCAAAAGTACAAGAATGAAAAGAATGAAAGAGAGAGAGGGCAGGAGCAAGAGTTCACTTGTTTACAATGGTCCTTTTTAGATGAATTTATTACCTGAGATGTTCAGAACACTTGGAAATACTGTGCCCTGTCTCCTGCAAAGTGGTTCTCAACTAAGATGCTTTGGGTACTTAATAGGTTTTTACAATAGATTAAATATTCCTGATTTGCCTAAGGTCTATATATGGGCCAAGGTTACTTTCTACTTGTGTCTTCCCCAGAGACTAGGACAGTTCTGAATACATAAACACTTTCCTCCTTTCCTACAGTTGTATTTGTAAAACATGTAAGGCATGGTTCTGTTTTATGTTTTTATGAAACTTAACTTTTAGGGGTTTAAATTTCTCCCAGTTTGGCAACAAATAGCATGGGTTGGGGGGGGTGGGTAAATGTTGCAAGAGACGGGCCCTAACTATGGCCCCTTCTCAAATCATCTGTAGAAGAATTCATGCTAGATCAGTTTTTTTTTTCCATTACTATCAGAAATAGATGATACCAGGAAAGAATTCTGAGGCATCGATTCCGCTTTCTAGCATATTTTAATGACCTCCAGAGCTGACAGCTCTTCTAGATCTTACTGCTCAGCCCTACACTGCACTTAGTTGGATGTTCTGAAGAGCCATAGACACAAAGTTTAAGGGAATAAAGCAGTGTGCCTGACTTGCTATCCAAGGGTTTCAAGAAAGCACTAAGGAGTCTAAGGGCAGACAGTGATAGGGTGGGTGAAAGAGTATAAGCACTGCTATCTTAAAAGGCAATTTGGGAAACATTACAATCTAGTGTAGATGAATTTAATGTAAATATTATGAAAAAAACTCTACTTAGGCCCTGGATCCTCTACCCATGGTACTAAGGAAACAAAAACAAGCAACAACAACAACAAAAACCACTCACTGTTTTGCAGGTTGCTTGCTTCACCTAACTAGTCATAGCACTCAAAGACTCATTATTACTGAGTTATTCCACTAGATTTTGAAACCAAAAAAAAAGGCAGTGGCAGCAAGTATTAAAAGTTTAGTTGACCCCTTGAACAACGAAAAGTTAGGGGTGCAGATCCCCCTTGCAGTTGAAAATCCACATATAACTCCTGATTCCCCCAAAACTTAACTACAACAGCCTACTGTACCAATGACACATTCTTTGTATATGTATGACATAGAGTATTCTCACAATAAAATAAGCTAGAAAAGGTTATTATGAAAATCATAAGAGAAAATACATTTATAGTACTGTATTTATTTTAAAAAAAATCTCCATTGTGGACCCTCAAAGTTCAAATCTATGTTGTTTAAGGGGAAAACTAGTTGTTTATATCCCAACCTGTTTTAATGACTATGATTAGTAAATTGAGGTTCAATTGAGACTGAATGTCAAATAATAAATAGGAAGATATCTTTAAGGTAAAATTGATAGGAATGCTGGCTGAATGTTTCAGATGATAAAAGAAGATATAAAAAATTTGAATGCATTTACCTAGGGTGGGCATTTGGGTGAGTGAAAGGTGATTTCACATAGGAGAGAAAATGATGTTCTGACTTCAAAAATATAGTCAGAGCTTCCAGCCTTCCTGAGGCTAGTAGTCACTTTTTACCTGGCTCTCCTGTTATGTAAGTTAACCATAGTTGAGACAGTTTATCACCTACTTTAAAAAGAAACTTTCCAAAATGTTGAATATCTGAATCTCTGAATATTTCCATTTCAGTGACTGGACATCACTTCTTTTAGCAATGACCGTTCACCGTATGCTGAACTACCCTTTACCTAGGACCAAGTTTACGTACGAAATGTCAGCAAGTCCTATTGCTTACTTACCTAACTTCTCACTGTTCTCGCCGTGCCGAAGATCTACACAGCAAAATAATACTATTGATTAAAAATAAACTCAAACCAATAAAAAACAGTAAGATTCTGTCTTTACTAAGATAACCGAGAAGTTCCTCTAGTGTCTTCATTATATATACTGTTAGCAGTTTAATTTGGGAGCTCAAATCTGTTAGGCTTAACCTACGATTATGGCATCATATATTCAACCTTGAAATTTTGTTCAAGGGCTGCTCGGAATTGTCCGAATACCTCTTCTGAATATTAATCATGACATTCCAACCAGTCCCTGCAACACTGACCTCCAGTTTCTATTTCTTTACTGTGGTTTTAGTTTTCCAGTTTATCATACATTTTGTAAACCTCCAAATCTTTACACTTTTGTGAAAGAAAGTGTATAAATACATCTATACAAATTGCCCTCACTTTTTGTCTTTGAGTCCAGAAACCCAAAGCTAGAAATGCGGCAAACATCTCTATCTTCATTTTCATTTGAATCCTCAAGTGAAAACTTCATGCCCAAACAATAACCATCTGCCAAAACATCTGGAGCTTCTAGTTTTACTGGAAGACTTCATATCTGACAGCTTCCCTACCCTAACCTACTATTGTTTGTGATTCTACCTCAATATTGGTATTGTTCTGAAGACTAGAACATTTAAAATCCTAAAATAAACATGGAAGGTGTTTCCAGTTACGATTAGGCTGACATTAAGTAAATCCTTGTATAATCTGTCAAGCTGTGTCATTTGTTCATAAAGGATATCTGTTCGGGAGAAATTGCGCTGTTATTATGGAAGATGAACATGGTGCTGCTTTGTCATACCATACAGACCACACCTGGAAATGTCCACATGGAAACACTGGCTAGATGCTCTTGCATATGAATATTTGGAATATATTATGTAAGTAAATACACATAACACAAGTGTAACATTAGTCAAGCTATTTAGCATAAATTTCTGAAGTTCCTTAATTTTCAATAGGAAGACTTAAAAAACGAACTATTTCAGAATGACTCCGAAGGATTATTTCAGGTGATTGTTTCTAAAATGTCTAAATGATCCTCCATTCAATCATCCCATTCAGCAGTTGCACTCCTGTGCCAGTTATGCAAAATAAAATAGTGGCCATTCTTATGGTAATAAAAATGTATTTGCCTAAATAAATTTAAGAAATCTGTATGAAGAAGCTTCTTATTTAAGATCTCACCACAAATAAACAGCCAGTTTGAAATGAAGATAGAGATTATCAGGGATAAACATCAGGCACTACTTTAGGGAAATTAGTTAGAGACGTGCCAGACAGATTAGTTGCTACTGCCCATCTTTCTTACGTAAACTCAGGAGCCAGAGCCCCTTGTATTGCGTACTCCCAGAGGCATTATTTACACTGCAGTCTAAGTGATGGCATTCCCAGAGGTTGTGCTTTTCACAGGCCCCATAACTATACATGGCAATTCTGAACTGAATCACTACTGCTAAGTGAGATCCCAGGACTTTTCTCAAATATGCTTATTTAAGTGGCAATGAGAATTTTAAGACAAAACCTGGTATTTTTTATAAAAAGAAACTTAATAAATACAAAATTGATTTATTATATACTTTTAGTCAGTTGCACCATCGGAGTCTACTAAAATAATAAACTTCTCCGATTGACTTATTTTACTCAGCATAATACCCTCCAGTTCCATCCATGTTGAAGCAAATGGTGGGTATTTGTCATTTCTAATGGCTAATATTCCATTGTATACATAAACCACATCTTCTTTATATATGGTCTCATTCATTTGGGGAACATAAATAATAGTGAAAGGGAATAGAAGGGAAGGGAGAAGAAATGGGGAAATACCAGAAAGGGAGACAGAACATGAAGACTCCTAACTCTGGGAAACGAACTAAGGGTGATGGAAGGGGAGGAGGGTGGGGGGTGAGGGTGAATGGGTGACGGGCACTTGACGGGATGAGTACTGGGTGTTATTCTGTATGTTGGCAAATTGAACACCAATAAAAAATATTATTTAAAAAAATCATAAACTATTATGGATCCTTGGGATCTGGGAATCTGTACAGATGGGCCAGTTGACCAAGTGTCTTCTCTTGGGGGAGGGGTGTGTGAAATCAACAAAAATGAAAAAAAAAAAAAAACACCTTTTGACAGCTGTCTAGCATATCTGCCTTTGACAATCCTGCCAGAGGTCATACTAGAACAACAAATTAAAGCTAGCAGTATTCTGTTCTGGTAATTGTTAGAACACAGTCACTTGACAGGATTAATACAGTAGTTCTCAAATTTTTGCTTTTCAAACAAACTACCAGATAACACTGATGCTGCCAGCCTGGAGACCCCACTTTGAGGCTGACAGTTCTAATAAAACAGAGAGATCATCTAACCAGTAAGAATCCATGTGGCTAAAACATGTTCATAGGTAAGATAAAAAGATAGAATTCAAGTTTTGTGCATGGTATATTCCCCAACTTGTAATAAACTGAATATTATTGATGGGATAAAGACTGTTTGAAATGCATAAAGTTGTTTACTGTGGTTGTCTTTGGGTATTGAGACCGTGGAAAATTACTTTGTATTTTCCACTTCATTTTCCAAAGCTAATGAATTTTAATTTATACAATAAAATGGACAGAGCAGCTTTATTTTAAAAGGTGAGGAAATCAAATGAGTATTTTTTTGCATTCTGGGGAGAATGAAAACAGAGAAGCTCCAGAAGGACATTAAGCATTAAAAAGGGTTAGAACACTTCTAGAAATAGGGATCACTGTAGAGCAGAGAGAAAAGGCAGGCACAGAATCCTGAAGCAAACTGTAAACAGAGAGAAACATGAAGATCTATGTATGTGAATTTAAAGTGAAGGCACGAGGTTACTGCACCTCGCTAACAGGTCTGCCCTTTACATTTCTTAGAATTATAAACCACATAGTTTTTGATGGGATTTATCATCACAGGGTGGTTGGAAATTATCGTGTATTTTATGTTACCACCCTACATTTCCGATGTCCTGTTGCAGATAATCTTCCTAAACTACAGTTCTGGCCATGCCACATCCCAACTAAAAGACCTTCAGTGATTGGGGCACCTGGGTGGCTTGGTTGGTTAAGTGTCTTCAGCGGGGGTCATGAGCCTGGGCTCCTGGGCTTGAGCCCCATATAGCTACCTGCCCAGTGGGGAGCCTGGTTCTCCCTTTCCCTCTGCCCCTCCCCGATTATACTCTTCCTCTCTGTCAAATAAATAAAATCTTTAGAAAAAACAAGACCTTCAAAGATTGCTATTGTCTACAAAATTTGTTTTAAAAATCCACACTTTCTAGTCAACTGCAAGCTAATTATGTCCTATCTTTAGAGTTTTACCCCTATGCACCTGCCAATTTGACTCACTCATTACTGCCCATATCATTAGTCTGCCATCATAGTCTTCCCCTCCTCTTCTTCATCTACAAATACTATCCATCTTCAATATGTATTTAAAAATGTATCCATTTATCACAACCCAAACAGAAATATTTGAAAGATTTCTTCCTTCAAATTGCACATGAAACCTGTCATGTAAACTGTTTATCAAGTTGTGTCCCCCTTGAGGGATCTTTTTTTTTAAGATTTTATTTATTTATTCATGAGAGACAGACAGAGGGAGAGAGAGAGAGAGAGAGGCAGAGACACAGGCAGAGGGAGAAGCAGGCTCCATGCAGGGAGCCCAACGTGGGATTCGATCCCGGGACTCTAGGATCATGCCCTCCACCAAAGGCAGGCGCTAAATCACTGAGACACCCAGGGAATCTCCCCTTTGAGGGATCTTAAGATTGATTATATTTTAGATATTTTTAAATGGATTTTGCACCATCCAGAGCTGTTTATCTCTTGTGACCAAAGTGATTACTGTCATTTCACTCATTTGGTTGTCCTTACTCATTCCCTCCTTGAGATGTCCCAGGCAAGAGGAAGTGATATTTTCCTCTCTACTTTAGGAAGCCCTATACAGAATGGCTTAAGATGGGAGGTTCTTTTATTCATTCCTTTATTTCCTAAAGGCTATCCTATTTTAATATGCTTATAAAGCTGTAGATAGTATGTATACTATTACAATAAGTTTTTTTTTAATTTTTTTTAAATTTATTTATGATAGTCACACGGGGAAGAGAGAGAGAGAGAGAGGCAGAGACACAGGCAGAGGGAGAAGCAGGCTCCATGCACCGGGAGCCCGACGTGGGATTCGATCCCAGGTCTCCAGGATCACGCCCTGGGCCAAAGGCAGGCGCCAAACTGCTGCGCCACCCAGGGATCCCCAATAAGTTTTTTTTTTTTAAATCACATTTAGTATACAACACAGGAATCTGCTGAAATCATGAGACCAAACTATAATGGATTTGGGGAGTCTGGGGATAAAAGCACAGGTGTAATAGTAAGGTATTGTCTGTCTTCTTCTTCAGAATAATTGAAATCAACAAAAATATTAGGAGCACCTTCATTATAGCTCCCTTAGGCTATGAGTTGGCATCTTCATGGTCCTTCCTCTGAGTCTATAATCCCCTGAAAATCTAACTCATGTCAGGGTCTTTAGAGAACTGTAAATGGCACCCCTTGCTCAAATACCCCCCAATCTGATTAATATTGAAAATCAAAGCATTTATGCAACCTTCTTCATGAATCAACTAGGAGACCCTAAGGAAGAAAATTCACAGTACTGTACTCTGTGAGAAATTGAGTCCATTCAGAGCTTTCTGAATTAGGAATGCATATTCACTACTTTGTTTGGTTTCCACACAATGTTAAGGTAGAGAAAGTGCATCAAGGATTCCTGTGATGTCAAAAAATATTATCATGGGTAATGGTAAAAAAGACCATGCTCATTCATTCATTTCTCCTATATAGTCATATGGGCTAAAAACAAGAACACATTTCTACTTTTGCCCTGACCCTGCAACTGCCTAGTTGACTTAAGCACTATGGACTCTATGTTCCTAAAAGTATGTTGCCTAGATCAGTAGTTCTCAAATCTGCCTGCTGACTAGAAATATTAAGAAACTTGTTGAAAATCTTTATTCACTAGTTCAAAAATCTGTATTGTAAGACATTTCTCAAGAGACTTCTGAAAATTAGATTCAGGAAAATCACTTGTCCATATGATTTCTGGAGTCCCTTCAAAAATCTAAAAATCTATTTTTTTTGTTTCTATTCCCTCCTTATCCCATCAATAATACAAAAAATATATTGTATGTGATACAGAACTGAAGCTTTTCCCATAAGGTCAGGAACAAGACAAGGATCTTCTCTCACCACTCTTATTAAACATAGTATGTGAAATCCTCACAACAGCATTTAGATGGCAAAAAGAAATAAAAATCATCCAAATTGTTTTATTTTTTTTTTATTTTTTAATGATTTTATTTATTTATTTACTCAGGAGAGACAGAGAGAGAGAGAGAGAGGCAGAGACATAGACAGAGAGAGAAGCAGGCTCCTCGCGGTGAGCCCAATGCGGGACTTGATCCTTTGACTAGGATCATTCTCTGGACCAAAGGTAGACACTCCACTGCTGAGGCACCCAGGCATCACAAATCATCCAAATTGTTAAGGAAGAAGTAAAACTTGCAGTATTTGCAGATGACATGACACTGTATCTCAAAAACCCTAAATACTCCACCAAAGAAACCTATTAGAACTGGTAAGAATTCAGTAAGGTTGCAGGATACCAAATCAACGTACAGAAATTCACTACATTTTTATACATTAATAATTAAGCAGCAGAAAGAGAAATTAAGAAAACAATCCCATTTACAATTGTACCAAAAGTAATAAAATAACTAGGAATAAACTTAACCAAGGAGGTAAAAGACCTATATTTGAAAACCATGAAACACTGATGGAAGAAACCAAAGATGAGGGACACCTGGGTGGCTCAGCGGTTTAGTGCCTGCATTCAGCCCAGTGTGTGATCCTGGAGTCCCAGGATCGAGTCTCACCTAGGGCTCTCATGGAGCCTGCTTCTCCCTCTGTGTGTGTCTCTGCCTCTCTCTCTGGGTCTCTCATGAATAGATAAAATCTTATTAAAAAAAAAAGAAAAAAGAAAAAAGAAAAAAAAATTGAAGATGACACACATAAATGTAAAGACACCTCCACGGTCAGGGTTTGGAAGAACAAATATTGTTAAAATGTTCATACTACTCAAAGCAATCTACAGATTTAAAGCAATTCCTAACGAAACACCAACAGCATTTTTCACAGACCTGGAGCAAACAATCCAAAAATTTGTATGGAACCACAAAAGATTGCAAATAGCCAAAGCAATCTTGAAAAAGAAAAACAAGACTGAAAGTATCACATTTCCAGATTTCAAGTTTTATTACAAACCAGTCATAATCAAAATAGTGTTGTACTGGCATAAAAAGAGACACATAGATCAATGGAATAGAATAGAGAGCTCAGAAATAAACCTATGCTTTTACAGTCAATTAATTTTTTTAAAGATTTTATTTATTTACTAGAGAGAGAGAGAGAGAGAGAGAGAGAGGCAGAAGGAGAAGTAGGCTGCATGCAGGGAGCCTGATGCAGACTCGATCCCGGGTCTCCAGGATCATGCCCTGGGCTGAAGATGGCACTAAACTGCTAAGCCACTAGGGCCGCCCATAGTCAATTAATTTTTGACAAAAGAGGCAAGATTATGCAATGGACAAAACGTCTCTTCAATAAATGGTCCTGGGAAAACTGGGCAGCTACATGCAAAAAAAAAAAAAAAGAAAGAAAAGAAAGAAACTGGACCACTTTCTTACACCATACACAAACATAAACTCAAAATGAATTAAGGACCAAAATGTGAGACCTGAAACCATAAAAATCCTAGAAGAGAGCACAAGCATTCATCTCTCAGACATTTGGTCACAGCAACATTTTTCTAGATATGTCTCCTGAGGCAAGGGAAATAAAAGCAAAAATAAAGTACTAGGACTACCTCAAAATAAGAATCTTTTGCACAGCGAAGGAAATAATTAACAAAACTAAAAGACAAACTACTGAATGGGAAAAGATCATCAGGGACGTGAAAATCAAAACCACAAGGAGATATGACCTCACACCTGTCAGAACGGCTAAAATCAAAAACACAAGAAACAAGTGTTGGTGAGGATGTGGAGAAAAAAGAACCCTCGTGCACTGTTGGTGGGAATGCAAACTGGTGCAGCCATGGTGGAAAATAGTATGGAGGGTCCTCAAAAAATTAAAAACAGAACTACCATATGATCCTAGTAACCCTAATACTAGGTATTTACCCAAAGAATATGAACCACTAGTTTGAAAAGACATAGGCACTACTATGTTCTATTGAAGCATTATTTCCATTAGCCAAATGATGGAAGCAAAGCAAGTAGGGAAGGACCCACTAATAGATGAATGGATAAAGAAGAGGTGGTATATGTTTAGAGTGGAATATTATTCAGCCATAAAAATAATGAAAACTTGCCATTTGCAGGATTGTGGATGAATCTAGAGTATAATGCTAAGCAAAATACATTAGTCAGAGAAAGACAAATACCATGTGATTTTAATTATATGTGAAATTCAAGAAACAAAAGAGAGAGAGAGAGAGAAAGAGAAACCAGAAACCAGATGCTTAACTATAGATGGTTACCAGAGGGGAGGTGAGTGGGGAATGGGTGAAATAGGTGAAGAGGATTAAGAGTGTATTTAGCTTGATGAGCACTGAGTAATGTATAACTTGTTGAATCACTATATTGTTATACCTGAAACAAACAAGACACTATCAACTCTACTGGAATTAAAATTTCTTAAGTATATATTATATACACACAAATATTTATAGCAGCTTTATTTGCAACTGACAAAACTGGGAAGTAACCAAGATGTATTTCGGGAGATAAATGGATAAATAAACTGTGGTCCATTCAGGAAACGGGATATTATTCAGTACTAAAAACAAGTGAGCTATCAAGCCAGAAAGAGACATGGAGAAAACCTAAGTGCATAATACTATGTGACGGAAGCCAACCTGAAAGGCTACAGAATGGATGATTCCAACTTCATGCCATGCTAGCGAAGTTAAAACTAAACAGCGAAGAGATCAGTAGTTCCTGGGGCTTATGGGTCAGGTGACGACTAGGCGAAGCATCCAGAAGTTTTAGGGCAATGGAATTGCTGTGTATGACACCAGATCTTTGTGTACATGTCGTTATATGTTTGTCAAAACCCCAGGAATGCAAACAACAGAGAGAGTGAACCCTAATGTAAATTATGGACTCAGGGGGATGATGATGAGTCAGGGTAGGTTCATCAGTTGTAACAAATGTACCACTCTGATGGGGGATGCTCATAATGGTGGTGGCTATGCTTGTCTTGGGGCAGAGGGTACAGGAGAGATCTCTTTACCTTCTGCTCAATTTTGTTCTTTTTTAATTTTTATTTATTTATTTTTATTATTCCTTCTGCTCAATTTTGTGATAAGCTTGAAGACACTCTAAAAAATGGATTCTACAATACAATAGGAGTCGATAAATAGCCATTAATTTTTCACAGGTTCGTTTGTTTGTTTTAGGGAAAGATAAAAATGACACTGTAGGGAAATTTTAGTTTTTTTTTTTTTTTTTTAGTATTTACATCATCAGTGTCAAAGTTAAATCCCTGAAGTTGGAGATAATAAATGTTGAGTTAAGGCAGTTGATAATGGTTATTCTCTGTAATGTAACGAAATTATTTCTTACTATTATGAAATAATCAGCTCATGCTTTAAGAAAACTCTTAGGGGTGCCTGGGTGGTTCGGCTGGTTGAGCACCTGACTCTTGATTTTGGCTCAGGTCATTATTTCTGGGTCATGGGATCAAGCCTTTCCTCCTGGTCCTGCTCAAAGCCTTTCCTCTCTCTTCCTTCCCCCTACTCGCACTCTATTGCATAAGCTCTCTTTCTCAAATAAATAAATAAACCTTAAACAAAAAACTTTCAGTAGCTTAGGCAATATGAGAGGAGAGAGAGGAAGAATAGAGTCTATTTTTCTTGACTCAGTTTCTGTGTCACTGTAAAATTCAGTTGAAGGATGCTCATTGAGTACTCTGACACTCTCAAATAAAGCACATACATTATTCTTAATCAATATGTAGAGAGAAAACACATCACCCAAACTATGATATTTAAATTGTTCTTTTCTTAAAATGATGCTTTTTCAGTCACCTTGGAAATATGTGCAAATGCAAATCTAAATCCCATATGCAGTCATGATTTGGTTGAAACAAATACTATTCCCTCAAGCTATGTTGGTTGGGGGGAAAAATGGCTCCTCTAATGGGAAGATCGCAATGGCTCTGCTCCTAAGGGAAAAAGAAAAAAAAAAGTCATACAGATAGGATGCTCTTATTTATAACATGTAACAAGATACGTTGCAAGACACGAGCATCTTTCTGATGACTTATCCTGCTGATCAGAGTACAAAAGAGTTTATTTTCATAATTACAACAGATGGAAAACAATAAAATTATACTTTAGGCTAATGCACTCTCACCCTGATTATCCTTTTTTTGTATGTGTGTCTCCCCTGAAGCTATTTTATAACAATATAAAAATTGCAGAAATATGGTACCGCAAAAGCCTGACCAGATTTCCTAATTATCTGTCATGACTCAAGACTGCAGTGAGAAATTAGCTCTCCTGGGAAAGAAAAAAAAATTGATGGAACTTAAAATAATAGAAAGAAATCTTATGATGTCTTTTCTCAACAAGTTGAGAAAGAAATTCATCCATTTTTAGAAGGATTACCCTAACTTTCCCTTTTCTTTTTATATATATATTTTTATCTCAGCTACAGAGAGGTGTGCTAATCATATTCTTCAAGACATGACATGTTCTCATAGAAAGTTTCACTCTTGTTTCATTAAATTTTATTTCCCTCCAATTTCATTCCATTCCTATCTTCTTAGCACAGTGTTAATTAATGTGTATAAGGAATTAAGATGTATTTGTGAGATCTTTGTATCTATATCTGTACCTATATCTATACCTATGTCAACACAACTATGTCCTTTATCTCCGTATTTCCCAGCCTTCCTTGTACTTAGATATGCCCATGTGACTCATTTCTGACCAATGCAATGTGGGGAGAGGTAATATGCACCTGTTCCCAAATATCCTCCACTGTTCCCCAATATCCTCCATGTGCTATTTTTTCTCTTTTTTCATCCTTTAGATGGATAGCAGCCGCCATGATGACTATAAAAGCTACTCATCATGGATGAGAAAACCTTCATCACATTGGGTCCTTGAATGACCGAGGATCTTAGAATTCATCCTCCAACATACGCCAATGATAAGACTCCTACATGAGTTAGAAAAAAGACTTCTACTTTATTATGTCACTGCAATTTTAAAGTTTACTTGTATCCCACTTACTTCATTATTTATTTCACTATAAAAGATGGCCTTATGAGGCTCACATGGTCTTTATGTTACCAACTCTTTTCATCAGTTTTTGTCTTTTGTAATTCAAATAAAATGCCTGGAAAGCCAGGCTAGGGGGAAGATGGCAACAAGCCAACTGCTTTCTTCCTCTTAACCTGGTTCATTGTGACAGGGTTGGACTTACTGAGCTGCTTAGACTCCTACTGATCACTCAGCCATCAATTCTACAGAGTACTGGACCCGCTTTAGAAGCTCAAAGCCAACTACCTTAACCAAAATAAAAGGTGGAAAACATGGTAATATCATGTATCCCGAGTACTTTGACATCACGATAAAAGCATAAGACAAGTACCTATTTCAGTAGATTAAGCATCATTTTGCTGTTTGCAAAAACAAAAACCCCAAACAACAAACAAACAAACAACCCACCTCTAATAATAATAATGCCTCTGTCAGACTATATCACAAAAGTTTCTGTTGGAGAACATCTACTCTTCCCTAAGTCCACATACTATGCTTGACGACTACCAGATACAGAGATGGTTTAGGGATGCACAAGAATAGTGGACATGGTAGTATTAGAATTCTCCACGAGATGAAGTCAATAGTGTATTTGTTTTTATTTTATTTTTTATTTATTTATTTATTTATTTATTTATTTATTTTTCCCACTAAGGATCTCATTTTCCTTTAATTACCTCTTTGAATGCCTTGTCTCCAAACACAGTCACAGTTTGAAGTGTCGGGGGTTAGGACTTCAACATACAAATGGGGGGGCACATATCAGGGCATAACAGGAAGTTAGAGATGCCAAAATTAAACACGCTGTACAGAAATAAAAATCACTCCACGATGGATATCAATCTATGACTGCTAACTCTGGGAAACGAACTAGGGGTGTTGGAAGGGGAGGAGGGCGGGGGGTGGGAGTGAATGGGTGACGGGCACTGGGGGTTATTCTGTATGTTAGTAAATTGAACACCAATAAAAAATAAAAAAATAAAAAAAAAGAGAAAAAGAATCCTCCACCCATAGCTGTTGGGGTTCCCAGAGAATACATGTAGCCAGATATTGACTCATAAACAAAACATTTTCAAATTAAGTGCTATGAGTTCGAGGATTGGTAGAACTTCCAAAAGAGGAAAAATAGTGTACATATCTGCCAATAGCCGACAAAAGATGACATAATAAGGGTGTGTATGTGGGCAATCAAAAGGAAGTAAAAAAAAAAGAATGTTTTAAAAGTATTAAAATAGCACAAAATAATTTAAGATAAATGCAATCAAAGAATTGATAACACAAATAAGCAAAAGGTCCAAACACATGTTAAAAGGCATAAATTGTCCTCTAAGGTTTAAAGACATCAAATTTAGCCATCTGATAATTATGAAGCACCAATGTACGTATGAGGATGGAGAGACGACAGAAATGCTGAAGGTAAAGCTGAAAAAAGATATGTCAAGCAAAGAAAGCTGGTATCTCTGTACACGTATCAATACAAAATGAGTTTTGAGACAAATCTTGAATAAGTGTATAAAATTAATAATTATGATAAAAGCGTCACTTCATCAAGGGGACAGTTCTAAACACACCTGTCTAAAAGTGCATCAAAATGTATACAAAACTAATTACAAGGAAAAGGTGACCAATTCATTATTATACTAGGAAATTTCACTACCCATCTCAGTAATTTTAGGCCAAACACAGACAGACAGACACGCAGACAAACATAGGCTCACACAGAAAAACGTATTTGTTTTTAATAGGCTGTTTTTAGATGAATTTTAGGTTTCTACAAAAATTGAGCAGAAATTACAGTTTCAATATATCCTTTTATCTCCATACCTCCTGCTCTCCCTGTTATTAACATCTTGCATTCCTGTGGTAGATTTATTACAACTGGAGAACCAATATTGATACATTATTAACTAAAGACCATCTACAATTGAGTTCACTGTGTAGGAGAGTTCTATCAGTTTTGCCAAAAGCATAATGTCACGTATCGTCTATTACAGTATCTAACAGAATATTTTTATTGCCCTAAAAATCCCCTGTGCTCCACTAATTCCTCCCTTTCCCCGACTCTTGGCAAACACTAATCTTTTTTACTGTCTCTATACTTTTGCCTTTTCTGAAATGTCATATAGATGGAATCATACACGATACAGTCATTTCAAACTGGCTTCTTTCACTTAGCAACATGCATTTAAAGTTCCTCCATGTCTGTGTGTGTGTATGTGGCTTAATAGCTCATTCCTAGTTATCACCGAATGATATTCCATTATATGCATGTACTACAATTTGTTTATCCATTTACCTATTGAAAGATATCTAGATTGTCTCCAAGTTCCGGCAGTTGTGAATAAAGCTGTTGCAAATATTGCTGTGCAGTTTATTCTATGGACACACATTTTCAATGTATTTGGGTAAATAACCAGGAGCATAATTGCTGGATGCTATGGCAAGACTAACTTTGTAAGGAACTGCCATTCAGTTTCCCAAAGTGGCTCTACCATCTGGTTTTCCCACCAGAAGTGAATGAGAGTCCTTGCTGGTCGCATTCTCTCAGGCATTTGATGTTGTCAGTGTTTTAGATATTTGCCATCTTAATAGGTATATTGTGGTATCTCCTTGCTATTTTAATTTGCAATCCTTAATAACATATGATGTTGAGCACCTTTTCATATGCTTATTTGATATTTGTCTATCTTTATGAGTTCGGATCTTTTGCCCATTTTTAATTAAGTTGTTTTCTTTCTATTGAGGTGTAAAAATTCTTTGTATATTTTGAAAACTAGTCATTTTTCATATGTGCAATGTTCAACTATTTTCTTCTAGTCTGCGGCTTGTGCATTTATTCTATTAAGTTACCTTTCACAGAGTATTTTTAATCTTAATGAAGTCCAACTTATTATTTTTTTTAATGAAGTATGGTTTTAGTGTCATATCTAAAAAAGTCATTGCCAAATCCAAGATCATCTAAATGTTCTCCCGTGTTACCTTTTGGAATTTATTTTTAACCTTTAAAAAAGTTATAATCTTCATACTATTAAGGAGAAACAGGGCCATAAGTTCATGATTTACATACCTGATTTCATACAATTTTGATTGGTCCATCCCATTTCTGACATACACAGTATTTCCCTACTATTAGAAATCATGATGTGTTTGTTGACAAGGGATGCATGTTTTTTTACTTGCCAGCCTAAATTTGTATATATATATATTTTTTTTTCTGAATCCTTAAGAAACCACTTGAGAGTGGAACAATGCATCTTTACTTTTGGGGAGTGAGAGGAAAATGTGACTGCTAGACCAGAGCCATGGCTTTGGTCTCTTTATTCCTACAAAGCTACGCACATTATATATTTATTGAAGGATTTCTTTTATAAGAAGAAAACATAGTCTACCTAAATCAATGATTGACATTAGCAATGAATAAATTTCTGACATCTTCCCCAGGGGATAGCTCACAGATCATCAGCCAAAGCTGGAGAAAGGCGGGGTGCATCTCCTCTCCAATATGACTCAAGAGAGAAGGGAGATCATGTTAAAGAGAGTGTCAGCCTTCACTAGTGACAAAGAGATCTTTAAATAGAAAGAGGTAGATCTTAGCAATTGGAAAATTTCTATTCCTGGAAGTTTATGTTTATCTTTGATTAAGGCAAAATAAACTAAAATTCTGAAAAACAACTTACTTATTTCAAAGATTTTGTCATTGTTAAGACATAGCAATTATTCTTTGGAAATCAGCTTCTTAAAGCATTTATAAGAGGTCAAAGAAAAATACTTCAACTTTCTTTTTAATCATGCTTCAAATTAATGACTATTTGAAAAATAAAAAGAAATCGATAAACTTAATATTAAAAACTGAAATCAATAAACAATTAATTTGACTTTCCACAAATTCAAACCAGAATAAAAAGAATCTATGAATGTACAACATCAAGGGTGAGCTGTAAACTATGGACTTTGGATTATCATGATGTGTCAGTGTAGGTTCATCAGTTGTGACAAATATACCACTCCTGTGGGGATACTGATAATGGGAGAGACTGCGCATGTATGGGGACAAGGGACTGATGGGAAATTTCTACATGTGTATAGAATATATATACATACAGCGTTCATATATGTGAAAGTACCATTGCCAAGTACTATTACTATATATTGAGCTTTTATTCCCCACCAAATGAGATGGTTCGTTATACCTTGTAGCTTATTCACGTGATTTTTGCTTTACTATAAAAACTGACTAACACTTTTCCATCTTACCAGTAACTACTCTTCTAAGATAAAGGGCCTTATTGGTCCCTTAAATAATCACAAAGAATTCAACATTCTATGCAGTTACTTAGTTCCATTATAAAACAAAGCTATTCTCCTAATGGAGTCAGTGCTATTAGAACTCATTTCCCCCAGGCCTATTTCTCCTCTTATTTTTTTAGCAGACTCTTAGTCTCTCCCTTTCTAATTTGTATTATAAACTCAGAAGAAGGGATGGTGTCTTACCCTATGTCAACTAGGTGTTCAATAAACATTATTAATTATTATTAAAATTATAATGATGTCAGCTTTGGCCTAATCAATTTTAATTCAGTTTAATCTAGTTCAATTAAGTTTAATTTGGGAGGTACACACAAACACACACATATTTTTAACCTAGATTTCCAATTTACCTCTCTGCATTAGGCCCATTTTTTTTCAGCCTCATAAATTTCTTCTGTAGGCAAGAAGTTTTCTTTGTGCTATTGCTAAGGTGCATTTTATCTGACAAATGCTTTTATAATATTTTGTTTCCCTTGCCCATTCAGACGTATTACCCTCAGCTTTTCACGTTAAGCTAATTTTTCTCCCAATGAGTTGAAAGAAGCTGACCTGAACAAACTCACCTCTGGGTAGTCATGGTGAATGTTAGGAAAAGTGAGAAGAAGAGCAAGGTGCCAACTAATTGTTTCTATGCTTTTAAGAAAGCTCTCTGGAGCAGTGTGGAAGATGAATTGAGCTGAGCAAGAGCAAAGACAGGAAGATGTATTAAGAAACTACTGAAATTATACACGTTAGTGATGACAAGGGATTGCACAAAGCTCAGACAGTACACTTGTAGAGGTCTGGGTGTAGACATTGAGAAAGGAAGACAAAAGAGCAATTACTAAAGGGTAGGAAATGGATCTATGGGTGAGAGAGGGGTGTCGAGGATGACCAAATGGGGTACTGCTACAGGAGGTGGCACAGGAGGAGTAGCAGGTCCGCTGTGGGCATGATGGTGTGAGTGGAAGGTGTGACTGATTTAAGAAATGAAATCTGGAGGTGTTGTGAGTCACCTTTCCCCAGGAAAGGCTGGTAGCCCCAAAATAGGGAAGGTAAGTAAAAAAAATGAAGAGGGCAGAGGTTGGGGATATAGAAAACAGCAATATTTATGGAGACAAGTAAAGAATCACGAATCAAAGAAGTGTACTCAAGCAGGAGTAAACAGAATAGGACAATGAAGAACACAGGTTATATAAGCTACCTGTTATTTTATTATCAGAGAATGGCATGAAAGTTTTGTTCCTCTGAGATACCCTCTTCCTCAAGAGAGAGATTAAATTATAAGGCACTATAGACAGAACTGGTAGGAGCTGAGGGGCAGTATTTAGCTCATAAGCACGAGTGCATCTCTGGAGTCACTAAAGTTACTCTCTTTTCTGATAAATTAGCCTATGCTGGTTAAAGTATTCAGAATATCGCCTCTGACTCAAACCGTAGCCTTCTCTACTTCCTTCCATCTGCCCTACCCATGGAGCTTTTACTTTAAAAATAAAGTGGTCTCCTGCCTCTTGTTCCTAAGTACCATCAGCTCTAAAATAATTTGTGAAGGTGTCATGATGTAGCAAAATAAGGAGTTACACATACCTGGAGTCTGGAGTCCCACATATACTGCTTATTAGCATTGTGAACATGCATGAAGTTATTTAAACCTTCTGAATTTTGAATATCTAAATAAAAATAACCAAAGAAATGCAAGAATGTTAAAAGTAGGAAATGACTTAGCATGGATGAAACTATTTAACATATAGCCAACATGATATAGGTAGGTAATGAATAAATGTTCATTTTCCTTTATTTCTGCCAAGTCAGGTGTATCTCTCCTTTCAAAGATGTTTTGCACCCTGGTATCCCTCAATCTTAGAATAAGGGCCTGAGTACCACTAGTCCTTGCTACGGTAATTAAGAGCAGTGCTGAGTTCTTTACAGAAAGAACTCTTTAAAAAAGAAGCAACTCTTCAAAGGGGAACACAGGGACAATTAATACCTACAGTAAAAAACTGCACTGCGAATTATTTTTTACCCATTCCTACAAACTCCTCTTGCCTGTATTTTTTTTTTAAGATTTATTTATTTATTAGAGAGAGAGAGAAGGGTAGAGAGAGAATCTCAAGCAGACACCTCTCTAAGCACAGAGCCCAACACTGGGCTCCATTCCAGGACCTTGAGATCATGATCTGAGCCAAAATCAAGAGTTGGCTACTTAACCAACTGAGCCACCCAGGTGCCCCTTGGCTGTATTTTCTTAAGCAATCTAAGTAACATTGCTGGGTAACACTGTGTCTTTCATTGTTCACTCCTCCTTCCATTTCAGCCCTTATCTTCTTAGTCTTTAGGCGAATATACAGTGATAGCTCAACTGATGAAGTGTTGAAATAAACATCTGCTCATACACATCCTGTTGAAATGCAGACTAAAGCCTCAAGCATTTTTAGCTGACAAGTTCTCTGTACATATGCAGCATTTTACACTTACTGAGAAGAATCTATGTGCTAAAAGCACTCAAAAACGTGATCTCTAGCACCATAAATATGAAAATTTTCCTTTGGGTTCTCTAATTTCCATGGTGTTAGAACCATGTATAACTATGATGCCATGGCCTAAGTTATGAGGCTTTCGATCTTCATGTGAGTGGTCAAAATGAAGTCATTTTGATTTATTTTGAATCAAACAAATAATAGAAATCTTTGATTTCCAGAACCAATAATCTTCAATTGGAGATGCATGGATGAGAGAATTCATAAAAGAAAGTTTTAAAATAATGATCCCACTAGGCTCAGCTGCAACAGAGATGATGAGAGGTGGCATGTAGCAGTAAACAACATGCTAGATTGGTTATCTAGAGTCCTCGTCTTTTATGCCTGACTGATATAAAAAGTTGAATTAATTTTCTTGATTCCACTATCAATATCTCTACATTGTGGGTACTGGATATAAGAACTCTAAAAGAAAGTAACCTTGAGGCAGATGAAACCTAAGAGGTCGCCAACAAATTCTAGTTGCCCTCCTATAGTTATAACCTCCATGCTATGATTTTAAAGCTATTCACATACAAACATATTCAATCAAAAGGTATGTATTTTGATTTTATTCACATACAATTGTTTTTTGGTTGACTCTACCACAGTGCACCTAAATTGTAACTTCATAGGAAATTTAACAGTCAACTCCTTCCACTTCCTTACTTAATGTCTTTCATAGCAACAGTTTTGGATGCAATGTTTTGGCTATAGGGAATATTCAGATTATCTAAAGCCAGCTTATGATATAGGGCAGATTTTTTGGTTCTTTTTTTGTCCATATAACATTGTTTGGAACAATGCTGTAGATGGTCTAAGTCAATAGTTTCCTTGAGAACGAAACCCCCAAAACATCAGCACAACTAATCAAATACTGTAAAATATAAACCAAATGTATAAAATATGCTCATACATCCATTTCCACTTATGTTATGAGAATACAGAACGTATCAGCTTTCCTTAAGCAAGGCAAGCTACACAGAAGAGTTTCAAAATAGTCTTCAAACAGTGGTTGGTGCAGGGCTTTTTGCATAGCACAAACAACTAGTGCACTAAATTGTTTCAGATGAACTGAAATCACAGAACCAAGTCTTAGCTCCACAGGCACTAGTAGGTTTGGGTTGATTAGCCTATTACATCCTTAAAGTTCAATGAGAGATTGTGGGTAACTGCATCAAGGCTGGTTCTTAGAGAAAACCTGCAAGGGAGTCAACAAAGAAAAAAGAGAGAAAACTTAATAACAACTGAAAAGTAAAATCAAAGGTGATGCCTTGACCTGAGCTTTGAGAGGCTGAGAAACTCAGCAATGATGTTTTTCACTTCAGCCATAACACACGCTGTTCTTCCCTGGTCCTGAAAATAGCATGTGACTTATGAAGCATCCTATTAGCTGTTTCAGGAAAGCACATTTTCTTCTGAAAAGATATCGGTTTAAGAATAAAAGAAACAAGTACAAACACAAAGCCAAACACACTGGGGTCTACGCTGGGCACTCATTCAAAATGTCATGTCATCTGAACACGTCTCCAGTTTTTAATGGTGCTTCACTTGGGTCTAATCACATTCAAACCCTGCTGGGTTGCATGCTATTATATGCTTTAAAAATGTATAGCCAAGACACAACTAAAATAAAAAGCTCATACAAGCCAGCAGCTGAAGCACAGAAAGAAGACACCTTTGGGATTCTATTTCGTCTGGTGCAACCAAATCACAAGGTCATCTGTGACTTGTTGCCCACCTGTGTCTCTGTTTCCTTGTTGTTAAAATAAGAGTGATCATTAGAAATGATTGATGACCTAAAGCTGTCATATTTACTTTCTTTAAATTACATTTAGGAGCCTGTTTTAGGAAACCAGACAAACGGCCCTTCTCTTCTTCTCCCCTTTACCATTACAAATGAAAGATCTTGGGAAGACATATTCCCAAACATCTATTTCCACCAAAATATGAACTGTGCTATTTCTGTATTTTCCAGGGATGGCATTGTTCTGAAAAGTTTCAAATGAAAGAATTATATAAAACCTCCTTTCTAAATATTTCAAATGATGAATTTCTTGTTCTGAACATTTTAGCTTTGTAGAAGGTCATATTAAATTGTATGTGCACATCAAACAGTATTATGTATCTTTAGGTGAGTACGTAGGGGTAACTCGTCCTTTGATTATTTTCCCCTGAAGTTTGAACATTTGCTCGTGAAGTTTCTGCTCTGTTTTTATTTTTTATTGTTGACATTCAAATGGAATTGAACCAAGAGTTTTCTGGTCAGAAGGAGAAAAATGATAAAACCATTATAAACCAAAGGATCTTGTGATAGTGTGACAATTTCCCAATGTGGCTGCTTCCTCATCCCAAATGTCCGAGGGATGTAATCAGAAACAAAGTGCATTTTATGATAAATGCCTTGGGGCAAATGTAGCTCACAAAAGATATTACAGTTTTCCTCTATTTTGCTTTCTCAGAAAAAGAAAACACACACACTTTATTTTGAATTGTCTTAATATTAGCTGGTTCTCCAAGGAGAAAGGGAAACACACACATCCACACACTCATCAAGTTTGGCTGTTGTAGCTAAGAGGTGACCATGTTTTGTTTTATTTTCCTAATCCCAGAACAACTAAACATTAACATGTTTTGCCCTGAGTAACCGGATGTGACGTGAAATATGAAAGGTGCATTTGAGGTGCAGACAGCTATTCCCAAAGTAAATTAAAATGGCATAGGTTTAAAAAACACTCCTGTAGGGGGCTGCATCCCACCTGCAGAACTCAGTCTGTGCCAGTGACAACATACTCAGACACCAAGAACAAAACTGTGACCCAGTGACTGAGCTGGAGTCTGGTGCCCAGATGTGTTGGGCAGAACATGTGGGTAGGCTAATGAGACACTGCTGATCTGTGGGCCGTGGATGGGCATGGGGGGTGCTTCTGTGAGCTGCTAAAAGACCACGCTGGTGGAGGTGGGGGCAAGATTTCAACAGATCAAAGGGGCCTCTGTGGCCACAGTTGTGCTGATGCAGGGGTGGACGCTGCCTGAGATAAGCAGTGGTGGGGTTACAATGCAGTAAGCGCACTTTGTTGTCTGGCCTCAATCCAAAGAGGGAAGCTCACCAAATGGCAACAAACATCCTCCAATCAGACCAAGAATCACTGAGAAACACCCTTGCAACATTGTAAGAGGCGAAACTTTAAAATACAGAATGACCTGACATATGCAATGGGAGAACCATCTACCCATCTATTCCCAACTAAATCTTCCTTTTCCCAAATTAAGTCCAGGGTCAGGTGAGAACCCGATGAGACTGGTCTGTTATTTATAAACCTATATTAATAAAAACTATTAATGACTAGATGTTGGGGTATGGTGACAACTGCTTGAGGACCAAACTAAAAGACAGCATATAGGGCTTAAACTGCATTTTGAAAACTAATTTTTAGTACTACATATTTTTTAAATAAATAATGTTTTTTTTTTTTCCAATACTAGGGAACACTATGAACTATGAAGCAAGGATAGTAGGGCCAACTGCTAAATCTCTAACATTTACTCAGGCCATCCTTCTAGCCCAGAGGCCTCTTGTCCCAGGGGTATCAAGCTGCTCGTCTCTTGCCATCTACCCTAGATGTGCCTTTCTTAGCCCAGAATGAGTACAAATTCAACTAGTGTCTCTGTGACGTGAGCAGCATGAGATCTGAAAGCTGAAGTATGCTCTTTAGATAAGCAGTTCTCACCTGGAGCAGGTATCAGAATCACCAGGGGGGCTTTTTAAAATTCAGACTGCTGGGCCTTTCCACACAGGATCTATGTCTGTAGTCTGCAGCAGGGCCAGGGGATGTGCATTTCAAATAATTTCTAGGTGATGCTGAGCCACACTGCCCTATGATTATTACTCATAACATAATTGTCTCCCCCACTACTCAATCCATTACATAAAAATAAAATTCCAGAGCTGAGACGATTGTAGATAGCATCTAACTCAACTACCTCCTTTTAGAGGAGGCCCAGGAAGCTTAATAAGTATCACAAATGCTATAACCCAGGTGGCCTGGTTCCAACTCAGAGATCCTTTCATGCTGTCATCCTACCTCGTGGCTGGTTCCTTTTAATATTTTCAATGAGTTTTATCCCTGCAAAGTTCAAATTAATTTATAGTGGCTGCATAAAACATTATGAGAAGCTTTTAAAAAGGAATATGACTCCTCTGTGTTAAGCACCAAATTAAAGATCAAACTCTCAAGTTTATAATGATCATCTTTAGATGATTAATTTTTAAAGGTAAGTTCTTCATTTTTATATTAATTATACTATTCTTGAGTATTTTGTAGAGACCAAAACATTTGAATTTGTTGGGTCTGTTCGAATAAGGTTTTATATATATATATATATATATATATATATATAAAACCTTACTCGAATATATATATATATATATATATGGTGTATATATATATCGGCAGCCTGCTTGTTCAATTTTGCTGTAAAAGACAGCTAATACCTTTTTGAATAAAACTCAAAGACAGTCCATTTCTTTCTCCTACTGTTGAATTTTCAATATACTTTTGTGATATCTCTCAGTCATTCTGAATAAATTAGTGTGTGTGTGTGTGTGTGTGTGTGTGCATGAGTGAATGTGTTTGTGTTGAAAAAAGACTGGAGGAAGAGGTTATGGGAGAGTAAGAGGGATACAACAATCCTGCTGTCTCTTTCATTTTCCTTTTGCAGTTGACTACTCTTGACAGCATCATTTCAAAACCATTTCAATTTTTTGTGCAAGACAGGGCTACTTCTTTGGTTGTATTTGCAAACAAAATTTGAGCTAGACTTGTGTGACAGTGGAGGCTGGATCACAAACTCCAATCATATGGAAAAAAGCCTAATGACCATCACCTGCCTGAAAATCCACTTATAGACAGGGACAGTTTCCCATGTGTCCTATTCCAGAGAATTACTAAAATGGATTTCATGTAATTGTTCTTTGGAAGACACAGCTTTTCAAAGAAAAAGTCTAAATTCAAGAATTTTTGTTTCATTTTTTGCTACTCTCACTGCCAAATACACCAAAGATGGATCTGTCTCCACTTTAAGAGGGGCATGAAATAGGATACAAATATCTTCACTCTAGGTGAATACCTGGTATGGAAGTGATAATGGCAGGAAGCAGGGATTCTTCAGAAAGCAGTGGCAGGTGCTTCCTCCTGTATCTTCAGCACTTCTTTAGAGTTGCCAATTATTTTCAGTCCATCTAAACTACTGGCATCCTTAGTTACCTGGCAGCTGCAAATAATATTCCTTTGAGGTTATCCACAGTTACAGAGATCCTGATGCTAATTCCTGAAGCTAACTCTTTTGAAACATTTTAAAATGGAGTGGCATGAGGACTTCATATGGTTAGTTACATTATGGATTTTTAAATTCCAGCTTCTAGGAGACAGAGGGCTATGAAGAGTCTACTTATTTACAGCGGGACCTCAGGTACTCCTAGTGTGTAATTCACTCTGAATCACCCTGACCACTAAAGGCAAAAATCTATAGAAAGTTAGACTTCACATCTCTGAAACGCTCTGTAGGAATGCAGCATTGCAATAATGGAAAGAACCTTGAAATACCATCTGGTTATAGACATCTTTGCTTATGAAAATAAATGCTCAGATAATCTAGCATAAATATTGCCCATCTTCTTTTTCAAAGTCTACAAAATAATTGGTTCAGAGTTAATTCTCTTTTAATAACCAACAAAATGAATATATTAGATGCATAATGGCCCTTGGCCCAGAAAGCTTATAATTTAGTGGGAGAAGCAGCCATGTAAGTATTAGTCTAAAGTATAGGTAATAATTAGATAAGTGTTCCAGTATAAATATAATCAAAATGCTGTGGAAATACAGAGAGATGAGTAATTAAATTTACCCTGGGATATTGGAGGAAGGTAGCATTTGAGCTGAACCTTCAAGAATGAAACCAGCTTTGGTAGGTCAAAAGAGCTTTGGGACAACCACCAAGAATTAGGGATCTACATGGATTTGTCTTGGAAAAAAGTGACTATAACTAAAGTGAGGAGTATAGCAGGGTGAAGAAGTGATGCTAAACATATTGGCAAGTCCAGTTTGAACAACACTTTGAATGTATGTTAAATCATCTGAAATGTATTCTTCAGACAATTGCAATCCATTAAAGTTTTTGAGCAGATGTACAAGTCTGTTACTATGCTGCTGGGAAATGAGATGGGTGCTAACCACCCGTCTGCCATCATCTCCTCCTACTGATGTTCCTATCACTACGCCTTTGAACTTGCTGTTCCTTCTCCCTGGAAACCTTTTTTTCTAGATATTCATCTGAGGTATTCCTTACTCTAATCCTTCAAACATTGCTCTTTTGGAAGGATGAAAGGTACTAACCTAAGGAAGAAGAGAAAATCTCTGCAAGAATGCACTGCTGGAAGGCCTGATAAAGCTTCCTTCTCCACCAGCTGACAGTCAGAAAGCCCAACCACTGGCATGATTCCTGATGTGGGTGGTGACAAGGTGGTAGTCGGGGGATCTACGGGGTGTCCCTTAGGCACAGGTGAGGACACTCACCACAATGGTCAGAAATGAGAGCACGGAGTAGAGAGAACTCTTTCATTATCTTTTTTCCTGGTAACCGACTATACTGAACAGAAATCTAGGCCCCTCTGTGCTTCCCTTGAGATGAGAAGGCAATAAAATTCATCACATGTATAAAAAGGTAAATGGGTCAATAATTTGACCTCTTGCTACACAAGAGGAATTCAACTCTCCCAAAGAGATGTACTATATGAAGCAGAAGACACAGACTAAGTCAGAGATGATAAGTTCTACACAAACTTGGGGAATATATCAATTCAACTACTTTATCACGTTAACGAGAAAAACATTTGAGATTTGGAAGGAAAGACAAACATGCCTGCCAAACTAGAAGTTGGTGAGATACCACCACAGACAAAAAGATAAGAGGAAATGATTGCTGATATAGATGATAAACTTTAAAAACTCACCAAGAATGCCCAGGAAAAGGATAAAGAGAAAATGTGAGAGACATAAGAAATAAAACACAGAGATCCAACCTATATATAAAAGAATTTCCACAATTATGAAAGTATTTTTAAAAGAATGGAAGGACTAGTTGATATATCTAAAGAAATACATAGGCATAAATATTAGAGAAACTAATTATGTATGGATCAGAACAGACCATGACATAGCTCCCACCACCCTACGCCATCCTGGCACCTCAACTGCTGGTCTTGCCTTTTGACCTCCTCTTTCCTTTAAGACTTTCCTCTTTCCCTTTGTCTTATGGTCTCTCTCTCTCTCTCTCTCTTTCTTTTTTTATCCCTTCCCCTCCAAGAACTGTGCTTTATCTCAATGGGATGTTTAAATGTGCACAGCATCACTGATCAAATAACAGCAGGTGTGTTATGTTTATCCTAGATTTATTACTTACATGTTAAGTCAAGAATTAAGAGCTCTAGTTGTACTCATTTTGTTAAAAAAATAAAGATGATGTTATCTTTCATTCGTCATTTTGAAAAGCGATCTTGACTTAAAACTAGAAACAGTTCTTTGTCTAGTGAAAATGACTTGGAGGTTAATAAAACCATTTCTTTCAGCTTGCAGAACAATGAGTTGAGAGCTTTGATAGCTTTGTTTAAACTATTTCTGGATTTGGTCACTTTTATTTTTATTTCTCCTGAGTCTCATTTTTGGCCACCTGTCCAACTTAAGTAACTTGTAGACTTTGAAAAATTATATTGTGATCCTTGGATTGGAAACCTCAGGAAAAACAAGAACAACTGGTAATTCTCGAATTAACAAAGAAGATATTATTTCAGGGCCATGCTGGGCTTTGAGTGCAGATGTCTATTTGACCTCTGACAGTCAGCTCTGGGCCATTGCCCAGCTTTGAGAAGAAGATCTGTAGAACCCAGCTGCTGTCTATCCCTATGATGATGCCAACATGGTTTGGGGCCACTTAAACCATCATATCATTTGCATTCCTTGTTTCTCAAATGACTTGTATCAGGGGACTACAGATAGTTTATATCTATGGATCCTTTTATGCATGATACTGATTCTCGGATAAAACAATGTCACTATGGGGATCCCTGGGTGGCGCAGCGGTTTGGCGCCTGCCTTTGGCCCAGGGAGCGATCCTGGAGACCTGGGATCGAATCCCACATCGGGCTCCCGGTGCATGGAGCCTGCTTCTGTCTCTGCCTCTCTCTCTCTCTCTCTCTCTCTCTCTCTGTGACTATCATAAATAAATAAAAAATTAAAAAAAAATGTCACTATGGATAAACAGAAAACAACCAAGTGCACTGAAATGGATGCAAAGAATCACCATTGCTTTAGCAGTCTCCCTGAAAACTGCTCAGGCCAGCCCAGCACAGCCCAGCACAGCCCAGCACAGCTGTCTTATAAGAGGTAACATTTTGCTTTACCTTCAGAATGGCAGTCTTCTGTAACATGCAAAGGGATTCCCATGGGCACTCAAATAGTCCCTTGTTTGTTAAGAGAGATTCTTACTAAGTAAAGCAATTTACTTAGCAATTTAACATATTTATGGAATTTAAGTAGACTATTCTTTGATTTTGCTATTTTTCCTATTTTCTCTTTTATCCTGCATGGAAGAGTAGAGAGGTTTAATATAGTGGATTTTTCTTAAAACCCTCTACCTATGTGTCAAAGAGGAAGTCAAATGGGAATGTTTACTGGCATACTGCTAACCCTGTATATACAGGGTCATGGAATACAAGAAGGGCACGGGACCACAGGAATCATACTAATCCAGTTTCTTTCTATTATTAGTTTCTGGATTTACTAAAGAGAGAGAGAGTGAGAGAGAGAGAGAGACGTATGTTTGCTTTGTCTTTAGATTTCAATTTAGAATTATCGTTGATAAGTAATGCACATTGTATTTCCATAAATAATCCCTTCAGGTCTCTGCAACAGTGAAGGATCAATATTATTCTTAAAACTCCAGCAAGGTAAACTCACTGTGATTGCTTCTTAAACTAATAAAACATAATTTAAAGAACTGTTTCAGCTAAACAAAAACAAGAAAAGAAGAAGATAAAGATGAAGACAAGGATGAAGAAAAATAAAATAAAATAAAATAAAATAAAGTAAAATAAAATAAAATAATAAAACATCTTCCAGTTTTCACCCAAAGTCCTGTGTCTTTTGACTTCTGATTTCTCAGAAACTACAGGTGAAACTGAATAGCTGTTTTGAATGAATCCTTTTAAGTTTTACATTTTCTGATTTCCTAAACTTTGTTATATAGAACAAAAACGTACCTTGAAACATTAAATGACGTTTTGTTGAAAAAAATGTTACATGATCCAATAAATTTTGGAAATACTTTATGTTCTAACTCCTTTTGGAGAGAGGGTATATTAAAAGCTCTAAGGAGTCCTACAGAAATATGTTTTTGTTTGTAACTCAAGGTTGCCCACATTTATTTTACCACAGATCCTTATAAAAAGGTCTGGCTTACATTAATAGGTAAAAATATGATCGAAAGGAGAAATTCAATAGGTTTCTTTAAAATAGCTGTTTATTATTTCAATGTGTATTCAAATTGGCTCTTGCATCACAATAAAACCACCACACATGACCAACTCCCTTCAACTTGGAATACAACTTATCTCCTTATTTATGTCTAATGCAGTGGTAGAGTGATGATTTCACAATGGTAAACTTTTCTGTGCTGCAGTGCTGATAAAGTTTAAAGACAGGCATTTTTTCCTAATAGCATCTCTAGTGGTATTTTTATTTTCCCTGTGCTTCCCTGATTCCCAGAATATGACCTTTGTCTATTTCTGTCTTTTGATGATTATGGGCATGAAGAGACTTAGATATGGAGGGGAAAAGATAATTGCCTTGGGCCACAGGAATAAGTAGTGACTAAAGTATATAGAGAAGATTATACATCTTGAAATCTACTTTCCCCTGGCACCATCATTACTGCTGCCACTACCACCCCATGGGGTAAGGGAGCTCACTTATTTCTGAAAGTAGTTAATAACCAAAACAAGGCTCAAAGGGAAAAAAATCATTAAAAAAATAACAACAACAACAACAAAAAGCCCTACCCCTTTCACCTTATTCTATTCTTGGCTAAAGAGATTTGCCACTACCAATTTGCATTCATTATATTTGATTTATATACCTACGCCTAATCGTCCAATTGTAGTCTACCTAAAAACTGTGCCTACAGCAAAACAGTTAGATTTTGTGCCCCTAGCATAACTGTAGCCAGGACTTACTTGGGTTCTGATAATGTCAATATACTTAAAATTGCATTGACTGTATTATAGGCAAGTCCAAATGCCACATAGGCGAAATACCAGAAGAGAGAAATAACTTGAGAATGGTTGATAGTTTGCTTATTTTCTTATTCTCTTGTGTTAAAAATTGTTTTTGATGGTGGGGATGTGTAGGCACAAGAAGACTATAGTTTTCAGAGATTAGCACTTAGGGAGACTTGATATCAGGGGATGCTTTTTGCTTCCCTGTAAAAGAAAATTAAATATTTCCAACCTTCTTTGCTTAATCAATATTGATCTGGAGCATAGTTTTTTGTTTTTGTTTTTGTTTTTGTTTTAATTAGCGTAAGCGAGCTGGCAAATACACCTATGAAGTGCCGCCCAGCCTGAAGTTGGAGACCTTTCATGCTAAACGTTATGAAGTGGAGGGACTGGGATAAGCCAGGCTGGCCGAGACAGGTGGTAGGCAGCAGGGCAATAGGAGTCGTTTCCTCTGCAAAAGGAACATACATTTCAAGAGGTCAGCATCTAATGTCTACTTGCCTCGTGGCTTCTCAATCTGTCCTCCTACCTCTGATCTACACTGAAACTGTCTTCCTCCTTAGATAATTCATAATTTCATCTTTCCTACATTCTCTTTCCAATCCCATGCAGGAGTGGTGCTGTTGGCTTACGAATAAGAACTACAAGCACTAGTGACACAAAGGTCATACCTCACGGGCAAATATTTTTTGTCGTTTTGTTGTGTCTTGCCTCTGTGAGGCTATGTCTTCAGAAGCTTTTTCTTAGATTTTATGATTTTCCTGGATGACTACTAACTGACTTTTTAGCCCGAGACCTAGTGAGACTTGAACATCTTTGGCTGATGGATACAAATCCTTGTTTCAGCAATGGTAGTAGAAAGCTCACAAGTCCACCTCCAACATTAAGAATCCTGTCCATCCTCCAAGTCTAAGAAAGTCAAGAAGATATCAGATACTCAAATTCACTGGCAGAGTGTCTGGCAATAAGGAATTGTGAACAAAAATAAAAGATACATAGACCAATTTTAGAGCGGTTCGAAATCTTTCCAAATTTAAGAAAATAGACGAGGTACTCAAACACATGCAAGGACACTTTAAAATAATTAATTCACTCAGATTCTCTATGATGAACTAAAAGGGCCATCCTAGACTATTCCTAATAAAGCAAATTCCACTTATTTTGATGGGTTATTTTTAAATACCTCTTCCCTTTTCAATAATCTTACACAGATGCAAATAGTGTGACATTAATAAGCTACCCCTTATGTAGAAATTCTGCTTGTTTAATTTATAGATATCTTAAATTGTGATCCAGGTCTTAAATCACTTACTCTCTGTGTGAGTTCCAGGATTTCTACCAGATATACAATTCAATCACATGTCTATTTTAATAGCATTTACAGAAAGAAGAATAAGAAAAGGTTTGAAGAGTAAAATCCTAAACCACACAATTTCTTCAGGATGAACAAATCAACAAGTAGTTTACAAGTCAGGGAAATGAGAGCGATCTTAAGAATGGCCGAATAAAGTACTGGATTTGTTTCCAAGGTCTTTTAGCTGACCCTGTTAAAAGCAGCAAGTGGGAATTGAAAAACAAATTATTAGAAAGAAAGAAGTAGGAGCTCAATCCCCCACAGGACTGGGTCAGTAAGTATGCAGGATCAACAAATTGAAGTAGATGCTCATGACTTTTGTATTTAGTCAATTGTGAATCCCTAGTGCTTGAAACTGGGAGTGAGGAGGAAAACAAACACCAGCGAAATGCCACAGTCCACCTAAAATGCTGCGTCTGTCCTTGGAGTTTCCAGTGAACCCTTCTGGGCAAAGAGGGCCTTCCTTTCAAAAGAGCATTACTATATAATGGAGTCTATTCAGTTCTCCACAGCAGGGTAAAGAACACAATATTAGTGCCATATCATTTTCCCCCATTGTCTATGAAATATTTGAAGTGGAAATGGCTTCTTTCAACACCAGGGACCATGTGGGAAATGACCTGTATGCAGGATAAGTTGACAGGCACAGTGGGGAATTTCATTACACCTTAGAACTTGACTGGCATGAGCAGCTCACTCTAGGCTCTCCCTAACCTCTTGGCAAGTGCTTGGAATTGAATCTGTAAATGTTAATCAATATTTCAGGCCTATTAAATAAAGAAAGGCATTGTGAAAATCAAAGTACTAATGGCCAGTCTGGTTCTGTGAGGGTCTGTTCAGCTGTCAAAAGCACGAGATCTAGCAAGAGAGAATATATTTTAATAAAATTCTTTCAAATTTATATAAAACACAGTATCTTTGTTCTACCACAGTACATATAATATCAGTGCCTCTGAATACTCAAACATGTTAAACAGAAATAAACTTTTTCTTTCTAAAAACACTAGGAACTAATGTCTCTTAAGCATACCAAGGGAAAACATAAAATAACCCTTTGAGATAATCTTTCAATCATTTAAAATTTTAGCAAAGAAGCCATGTCACACCATCCATTACCAATCTCCTCCAGAACAGCAAAGTCCAGGAACATGAAGAGTTAGATTTAAAACACAAAAGTATAAAAAGCATTAAAATAAAATATATCCCTGGTGCTGAGGATGTTTTCCTAAGGAAGATAAAAAAAAAAAAATGGAATCCATGATGGAAAAAAAAAACTGAATTATAAAAATAAGAAATTTCTTTACAAAGAAAGAATCCATAATAAAGTTAAAATCATACATTATTGTGAGAAAAAGTATTTTAAAAGGAGACATCAACTGAAGGAATTAAACCCAAAGATGTAAATAATTCTAATTAATCAAATGAAATACTACTATGGCTAAAGAAAAAAATGAGCAAAGAAATAAGCAATTAATATAGAGAAATGAGTTAAAATATGAGAAAATATTAATAAAAATTATCATAACAATGAATACAATTTATATTTATTTAATAGGCAAACATTCAAGTTACTAGTAATATCCATTGTTGGTAAAGACAAGAAAATGGACAGTTGAGTAACTATTGGTATAAAAGTAACTGGTGAAGCACTGGAGGACTATTAGGAATTAAAACGTCCATAGCATTCCTATTAATAATTTCATTCCTAGGGATCTATTTTACAGACAAACACACACATATGAGCAAAATTCATGCATGAAAGATTTATTGGATGAAAACTACGTGTTAGGATCCTTATAAAAGGTACAGATACAGAAGAAAATACAGAAGACAGACAGCAGAAAATACAACAAACACAAATCTCTGCCCTGCCTGGGTGGAACAGGCAATAAACAAAACTAATTAGTAAGACACATATATTGCATATAATATATCATGGAGTAAGTAATTAAGGAGAATAATGATATAGGGATTGAGGTTCGTGTGTTACAACTTTAGATACGATGATCAAGAAAGGCCTCACTGTCATACTACTTGAAAAAAAACATTAAAAAAAAGAACAAAAATTAAAAAAATAAAATAAAAACAACCCATGTAGAGATATGGAATGACTGGGTATTCCAGATATAGAATGTGATACAGATAGAGAAGCTAAGCCTGGAATCTGCTCACAATGTTCAGTGAGCATCAAAAATGCAGCTGAGTGAGGAGAAGCAAAGGAGATGAGTCAGAAAGACAATGAAAAGTCCAGACAATGCAAGGGTTGTCTGTCATTGTCTGGATTTGGCTTTATTCTGAGTGACACAGGGAGTCCAGGCATGGTAAGGATCCTACAGGGTCAACCTGACTACTGTGTTAAGGAAGCCTGAGAGGCAAGAGTAGACCCAGGGAGATTGTCAGGAATTGAGTGGAGCGTCTGCGTATCTGCTCCAATACTGCAATAGAGAAAGAAAAAAATAAACCAAAAATTCATGAATGTTGTCTTACAGATTTAGCTAAATTATGATACTGTAGAATGTTACATAGCCACTAAAAAATGAGATAGATTTAGTCTAATTCACATGCTAAATCCTCAAGACACATTATTGAGTGAAAAAAAATGTATTCACATTGATTTCATCTAAAAAAGAAAGGAAAAAATATATGTGTTTATCTCTACATTAGTAATGAAGAACTTTCCAGTTACATACACAACCAAAAAGGGGAAGGGCAAAAGGAGTGGATGTTTACATTTCACTTTATGCACATTATTCTTGGATCTTGTATAATAATCTGTTCATTATTATAATGTGATTTTACATATCATAACTTTTGGCTAAATAGACATTTTTCTCAAGAAGACATACAGATGGCCAACAGGTACATGCTCTAAGTATCACTAACCATTAGGAAAATAATCATCTTTTCACCTCTGTTAGAATGGCTACTATCAAACAGACAAGAGGCAACAAGTGTCGGGGAGGATGTGAATAGGGGACTCTTGTTGGAGGGACATTGGAACATTGTTGGAGAGAATGTAAATTGGTGCAGCCACTGTGGAAAACAGTATGGAGGTTCTGCAAAACAGTTAAAAACAGAACTACCCTATGACCCAGCAACTCCACTTATGATTATTTATCTGAAGAAAATGAAAACACTACCACAAAAAGATCTATGCACCCTCCTGTTCACCCCAGCACTACTTACAATAGCTAAGATAGAGAAACAACGTAAGTGTCCATGGATGGATGAATGGATAAAGAAACTGAGATTAGGTACGGATATAGACACAGACACACACATACAATGGAATATTATTGTCATTAAAAGAATACAATCCTGCCATTTGTGTAAGATGGATGAGACTTGAGGGCATTGTGCTAGGTGAAATAAGGTAGGCAAAGACAAATACCTTATGATCTCACTTATATGAGGAATCTTAAGACAACAGCATATATAAATTGGTGGGTTGCCAGAGGTGGGGAGTGGGGGATGGTCAAAAGTGGTGAAAAGAGTCAAAAGTTCAAACTTATTGTAAAATAAGTCATCGAGATATAATGTACAACACAGTGACCGTATACTTCACACTGTATTGCATATTTGACAGCTTTTAAGAGACTCATCTTAAAAGTTCTCATCTTAAGAAAAGAGAACCTTAAAAAAAAAAAAAAGAGAACCTTGAAACTATGTACAGCAATGGATGTTAACCAGATTTATTGTGGTGTTCATTTTGTAATATATATATAAATGTCATATCATTATGTTGTACACTTGAAACTAACAGTTATATACGTCAATTATATCTCAATAATATAAGTGAATGAATAAATAAATAAGCTTTCAAAATGGGAATAAAGGAAATCGTGAAGGCAATACATCTTTCTGAGTGGGACCACTAAAATTTTATTTGCATCATATCTTTGAAATTAAAATGTCTTTATCTGTTCCATGACACAGGAAATATTCTTTAAAAATATGACATTTTTATTATTATTTAGCTATTACAAAAGAATTCTAAAGAAGAGAAGCAATCTCTAAAAGCAACAAGGCTCAAAATATAAAGAGTTTCGTATACCTTTGTATGCATTCTGAATTGCTAATGGAGAACCAGAACAGAAAAAGAATATTTCACACAGCACAATTCTTTAAACAGATGGGTAACTACAATCTAGGTCAACTTTCTAGGTGGCTTTTTTTAAAGTGAAGTAATTTTAGTACCTCAATTGGGCTATGAGAAAAAAAAATGTGAAGGAATGCACCTGTTGTGAATCAAGTCAACTTTTCCTGAGTGGGATCTTCCAAAGCACAGAGACATTCAGTTGGACACAGAAAAATCCAAAGTGACAAATTCAATTCAGCATTTGACACTACCTTTTAGATATTTCAAATAGAAGTTTGAAAATGCATAATATTTGAGAGCTGCTTAGGAGAAAAAAAATATAGGTAGGATTTCCATCACATACTTTGGAAAAATAATTCAAAAGATAAAAATAAAGTATTAAAATTACTAGAATAAGATATAAGTTAATATTCATATAATTTGGATGTGGGGGAAGTGCTCCTTTTCCTGGCATCAAAGTAAGAGACTTAAAAAAAAAAAAAGGACATGATAGTTTTGATTAAATGATATTTTAGGGGATGCCTGGGTGGCTCAGCAGTTGAGAATTTGCCTTTGGCCCAGGGCATGATCCTGGAGTCCAAGGATCGATTCTCACGTCGGGCTCCCTGCAGAGAGCCTGCTTCTTTCTGTGCCTATGTCTCTACCTCTCTTTCTGTGTCTCTCATGTATAAATAAATAAAATCTTAAAAAATGATATTTTAAGATGTGTAAAATATAAACAATAAAAGACTAAGAAACTAATATGAATAAAATGAACAAGTAGCTTTAATATACAATGTGTTCTCACAAAACAAGAAAAAAATGGGTAATCCAACAGAAAAAAAAACACACTTAGGATATTAGCAGGCAATTTACACAAACATGAAATTGTAAATAGATAATCAGTATATTTAAAAGATTGAACTGAACCAGTAATAAAATGCAAGTTCAAACTAGCTACGCTTTTACATCAGCAAAATTAATGTGTGGGTGCATGTGTGTGTGTTAGAGAGACAGAGACACAGAGACAGAATAGTATCTCACAGATCCACTCTCCTTAACAGGATAATCCTCTGAACAGGATAATCCCACCAACTTCCCAGCATGCTCACCCCTCCCAATGAATGAATGAATGAATGAGTAATTTTTCTTTGTTCCTAACTTTCTCACCTGCTACTACCCTATCCTATTTTCTCCACCCTTTGCTGAACTTCTTGAGAAGCATTTTCCTCTTACTGGACGTTTTTCTTCCTTGAATTCTGAGGCACCACATACTCCTGGTTTTCCTGTCACAGCTCTGGTATTGTTTTCTCTCTCCTTTGTTGGCTCACTGCCTTTACCCGGCTGCCCAGTGCAGGAATTCCTCTACACTCAGTCGTTGAGTCCTTTATCTCTTCTCCCTGAAGTGCTCGCTTTCAGCCAACTCAGCTTCATGACAACCAAAAATTACAGATGACTCCTACCTTGTACATGTTCAGTTTCTGAATATCCAGAACTGTGAACTGGTAGGACAAAACTGCATGCTTAATATTTTCACTTGGATATCCCAAAGATGTTTTGACTTCATTTGACAAAAAAAAAAAAAAAATAGGTTAAGTGATCTTTCATCTTCCAATATTATCTATTTCAGTGCATGACAACCACTCAGTTATTGAGAGCCAGAAATTTAGAAGTCATCATTGGTTTCTCTCTTGACTACCTGCATCCAATCCATCACAAAATCCTACAGTTAAAAAATGGATCATAAAGTCTCTCAAATGTCTTTTCTACCTTCATCACTATTACCATAGCCCAACTACTAACAACCCTTACCTCGAGTGTCACAATAGCCTGCTTTCCAGTGCATTCCTTCATGTGCTATGCTAGTATTGAACGATGGTATCAAAATATGTATCCCAGCAGGTCACCTCTAGCTCCCAACTCCCACTTCAGCATCACTACTGTTTTTAGAATAAATAACAAATTTCCTGACATGTCCTCTAAAGCTTTAGGTAGTCTGGGTCCTAATAAGCCATGTGCCATGCCACGTTTTCTTGAGGTCAGCTATTTCCTACTTAAGACTTTCAGACTGGCAGCATCAGTATCACCTGGGAACTGGTTAGAAATGAAATTCTCAGGCCCTACCTCAGCCTACTAGGTCAGAAACTCTGAGGAGTGAGGGAGGAGGCCCAACAGCATGGGTTTAACAAGCCCTCCAGGAAGTTCTGATGCATGACAGTTTAACAACCACCGCTTCAGATCCGTGTTCCATGAACAGTGGCCTTTTCTCTTCCTGGCATTGACCGTTTTTCCTCTTACCCCAGGGCTTTTGCACATGCTATTTTCTCTGTCTGACAGTTTCTTGTCCCCTCCTCTGTCCTTTCTAACAGTTCTCTCCTATTTTTCTTTCTGATCACAACACATTTATGCTTGCTTACCTGGCAAACTTCCCTTTCGTACTTTTCTCAATATCTTTTGTCTCTTTTTCATAACACTCGCCACAATTTTAACTTTAAGTATACACTTTTGGGTGATTGTGTGACTATTTTCTGTCTCCCTCCAATAGAATGTAATCCAGTGATGGCCTAACAGTTTCTGTTATTGCTTACCATTGCTCTTGAAACATTTGATACATAGTTTGGTGCAAACTAAAATACCAATAAATATTTTAAATGAATGAATACTGGTTTATAGATTGGCATGTCTATGGACCTAAACATTTTTAGTATTCTATCCAGACGACTGAACATATTCTTTATATATTTTTGCATTTATTTTCAAAATTTAAATACTATCTTAAGTGAGCATAAATACGACTTATAAAACAGAATCAAATAGGGATCCCTGGGTGGTGCAGCGGTTTAGTGCCTGCCCTTGGCCCGGGGCGCGATCCTGGAGACCCGGGATCGAATCCCACGTCGGGCTCCCGGTGCATGGAGCCTGCTTCTCCCTCTGCCTGTGTCTCTGCCTCTCTCTCTCTCTTTCTCTCTCTCTGTGATTATCATAAAAAAAAATTAAAAAAAAAACAGAATCAAATATACTGAAGGGGGGAAAGAAACAACACATTTTAAGTACAGGTTAAATGTTCATAATCCACTGTGATGGTTCATTTCATATGTCAACTTCACTGGACACAGACATGGGATGCTCAGATATCTGCTTAAACATTTTTTCATGGGATTTTCTGAGAGAGTGTTTCTGGAGAGATTAACATTTGAATTGGTGAGCTGAGTAAAGCAGATGGCTTTCCCCAGGGAGAGTGGGCATCATCCAATCTACTGAGGACTTGGATAAAAAGAACAAGAAGTTCAGGAAGGTTGAATTCACTCTGTCTGACTTCTGAAGCTAGAATATGCTTCTGCCTTTTGCCTGGTTTTCAGGCGTACTATTGCTCCACTGGCTTTCCTGGGCCTCTAGCTTCTCAACCTCCACAATCATGAGACAAACCCTATAATAAATTTCATATATATACTGTTTCTTTGGGGAATCCTGGCTAATGTGATCACTCCATGCTACTGAATTTGACTTACATGAAATGATTATTAACTACATATTTTTCAGCTGAAGCTATTGCCTTTATTGTCTTCCCAATGAAATTAAAATTTAAATGATTTAATACTTTGTAAAACTTCACTGATGTATTTACATATACACAAAGGAATACAGCTAAGAATATATTAGGATTATAATTACGTATATAAGATTATGTATATATAACTATATACGTATGTATATATACATATATACACACACAAAATTAAGAGCACAGATTCTTCTAACAGCATCCACATAAAGGAACAGATTATTACAGCATCCCAAAAGACCCCTTCATGATACTCACAGTCAGTGCCCACTGAGGATAAACACTATCCTTGATTATTTTATTTTATTTTTTTTTCACTATCCTTGATTATTAAGTTAATATTGGCTTTACCTGTTTTTATACACTTTGTATAAATGGAAACAAACACTATATCCCCTTTAATGTCAAACTTGAACAGTATGTTTGTTAGGTTCATTCATACTGTTGCATGTAATTCTAGGTCCTTCTTTCTCGGTGTCAAATAATAGTCCATAGAGAATAAACAATATTTTTTTATTCATACTACTATGGGGCTCTTTAGTAACTTTAGGTTAGGACCTATTAGGATCAGTGCTTTCTTGAATATTCTACATGCTTTTTTATTTATTTTTTATTTTTTAAAGATTTTATTTATTTATTTATTTATGAGAGACACAGAGAGAATGAGAGGCAGAGACACAGGCAGAGGGAGAAGCAGGCTCCATGCAAGGAGCCTGACATGGGACTCGATCCCAGGTTTCCAGGATCACGCCCTGGGCCGAAGGGGCTGCCCTCTACATGTGTTTTGATGAAGATTTGCACTGATTTCTATTGCTTGTATAGCTAGGACTGCAATTACAGAGTCATAGAATATGCATATGCTTAGTTTTGGTGGATACCATCAAACATATTGGCAAAACAAATGTACCAATTTACATTGCATACTCGTGAGCAATTTGAGTCCTAGCTGTTCCACATGTTTGCTAACATTTCTATTTTCCAATTTTTAAATTTGGCCACTGCTGTGAGTGGTAGCATAGTTTCAATTAGTGTTTCTCTGATGAATCATAAAGTCAAGTGTCTTTTCAACATGTAATAGGATTTTAAATACTGAATTCAGCATTCCAGGATCCAGTCTTACAAGTGAAAACAATGAATTTAATAGAATACAAATTCCCTAATTTTAAAATCACCAATTTCTTAAATGTACATGCAGAGAAAATATAATCTGAATATGTATATTGGTATATGCATGTATGCAGACACGTGCACACAAGCACACTCACTGCATTTTGAAAAAGATCTTAAAATAGTCTATTTTTTAAACCAAGACCTTTTATGGTTCACCATTTCATTATTTCCAATAGTGTCAGTTCAGTAAAATGATTTCTAACATTGAAATTCTCAAGAACTTTGGCAATGACACCATCAGAAAAGACAGCATCTATTCACTTGAAAAATTCCCAATGAAAAGGGAATCACTGCTGTCTTCTCTGCTATAATTCTAGGGAGTCTGAGGCAAATATCCCTTCTCATTTAGCCCTGTTTTAGACACCTCATCTTTTATGGCCTCTAGGCAAACTCCAAGATTTCTTTTTTATTAGGCTACTGAAATTAAACTAATATTGTGGGTTGGAATCATTCTCAAAACTGTAACGGGCACTAGTAAACTAGGGCAAAACTGTTCAGGTGACACTGGACTATTAGGTGGGGGCTGACATGCATTTAGACTGATTTCTTAGTTGTCATTAAAATCTTCACTTGGGGAATTATTGTATAGATGGGCTAATTTTTCTAACCATTCTCTGAGAAAATCAAAGCTTTCACTATTCTACTCATTAATATGAAGGCTGCAAATACATATGGGAAAATGTTTTCCAACTGCATTGTCTGAAGGAATTCAGGATTCACTATCACCATTCCAGTTGAGGCCCTTACTCTTACTTGGAAAAACGCAATGGCTTTCTCCTAGTTCTTCTCATTTCTGGTCACTCATGGGCCACATTCACCCCATGCATCTCTGCTAGATTAATCTGCAATCCCCAGTTAGCCTCCCCCAGGGACTTCCAAGCTATTGCAAGACACTTCCAATGTGCTCCAGTGTATTTCAACAATTGCTGCTCAGTGTCCTCAGTTTAGTCTGTGAATGTATCAACAGACTTTTCACCAGCACTCTCAATTTCTTATTTCTTTTTTTTTGTTTTAAGATTTATTTGTTTAAATAGGAGGAGGGTCAGAGGGAGAGGGAGAGAGATAGAAAGCACAAGAAGACTTCCTGCTAAGTGTGGAGCCCAACGCAGGGCTTGATCTCACACCATGAGATCATGACTTGAGCCAGAACCAAGAGTCAGATGCCTAACTGAGCCACCTAGGCGCCCTTTGATTTCTTTTTTTCTACTGAAAGATACTATGAACCCCTGTCTGGAGGTCAAATTGAAGGTTCCTTTTTTGTTTTGTTTTGTTTTGTTTTTGTAGAAGGTTCCTTTAAGGCAACATCCAATACCATGTTTTCCAATAACCTTGCTGGATTTTTCCAAATGATTAAAATCTCATGCTTTATATTTAAATGAGTTTTTTTGGTATATATATATACCTCATGAAATTTGTCATATTTTACTTAGCTTGATAGTTATTTTCTAAACTGTTCAAGTTTCCTTAAAACTCATTATCCCAACCACCTTTATAATGGTGCAACACATTTTACTATTATACAAAATCCTCACCAAGAGACTAAGACATTTCAAGACATATCCTAGGCTTCTTATTCATTCCTACTATAAATGCTTCAGTTCATATTTTTGTTATTTATTTAAATATTTATTTTAATATCTTTGGTATACACAAAGGAATAAATGGAAGTCATAAAAGCTTAGTACTAAAATGAGCACCCACGAACAGCTTAAGAATTAGAATTTTATCAGTATCTTTCTTTTTCTTATGTGCTTCTCCCATCCATAACCCACTTTCTTCCCAGAGGTATACATTATCCCAACTTCTGTAAATATCATCCCTTTGTTCTTATTATCATTTTAGTAACCATGGATCTGTCTTTAAATAATATAATATTTAGTCTTGATATTCTTGGAGTTCATACAAATGGAATCAAGTTTTATTCGCCCTTTTGCAACTTGCATCTTATACTCCATTTCATGGATCACTTCTGGGTCATTGTTTCATTGTTTTACTCTTGTTTGGACCTGGAGGTCAATTCTACTTTTCTGAAGTTACTATTGATGCTAGTATGGCATTCATTCTTCTATGTATCTTTTGACCTGCATGCATAAGAGTATCTCTAGGATATTTATATACCCACACATAAGTAGTGAATTACTGAATCACATGGTAGTGTTCACACTTAAAGGATAATGTCACATTGTTTCACAAGTGCCTGTACCAATTTTAAACTTGATCTGCTGTGTATGAATGCACATGGACCCATATCCTCTCTAAAATATAAAGTTATTAAATGTCTTAATTTTGCAAATTTTCATGGGTATAAAATGGTATGCATTTGTGGTTTATATTTTCTTTTACTAGACCACTTTGAGTATTGCCTCTACTTTATCATTTCTCTTCCCGGCATCCCATTATATGTTTATTATTGCCCTTATACCTGGGCAAGCAGGGTTTATAATCTAGGTTCCATGCATCAGGGAGCTCTGTGCTTTGGAATATTTTCCTTAAATTTAAGGATTTTCTAAATCCTCTGTGGCCATGCCAACCGAGCCCTAAGCTTGGCTTGCAGGGACTTCAATCTTTGTTTCACTCCTTTGAGGCACTCTCTGGCTCTTTACACCACATGTGGGTCAATCATATCCTCCAAGAAGCTCCAGAACTTCTGCTTATGGGGTTGTTCTGAGACTCTATACTTGGATGTCAATTTCAAAGGGATAGCTCAGTGAATTGACTGTTCCTGCTGGCTGGTGCAGTACTTCTTTTATGGAATCATGCCATATTGGGCTGCCAGATTGTACTGAAATATTCTCAGTGACTCTTATTCACGTTGGACATGGTACAAGTTCAAGATTCTGAATTACCAATGGTCCAATGCCTATGTAAATGGATGTGGACTTCAGCCCACACTTGGCCATGTTCTAATTGGGGTACTATTTTCGATCTATGGCACCTGAGGGCAAAGGGAGTGTCAGCAGGTATCTGTTACTCTGTAGATTCCTTATCACTGCAGTCAGAGAAGTCACTTGCCTCCTCCATGGACTCTGTGGCATGGGCCAGGCAGTCCTCTGGACATGGCTGTTCCTATCTTCTCTGAGAGCTTTGAGAGAAGGCTTGCTTGCTTGCTTTGTTTGTTTATTTCTTTATTTAAGATTTTATTTATTTATTCATGAGAGACACAGAGACACAGGCAGAGACACAGGCAGAGGGAGAAGCAGGCTCCCTGCAGGGAGCCTGATGTGGGACTCAATCTCGGGACTCCAGGATCACACCCTGAGCTGAAGGCAGAAGCTCAACCACTAAGCCATCCAGGCAACCTGAAGATCACTGCTTTACACCACCAAGGGACATTTCTAGTTGTTCTCTCTTTTCTAAGATACTTGTAGTGACATCATGCTTTCCTTGGTCTTTGTTGAAGTCATCCTGGATGAGGAATGCATGTTTCTATGTGAATGAGGCAGATCCTCTTGCTTAGTGCACCAACCCCTTGTCTATCTCCCCTCCTTAGGCAGGGTGTAGAAGGCAGGGGAAGAGATTGCATTTAGGAATTTCTTTTTTTTTTTTAAGATTTTGTTTATTTATTCATGAGAGAGAGAAAGGCAGAGACACAGGCAGAGGGAGAAGCAGGCTCCATGCCAGGAGCCCAACACGGGACTCAATTCCAGGTCTCCAGGATTAGGCCCTGGGCTGAAGGAGGCACTAAACCGCTGAACCACCTGGGCTGCCCAGGGAATTTCTTGATTATGGTCCAAAGGGCTCAAGAAAAGACATGGCTAGATCTGTTGATCTAGGTTTATATGAAATTGTGAACAATGAATTTAACATAATCATAAAAAATTGTTAATATTTTCCTTCACATCTGGGTAAGACTTGCATTAGTGATTGTCATCAGTGAGCACACTAACAAACTCTGAGTCACTGAAAAAGTATTTATGAAAGGGACGATGAATACTATCAAGAATAATGGTGCAACCAGCATTCAATAAATGGTACTAGAGAGCTTCAGAGGCAAGGAGATCTGCATTGTTTCAAAACAATTGATTTCCAAAGAACCAAAACAAAACTTGGTATTCCTTCTTCTCAAAGTAGGAAATATAAAGTTAGCCAGGAACCACACATTTGAAAAAAACAAGTATTAAGGGATGGTGCCCAGATCTCAACAGGAAGAGATGGTTCTGGATGCTGCAAAACAACTTCACGTACACTGATAGGATAAAAAACAAGTACCTATTATTCTAAATATTTCATTTATTCACTATGGGCTCATCAATTCTTTATTAAAATTTTAATCAAATTGATTATATAACAAGGGCTTCTCGCTCACACAATTGCACACACACATTTGCTGGGGCTCTACATATCCTAGGGAAATCCCTTTTTATATATTTTTGTTATATTTTTTTATCTCTTATCTTCTGTTCTTCACTTTTTAATTTTTTCTCACATGCTTCATTATGGTTACTTCAATTTAGTTTTCAGATGTAGAATTCTCTTTTCAAAGTGTTTAACCTGATGTTAAAGTTTTCTTTTGATATCCTGTTTGGATACTGATAGGATATCCTAAGTTATTTCACTTTTTGGTTCAAGCATATCTATCTGTTGCTTTTTTGTTTGTTTGTTTTTTATAGAGAGAGAGGTAGAGACCCAGGCAGAGGTAGAAGCAGGCTCCCTGAAGGGAGCCCAATGGGACACTTGATCTTGGGACCCTAGGATCAGGCCATGAGCCAAAGGTGGACCCTCAACCACTGAGCCACTCAGGTACTCCTTCTCTATTTCTGGTTTGTCCCCCCGCCACCCACCCCCCATGGTGCAGATTTCAGGGTCCTAATACAAAGCCCATGAAGTTTTATCACAATCCACATTTTGGCTACCTCTATATTCAAACTTTTGCTCTTATAACACTGGGAATATGTCAAAAAATTTCTCAGGTGCTCAGATACTCACTGATCTTTTCCAGATTGGCAAACATCCCCAGAGAAAGAAACATCCCCAAATGTCAAACTTGCTTCTCTGGATCTCAACCGTCTTCTCCTAGATCTTGGCTTAGAGAACAGTTTCTAGGTTTATGTAGTGGGAGAATTGTTCCAAATTCTGGGCCCATCATTATAAAAAATAGAAACCTTTATTTCATTTCTAGAAAAAGCTTGGGGAGTAGGTTTTATTCTCTCTAGCACAATCCATCAAGCACTGAAGCTCAGATTTTTAAGTTACTTGCCCGAGGACACACAGCAGTAAGTGGCAGAGCCATGACTCAAACCATGTTTTTAGATATTTGTGTGCTTTTCTGTAAACCTTATTCCCATAATACTTTACGTGCTCATTCCTTTAGTTAACTATGTATATATGCAACCTTACCACTAGACTTTGTCAGTTTTCTAAATTGTTGTCACCATATTACATATCTTTATTCCATGTCTGATTTACTTTTTTGCTCCCTTTTGCAGTTTTTATGATGTGCCCATCGTGAGGCTGGCAGTATGCAAGAAAAAACATTTCATAAAGTGCTAGATCCACAATAATGCCGATAAATGTTTGTTGAATGAGTATGTTAATAAATGCAAAGGATAAAATATAATGATGGAATCATTAATTTAGAACTTTTTCTGATTCTGTGGTTGGTTTTTTCAGATATATTGATTATCCATTGTGAGGTCAGGGAGGAAAGTTAAAGCAGGAGGGAGAACTGGCCAAGAGGGGCAACAATTAAATCACTGGACCTTAATCTCTCACCAATGACAAAATTAGTGGAATAAGTATTCCCACAGGTCTTAATGGACACAAAAATAAACTGGTAGACAAAATTATAAATTCTGAAATTGTGTCAAATGATGTCAAAATAATTGGTTGATTCCATCAGCTCAGTGAACCATTCTATCAATGCAACTTAAACCTCCTAATAGAGAGTTTTACTTATTTTGCTTTACTTGCAGCAACTGCTTTGGTCCTCTGCGTTCAAAGCTGAAAAGTTTAGTGTAATATTCATAATATTGGATACAACTTAAAATTGTTATATAAAAATAATGCATTTTTAAAAATTCAACTAATTTTTACCCTTTGTAAGATAAAGCTTGTGGGGAAAATATGTGTGATTCAAATTTTTGTCATAAGACTCCTCTATTTTTCTGGTGAACCTAAACTCCCTTCTCCTAACTATTTCAGAGTAATGCATCCTGCTTTAAAAATCAGGCTTTGTCTCATTGCAGATTTTCATTATATCCTTTTGGTTTGGTGTTGTTTTCTGCTCTACTCTTTCCTCTTACTTTTGTTTTCCTTCTTTTCTTTTTTAAACACACATTTTTCCTTCCAAGATTTACTCACCAACACATCACCACGTAATTCTTTATAAGTGTTCTTTGTTGCTTCATTGAATATTTGCACTTGTGGTTTTCTTAATAAAACAAAACACAGAAATCCAGAAAGCTCTAAGAAGAAAGAATGAAAAATATCATTATGAGAGTATTTTGTATATAAAGGTGATGAATTTCTCAATTAAGGGATACTCTATTTTTAGAGAAGGCTAAAAATGAGAATAATTCATTTGCAAAATGTACCTTGGTTTTATTCTAAATTTGAGCAAAGCTTTGAATGAGCTGGATTTATCTGACTCTTTATCCATCTTTTTTTTCCATATCACTTGCAGCAATGATATTCAAAGCGGAGGGTGTTCATCCTACTGTGTGTACAAGGTGAGTCATTGGTGTGCAGAAGACAAACACGAGAATGTCTTTTCATATTTTTATCTTTCATCTCATCCTTTAAATTTTTATATCTTCTCTATATTGAATACCAGAGAGTACTGCATCTTTGTTCAATAGATTAAAAAACCTAAATATCATGAAAACCATTTCACTTGGGTAACCTTCAGAATGAAGGGGTAGTTGTAGAATATTAATATATTTGGTGAAATTGTTTAAACACCGTAAGAGGTTTTGTGTCTATGTAGGAAGAATATTTTTTTGACTTCAAAAAGCTGTCAGTGGAACTCTGATAATGACACTTACTGTCAAACTTATCATGCCTCAATTATGTTAACACCTTCTTTTGAAGTTTTCTTTTTAACATGAAAAACACAATTTATTATAAAAGGTCTCTGCATAAGCTGAAAGTATTCAAAGGCCTAGAATAGGCTGATCTTAAAAGAACTGTAGGCAGAAAAAACTTTATATTCATACTGTGAGCAACTTAGTTTCACTTTGCTGTGAGAATAAATCATAAGAAAAAAGTGCAACTTGAAGGATGTGAAGCCATTGTGAAAAAAATTTACAACATCTGAATCGATCTTTTTGAGGCTCCCTGAAAATCCCTTCCAACTCTCCAGTCAGAAGATCCTTCTGGCTCCTCAGACGTTTTACTAGTCCAATCGTAGTCGGTATGGTTGTACCTTCTTTGTTTTATGCATTATTCTTGGTCTTTGCTTTTCGAGCTTTCTATGGCTGCACACCGTTTGTTCTTTTCTTTTTCTCCCAGATATCTACCAGATGTGGGTGAAGACAGACTCTTTCATCATTGCTGTGTTTTCAGATTTCTTCCTCCTCCAAATCTTAATGCCCAAGAGGTTGAGACTATTGGTTACACTTAGATCTAAGTATTTTTGATGACTTGTACTTATCTATATCTATTAATGCCCATGAGCCATGCATGTTCACCCATCAGCACTGCTCACTTCATGGAACTACTTGCTATAGGGTGAATCTGTTTGTCTGTATGTGTGTTGTTACCCTTTTCTCAAAGTAATCATGTTGCCCAAGAAGATTGTATGCACTAACTTCCCAGCCTTTCCCTTTTCTTCACCTCCAATTATGGTATACCTGCTCTTTACTCTTCCTTGGACCGCATTGATCATGAATACTTCTTCTCTATGAATCCTGTTTTTAATCTTGCTGGCAAATCTGCATCATCTCCTTTCTTATGTGACTTAAGAGGAATGTAGATATGTTAAATATGAGAAGCTATTCCTCAAGCAAAGACTACTATACCCTTAATATACTCTGAGTTTAGAGAACAAATATTTATAAAACTGTATTGTCCTGTATATCTGTTGTTGTGCTATAGATTATACAAATGTATTTTTGGCCTCCTGGTCCAATGCTTTGTGATACTCTCATTTATGTCGGGCATAAGTGAATTTATGCTAAAAAATGTATCATATTTCATAAATCTCTCCCCTGCTGGCATGTCATATCTACCCCGTGGTAAAACGAGGAGTTGCGCATTTTTCAAAATAATTAAATTCTCTGACATTCCAATAAGCAAGCATTTATGAACTATTTTCCTGATTGAATATCCATTTTTCCTGTTGGTTAACCCCATTAACTTCTTGTAATTAGGGACTTCTGTTTCTAGATGTCTACTTCAGGTGTTATTCTTACAGAACAGAAATGACAAATTCTTACCACAATCTTTCCTCTTGTATCCTTATAGATATAATTAATCATGATACTCTTTCATACTAGCAAAGACAGGTCTACAATACAATCTTGCTGGAACCACTACTCGTTTATCAGAACGGCATGCAAATTAAAATTTATTTGACATCTTTGTCATAGACACTGTATTTCCCCCAAAATGCATCTCCTAAAAGTAAAAGTAGTATTTTCATTTGTAGGTAAGTGTGATTTACTTATTGCCATATTAAGAATTTTATTCATTATATCTTTTAAAAGACATGTTTTATATTCTACGTTTGTAAATAAATTGAAAAGAAAAAAACAATAGTACATGTGCTTTCTGTATTTCTCATAGCCTTTGCTACACTTTATATCAGACTAGTCTGAAGAGATGGGAGTTTTAATTTTTTTAAATTTCCAACAATTAGACTGGGAGTGGGCTACCAGGTCCAATTTTTCTTTATATTCATTTGCACAGAAACAGAAAAAAGAAGAAGTATTGGTATCTCTTCTCAGTGTTGTCTTTTCCTATTTGTGTTCCTTCTTCCACATATATATTAAAAAAAAACAACTTCAAAACAATTTGACAATCAGAAATGAGTTTATGGTGACAAATGCTAATAATGAGTCAATTCTTTTTTCCAGAGTAGGCGTATTTGCTTTAGGTTATATAGCTAAGACACTTAAAATACAGGAACATCTGATGGAAAAGGGCTACTGCTGTGTCATCTGGGACATGCTTTTATTTCAGCTTCCAGGAAAAATTATAAGTTAGAGGAGAATAGAGAAATCCTTTAACTTCTGGTTTTCCCTTTTAGTGAGAGCAATCATGGAGAAAATTATGATCATTATCTAGGACACTCATTTAGATAACACAACTGCAAGAAGCAGCTCGTTGGCACGTATTTTGCCTGAGAAAGAAAGGTTCCAGTGGTACCTACCATGTGACACTTTATGCTCTTCTCAAAGAAAAACATAGACAATCAAAACAGATTTTCACAAGAAATTAAAGCAGTAAGGTCAAACTGTCCAAAGGACTTGAGAGTATTTCTGAGACTTGACATGTACTTGTACTTTTTCCTCTATGTTCTCCAAAAGAGAAGAGTAGGAAAGATTTAATTATGAATAAATCACCCAATGACCATGATTATGGATATGAGCAACCCAAAAGCACAATTTATTTCCATCTTGTCGGTTTTTAGGCTCTTAGTTTTCCTCCAACTTATTAATACCCGGTGGCATTGGTAACTCAGAAGACATGCACAAATGCTATCTATCTTTGTGAGATCAATCTTGGAAACTCGCATCCTGAAAATACTCTTCTAGCTGGAAGTCAGTGGTGGTCTACATCAGTTACATATTGCTATGTAACAAGTAACCCTAGAGCACACTGGCTTAAAACACACAGATTTACTTTTTCTTACAATTCTGTGGGTTAGGAAATTGGGTAGGATTCATATTGGTACTAGTTATTCCCCACCAGGTATTAGCTGAGATCACTTACTCAGATACATTCAGATAGAAGCCAAGCAGGGCTGAAAATTCCAACAGTTTGTACTTCTGCATTCCACATGTTCACTAGGTATGTGTTCTATATATATTTTTTTACCTTCTATGCTTCTGCAGTGGTGTAATCCTTATCTACCTTCCAAAAGCAATTTCCTCACTGTATTTCAAGCCGCACTAACAATTTCCTCACTTTTCCTGGAACTTCCACTCACCCCCTTGTTATAAAGGCATTAGCACCTATTTTAGGACTTTGTTATGGCAGCAATCTATTTCTTGTACCGATTATTGTTTTATTTTTAGTTACGTCAATCTGAGTAACAACCTAGAATCCTGGTGGCTTTAAAGAGTACAACAATGATTTATTATTTATTACATATCTTTGGTAAGGAACTCAGGGAGGGCTCAGGTGGTTCTTGAGAAGTACTTGACAGTAGGGGTACTTCACCAGCTGCATTTAGATGGTGGTTGCATGAAACCAGAGGGTCCATTAAGGCATTATCTGGTGCCTCAGTGTTTTTCCATGTGTGCTCTCCATCTCTCTACCTCTTATCTAATCATTTAATAGCCTAGTTCAAGCTTCTTTCCATCATGGCAGCCTACTTCACCAAACAGTATAAGAACACAAGCTGCCAACCACTTAAAAGCTAGCCACATTATGGCTAGCTTAAAAGCTGGTCATGATTCTAGGCCATGTTCAAAGGAAGGAAGTGGACTTCATATCTTGATAAGAAGAGGGGCAGAAATGTGCATACAGGGGTGGGAGACATTGACCTGGGGATAGTCAGAATCTGTCTACCACATGATCTAATCTGTATTGTAAAAGGCTCTAATTTCAGCACTTTTCAGCTGAGTGACTAAATCCTTGTCAATATACCCTATTAAAAAATTTGAATACTTTTTAGAACCAAAGGAGTGCCCAATATAGCACATTTTCTAGCATCTAAATATTACTATATGTCTGAGTAGTCTATGTGCAGAATTATACTTGCATTAAATATATATTTAATTCCATCAAAGTGTATTACTTGGGAGAATATAATCCTCTTTTCAAATCCCATTTCTTACAAAAGACTGGCTCCTGTGCTTCTGAGTCAGTTCAATTCAAAACCACGCTTTTCTAGTGTCAGTGATAGCTTTCAACTCTATGTCAGAAATCCTTTTATTCACCTACTGGTCACCAACTCAAATTCTTAAAAGAGTTGCCACTCCTCCTTCAGAATTACAAAGTAACATAAATACTAGACTCTATGGAAGCTTAAGGGTAAAATATCAGATGAGGAATTTGGCAATTAAATTCCAATCTTAAAAAAAAAATAAAAATAAAAAAATAATAAAAATAAATAAATAAATAAATTCCAATCTTACCGAAACTACAAATAAGCCTGTTACTCGGGGCCACAAATTCCTTGCCAGCCAGGTTCCACTCTTAAGTCCTAACCTCACACATTGCCAGGGAACACAACTTTCTCTTTGCAGACACCTTGCTTTTGTTTTTTCTCAGATTTCCCACCTATAATGACTCTGCAAACAAGTCCTGCTACTTATTTTTTTAATAGATCAATTTCCCCTTCTTTTCTCATCTCTCATGTTTCTCAAGGGTCTCCTACATTTTTCAAAGGAAAAAGCCCATAAGTGAGTTTTCTAAAATAAGAATCACTTATCTCAGAGATAAATTATTACTCTCCCATAGTGGCTGCTTTTAACGTTTGTTTTAAATGGCAAAATTGCCCTTCCCTGTAAAGATATGCTTGTATGAGGCAGATATAGATTAAAAGTATATACTTTTAGAAGGACTGGAAGTGATTCTCAACTTGAGATGAGGTAGAAGGGAGCATATTAAAAGCACCTTGGATATTCTCAAACTATATATAGCATTATCCTTACCTTGGAGGTTTGGAATAGGAGCAGGATACAGGTCCGAACTGACCACAGATTAAGGAATGCCGTGCAAATGAACCTGTTACCCTTGGATTATTGTTGAGTATTGTCTCTTCTGACTTGGGTATGTTTGGATAGAAATGTTTGAGTTCAGGATGAGCTAAAGAGGAGTTTGTGTATAATTCAAAAGTCAGAAGTATGATTTAATTATTACTTATTCAAATATTTATCAATAATTATATTACTTATTAATATTAATTATTTAAATATTCATTAATCATAAGCCTCACAGCACTCCTCTTACAAATAAATTGTGTTAGTGTAATTCAGGATGTACGAATGGGCCAGTGTATTTATCTTTGAAGGATGAACTAAGATTTGAACCTAGGTCTCTCTGATTTCAAAGTGCACATTCTTTCCACAACAGCTAGATGGTCTGCTTAAAACATGCGTTCCTGTCCACTGCTCCCAGTAATGAACTAGGGAAGAGGGTGGAGTAGCTCTCTTTTTAGTTTCTAAGACCAGAGAGCCCCCTCTTCAAGGAGCTAGAAGTCTGCTCCTGGAGAGCAGTTTGCGGGGGAGGCTGATGAAGATGGAATTAAGAAGAGAACACATGAGGTCACGTCTACTGTGGCAAGTTTCACCTGCTTCCATGGCAATGGGGAAGGTGCCAGAGAATAGAGGGATCAAAAACACTCCTGATTTGAAATCCTGTCTTAAGTCTCAGATGAGAAATAAAACATGAGCTTTGCAATAGGATGCATTCCAGTGAGCAGCTATCATCTAAACAATCAATGTTCCCTTCTCTTCCATCCTTCTTTAAAAGTTTCATTGAGATATAATGTTGTTGGGGTATTCACCATGTTGTACAACCACGTTGTATAACCATCACCACAACTAATTTTAACATTTTCTTTTGATCTCCCTTAAAAAAACCTATACCTCTTGGGTGCCAATTCCATTTCCTCCCCCAACCCCTCCTCTCATTTAGAAGCAACCAATAACCTATTCTCTTTATATATTTGCACATTCTAGATATTTTATACAAATGGCATCATACAGTATATCATGGCTTCTTTCACTTAGCACAGTGTTTCTGAAGTTTAATCACATTGTAGCATAAGTATTTCATGCCTTTTTATCCCTAAATAATATTCCACTGTATGAAAATCCAATATTCATACACCAGTTGATGGAAATCTGGGTTTCTAGGTTCTGCCTACTGTGAATAATGCTCCTGTGAACATTAATTTATGGGATTTTTTAAAAAAAAAGATTTTATTTATTTTACTTTACAGAGAGAGCAGGGAGAGGCGCAAAGGGGGAGAGAGTCTTAAGCAGGTTTCTTCCTGAGTGTGGAGCTCCACGTGGGGTTCAATCTCACATCCCCGAGGTCATGACCTGAGCCAAAATCAAAAATTAGATGCTTAACCAAGTAAGTCACCCAGGTGCCCCTCATTTACAATATTTTATATCAACATATGTTTTCTCTTCTTTCCAGTGACTACCTAGGAGGGAAGCTGCTAGGTCCACATTATTGAACAATGTTGCTACAAACATTCATTTTGTAAGCATTTATATAGATATGTTTTCTTTTCTGGGGAGGTATGTACCCAACAGTGTGATTGCTGAGTCAAATGTTAGCTCTACATTGGACTTTCTGAAGAATGACCAAACTGTTTTCCATAGCAGCTGCACCAACTTATATTCCCACCAGCCATGTATGAGAGTTCCAATATCTCCACATCTTTTCCAGTACTTGTAATTGTCCATCTTTTTGCTTATATCTATCCTAGTGTGTGTTAACTGGTGCATTTTATATAAAAATTTTAAAAAGTTTTTTTTCTGTCAAAATTGAATGAGATCATTGCCAGTGTGGTTAGATTAACTTGTGTAACAACTGCCAAAATAACGCGTTTAAAAAAAAAATGAAGGCTTCTTTCTTATGCACATCTGAGTATGATGTGGGTAGCAGAATGTGAGGGTGAGCAGGAATTTGCCTGCAGTCACTCAAGAGAGCTTCTTCCTATGACTGGTTGTGCCATCCTTTCTGCAAAGAAAGGCATACAGCCAGCATGGAAGGCTGTTTGGGAAGCATTAACAATAGCCTAAAAAAAAACAAAAAAAACCAATAGCCTATAAATGGCATGTATCATCTACCCACATTTCATTTCTCAGAATTTGGTCATCTGTCTCGCGTCGCTGCAGGGGAGGTTGGGATATATCAATTTGTTGCATGTCACCACACTCATGTTATATATAAGGACTGAACAATTGTCCTTAAACATGTTTTTACTAATTAGGAATTCTGGTTTCTAATACTGAGTGATAGTTATTCATTGTTTGATCTTGGGAAGGTTGTGAAACATTTCCGGTGTTAATTCTTCATCCCTATGTTAGCTCCAGTATTCAAATGATTCACATCCCCAATTTTTTTACTGCCTTTTAGTGTAAAAGATATTTGAACAACCACATCTTTGTAATGGAATTTAATGGTCTCTGGAATTATTAAAGAATCTATTACATGTTTTAAAAAACAAAATCTTCTGTGATACGTTTGTTTATAAAGTTCCCAAAATCTGGTGTTTAAATTATTATTATAATGGAAAGTAAGATTATGTGCTCACATTTAAAGTTTATTAGGTTATTTTGTACTGAACTGCTGTTTGCAATACAGATTGTAGCCTGATTGTGTCCATAAATATATTTACCAAGCTTTTAAACTGGCCTTATTGGCTCCATAAATACTGAAATCTTCCTTGGCATTATAATATCCTGTGGTATAAATCTTGTATATTCAAATTTTATATGCATATATATTGTATGGATCATAATATCATTACCAGAATCCTAGGCAGTAACTGTTGGACATAAATTTTGTTCTTTATATAAAGATTCAGATTTCAATTCTTTAAATTTAAGAAGCTTTTTATCTGCAGATAGAAAAATTAAATTCTGGTTTTTTATATTCAGATGCTGAACACAGTCTCAGAAGTGTATTGCATCTTTGTTCTTTAAAGATATTTTTTCATATTTATATTTCTGCTAAAGTGGCCAGCTGTGCATATCATTTTATCATTTGTGTAGATTTGTGTAACTGCCACCACAATCAGGATACATACTTATTCCACTGCTGCAAAGATACCTCTTGTATCATTTATAGCTACACTTAGCCCCCAAAACACACTCCTGCCCTACCTCCTGCCATTTCTTTGCCTGAAAGTCATTAATCCATTTTCCATTTGTATAATTTTGTCATTTTGAGAATGTTATATAAGTGGAATCATCTAGTATGTGACCTTTTGGAAATGGCACTATTTTTACTCAGAACCAGATCCATTTAAGTTGTTGAGTGTATCAAGAGTTAATTCCTTTTTATTGCTGAACAGTATTCCATGGTATGGGTGTACCACAGAGTGTGTATCATTCTCCTTTAAGAGACATTTTAATTGTTTCCAGTTTTTGCTATTATAAGTAAAGCTGCTAAGAGTAATCTTGTACAGGTTTTTATGTGAACAAAAGTTTTTCATTTCCCTGGGATACTCCAGAAGTGAAATTGCTGGGTCATAGAGTCAGACTATGTTTAGCTTCTTCAGAGACTGTCAAACTGTTTTCTAGAGTGGCTGTACCATTTTACATTCTGGTCATCAGAACATGGTGGATCCCATTTCTTTGCATATTTTCCAGCATTTTATATTTTCATTACTTTTAAAATTTTATGCTTTTTGTGTAGTAATAGCTTCTAGTGGTCTTAATTTTTCCTGATCCTATGGGGAAAGAATTCAGTTTAATTTTTTACTATTAAGTTTAGCAATATTTTTCTGGACATATCTTCCTAGGCAAGGGAAACAAAAGCAAAAATAAAGAATTGGAAATACATCAAACTAAAAAGTTTTTGGACAGAAGGAAATTACCAGCAAAACCAAAAGGCCAACTGCTTAATGGAAGAATATATTTGCAAATGATGTATCTGACAAGAAGTTAATATCCAAAATATATAAAGAACCCACACAACTCAACATCAAGAAGCAAAATAATCCAATTAGAAGGTAGGCAGAGGACCTGAATAGACAATTTTATTTTCCAAAAAAGACACACAGATGGCCAAAAAACACATGAAAAGGTGCTGTACATAACTGATGATCAGGGAAATGCAAATCAAGACCACAATGAGATATCACTTCACACCACTCAGAATGGCTAGTATCAAAAAGACAAAAAATGTGGAGAAAAGGAAACCTTTGTGCACTGCTGGCGGGAATATAAATTGGTGGAAACTGTGGAAAACAGTTTGTTATCCTCAAAAAACTGAAAGTAGAAATATTACACAATCCAGTAATCCCACTATGGCATTATTTACCCAAGGAAAACAAAAACACTAATTTGGAGAAATACATGCACCCGTATGTTTATTGCAGCATTATTTATAATAGCCAATATATGAAAGCAACCCAAATTTCCATTAATAGATGAATTAATAGGGATCCCTGGGTGGCGCAGCGGTTTAGCGCCTGCCTTTGGCCCAGGGCGCGATCCTGAAGACCCGGGATCGAATCCCACGTCGGGCTCCCTGTGCATGGAGCCTGCTTCTCCCTCTGCCTCTCTCTCTCTCTCTCTATCATAAATAAATAAAAATTAAAAAAATAGATGAATTAATAAAGACATGGTGTACACACGCACACACACACACACACACACTAGATTATCACTGTCATAGAAAAGAATAAATGACAACATAAATGAACCTAGAGGGTATTATATACTAAGTGAAATAAGTCCTTCAGAGAAAGACAAATACAGTATTATTTCACTTGTATATGGAATCTAAAGGAAAAACAAACAAACAAAAAAATGAACACACAAACAGTAGTAACAACAACAAAAACAGAAATAGCCTTATAGAGAAAAAACTATTGAATAAAGGGGAAAGAAGAAAAAATGAGTGGGAAATATCAGAAAGGGAGACAGAACATGAGAGACTCCTAACTCTGGGAAACGAAGTAGGGGTGGTGGAAGGGGAGGAGGGCGGGGGGTGGGGGTGACTGGGTGACGGGCACTGAGGGGGGCACTTGACGGGATGAGCACTGGGTATTATTCTATATGTTGGCAAATTGAACACCAATAAAAAATACATTTATAAAAAAATGGAAATGAGAAAACAACAACAACAACAACAACTATTGGTTGCCATAGAGGAAAGGGGGAGAGAGACAGGTGAAATAGGTGAAGGGAATTAAACGATACAAACTCCTGCTTTAAAGTAAGTAAGTCATAAGGATGAAAAGTACAGAGAGCACAGGGAATAAAGCCAATAATTGTAATATTGTAATAACTTTGTGTGGTGACAGATGGTAACTACACTTATTTGTGGTGAGCATTTTGTAATGTTTATAAATGTTAAATCACTGTGTGATACATATAAAACTAATGTCAACTATAAAGTTATTGTATTTCGTAAGTATTCTTTATCAAATTAAGGACGTTTCCCTCTATTCTTCTCAGTCTTTTTATCCTGAATGTGTGTTGAATTTCATGAAAATATTTTTTTCCTGCACCAACTGATGTGATCATGAGATTTTTCTTTTTAAGCTTATTAATATGGTGGGTTATATTGATTGATTTTTGAAGATATTATCTTCCAAAGCCTTGTGTCCCTGAAATACATCCACTTGATCATCATGTATAATGCTCTTTATATATTTCCAAATTCTACTTGCTAATATTTTTTAGTATTTCCTTCCTTTCTTGTATTTGTCTGGTTTTGGTATGAGGGTAATTTAATTTCATAAATGCTTTTGCGAAGTATTTCCTCCTCTTCTGGTTCTTTGAAGAGATTATGTAGAATTGGTTTCCTGTGTTCTTTATATGTTTCATAGAATTCTCCACTGAAATCACCAAGGTCTGGAGATATTTTCTTTGGGGAAATTTTTAACTATGAAGTCAATTTCCTTAATAAGTTATTAGGTAGGGCATTCAAATTAATCATTTTATATTGGATGAGTTGTGGTACTTTGTATTTTGGGGGGAATGGGTTCATGTCATCTAAGCTCTAAAATTTAAGTATATAGAATTGTATGTATTATTCCCTTATCTTTTTTCTATCTACGGGGTCTGAAATATATCTCCTCTTTCATTCCAAGTATTAGTTTTTTTTTTCTCTTGTTCATTTTGTTAGAGACTTGTCAATTTTATTGATATTTAAAAAAACAGATTCTTGCTTCATTGTTTTTCTATATTTTTTGTTTTATGTATCTTTTATTTATGATAGAGTCTTTATTATTTTCATTTTTCTGCTTGTTTTCCATTAATCTTCTTACCTCCACACCCTCAGTTCTTTGGTTTGGGAGCTTAGATTATTGATTTGATACTTTTCCTATTTTCTAGTGCAAATATGAATTGGTATAAATTTCCATATAAGCACTGTTTTGGATTATCCCATAATGATTTTGTTTTAAATTTTTTTAAGATTTTATTTTTATTTATTCATGAGAGAGATAGAGAGAGAGAGAGAGAACGAGAGAGAGAGAAGCAGGCTCCATGCAGGGAGCCCCACATGGGACTCGATCCTGGGTCTCCAGGATCACACCCTGGGCTGAAGGCAGGTGCTAAACCACTGAGCCACCCGGGCTGCCCTTGTTTTTAATTTTTATTTTCATCCAGGCCACTGTACTTTTTTATTTCCATTGAGACTTTTCTTTGACCAATTATTTAGAAGTGAGATGTTAAGTTTGGAAATGATCCTGTTACCTTTTAGTTATTAATTCCTAGTTTGATTTCTTCATGGTCAGAAAGAATATTCTGTATGCTTTCAATTTTTTTAATTGGTTAATATTTGCTTAACAATCCTTATGGTCTGCCTTGGTATATGTTCAATAGAAACTTGAATTTGTTTTCTGCTATTGTTAGATGGAATATTCTATAACTGTTGACTAGATTCTGGTTGTAACCGATGATGTTGTTAATTTCTTTGATAACCACTGTCTTCTAATTATTCTATGAATTATCGAGAGGGTGGCCCTGAAGTATCTAACTATAATTGTGGATTTTTTTATTTCTTTTTTCACTTCTATCAGTTTTTGCTTTAAAGTACATTGCAACTCTGTTACTGGGTGCATCCACATGGAGGATTGCTGTATCTTCTTGGAGACAGACTCTTTAATCATTACATAATATTCTTCTCTGTCTCTGTCAGAGACATTTTTGCTATTTTCTCTGATCTCAGGTCTACTTGATCTGATATTAACATAGCTACAGTTGCTTCCCTTTGATTAATGTTTGATGGTTTACTTTTTCTTTACCTTTAACCTACATACAACATTGTATTAAAATGTTGTCAACATATAGTTGGTTGATTTATTTACCATTCTGTCCATGTATTTTCATTAGCCCTCCTAGACCACCTATATTAAATATAATTGTTGGTATATTAAGGTTTAAATCTGTTTTCTGTTCACTCTGATTTTTGTTTTTCTCTTTTCTTTTTCCTGAATTCTGGTTGGTTAAACATTTTAAATAATTTTGTGTTGATATATCTGCAGTACTTTCTACTATATCCCCTTGTGCAGTCTTATAATGGTTGTTTTAGATATTATATCATATATTCACAACTTAATAAGTCTTCTGGTGTTGACATTTTACCCACTAAAGTGAAGCATGGAAAACTTACATCCTTTTATCTCCCTTTATCTTTCCCTATATATAATGTAGTTTTTAAAATATTAACTCTAATACTTTGGGAACTACATTTCAAAGTGTTATGATTTTGGGTTCATACATCAATTATAATTTAGAAAACTCAAAAGGAGTAGGAAAATCTACTCTACATGCCACATTTTTGCTATTTCTGTATTTTATCTTTCTTTTTGATGTTCTAAGATTTCTTATCATTTAGTTTTGTTTAGAGAATATCCTTTACCATTCTTTTGGGGTAGATTTCTTGGCAAAAAAAAATTTCATTCATCTGAGAATGTCTTGATTTCCCTTTCACTCCTGAGGATGTTTTCAGTAAGTACAGAATTCTCAGTTGATGGTTCTTCATATTTAGCTCTTGGAAAATGTTGTGGTGCTTCCTTCTGGCCATGATAGCTTGTGATGAAAAGTCTACTGCCGTTGGGATGGTTTTTCCTTGACAGATAAAGCATAATTTCTCTGTCTTCTTTTAAGAGTTTTTTTTCCTTTCTCTGCAGTTTTCAGAAACTTCACTATAAAATGCTTTGACATGGAATTCTTTGGGTTTGTTCTGCAGGTGGCTTACTCATCTTGTTGAGTTTGGGAAGTTTGAAGTCATTTAAATATTTTTCAGCCTCATTCATTTTATCTTCTCCTTCTGGGGTTCCAACAATACAAATCTCTTGCTAGTCCCATAGGTTCTTAAGTTGTTCTTTTGTTTTGTTGTTGTTTTGGCCTAATTGATCTCTGTTGTTTAGACTGGTAATTTCTATTGTTCTCTTTCAAAGGTCACAGAATCTTTCCTCTTTCCATGGTGCTGTTTTAACCCATTCATTGAGTTCTTTTAAAAAATTATTATAATTTTTCTAAAATTTCACTTGGTTGCTCTTTATATTCAACATTTTGCTTTTTAATTTCTGGCATTTTGCCTCTTTGCTGAGACTTTCTATTTTTTCCATTTGCCCAGTTGTGTTTATAAATGCTCCCTGAAGTATTTTCATTATGGTTGCTTTAAAAATTGCCAGATTTTTTTTTTCATTTAAGACAGGGAAAATTTTATTCAAATCCAACAGAGAAATGGAGAGCTTGGATCTATAACAAGAGATCCAAGATCATGCATTGTTTTTTAAAGCATGAGTCAATAATTGTATATGAGAGTATACACTGCTACATACAAATTAACTATCAGAGCACAACTTTTCAATGTTCAAAACAGAATAAGCGTCCCTATAAAAGCAGTATCTTTGTGTTATTATTAACTTTAGTATTCCTCTCCTTCACCCTCTCCTACAACAGAATCCACACCAACCTCCTCATAATCCTTTTCAAGGGCATAATCCTTTTCATGTCCTCATGGGCCTCAGAAAACTCTCCTTCCTCCACGCCCTCACCCGCATAAACAAATACCTGTGAACAAACACATGCTTGGCATTCGTCAAGTCAAACTTGTGGTCCAGGGAAGCCCAGGCCTCAGCAATGGTTGTGGTGTAGTCCTGCATACACCCAGCTTGCTGTACTTTGGCCAGCTCTCTGCCAGGTATACCAGAGTGGGAAGCTAGAAGTTAATGCCCACTTTGAAGCCAGTGGGGGACTAGTCCACAGAATGGATGGTATGCTTGGTCTTGATTGTGGCAATGGCATCACTGATGTCTTTGGAAACCACATCGCCATGCTACAAGAGGCAGCAAACCATACAATTACCATGGTGAGGGGCATATTTCAGCATTTGGTTGGCTGGCTCAAAGCATGCATTGGTGATCTCTGCTACCGAAAGAGGTTCACGGCAGGGGCATATGTGGCCAGAGGGAAATGGCTGCAGGGATAGGGCACCAGATTGATCTGGAACTCCATCAGATCAACATTCAGGGCTCCATCAAATCTGAGGGAAGGAATGATAGAGGACACAATCTGACCTATTAATCTATTTCGGTTAGAGTAAATTGGGCATTCAGTATTTAGGTTTCTAGGACAGATGTCACAGACAGCCTTACTATCTACCATGAAGGCACAATCAGAGTTCTCCAGGGTTGTCTATGTAGTGGAGGATGGAGTTGTAGAACTCAATTACAGCTCTGGAAACCTGGCAAGCTGAGTAAATGGTTAACTCCAGCTTGGACTCTTTGCTATAATCAACAGAAAGATGTTTCTTCAGAAAGGAGGTGAACCCAGAACCAGTTCCCCCTCTAAAGCTCTGGAAAACTAAGAAGCCCTGAGGACCTGTGCACTGGTTGGCCAGTTTCTGAATTCAGTCCAAGACAAGATCAATGATCTTGTCAATTGTGTAGTGCCCTCGGGCACAGTTATCAGCAGCATCTTCCTTGCCTGTGAAGAGGTGCTCATAATGGAAAAGCTGGTGGAGGTGCTAGTGTGAACTTCATCAAGGACTATGGGTTCTAGGTCTACAAACACTGCCCTGGGCACATGCTTGCCACCACCTATCTCACTGAGAAGGTGAAGAAGTCATCTCCTCCCCTCAATGGTCTTGTGACTTGGCATCTGACAATTGGGCTGGATGCCATGGTCTAGGCAACAGAGCTCCTAAAAGGCATTGCCAATCTGGACACCAGCATGGCCAACATGGATGGAAATGCATTCACACATAGTTGCTGCTTTGTGCTGCCGAACAGATGGGGAGGAAGAAGACAGGTTGTTGCTTCTTATAGAGTGACTCTTAGGTGGTCAATGTAAGAGAACCTTTAAACCATGTTGGATAATTCTAGTATCTATGTCCTCTTGGTGTCGGAATCTGTTCGTGGATTTTTCCCACTCAGTTTTAAATCTCCCTTCTTTGCCTTGCTCCTCCTGAGGGGTTAGGGGCAAAAATCCTGACTCAAGTAGTGCTCCTGTAACACTACCCCAGGCAGGAGGGAAAGGCTATCACACTGCCCTTAAGAGGCAGGTGGAGGTCTTATCTCCTGTGTGCTTTCCACTGACAATACCACAGAGGCTGGGGCTACTTTGTTATAGCCTGGAAGTCTAGGCTCCATATGACCTTGGCTAGAAGGAGTGGGAGGAGGACTATGTTTTTCTTTGATGTTTGTCTAGAGTAGGACAGTCATTGTTTAAAAGTTGTTTTGTTAGGCTTCCTCTTTCCTGTCTGTTGGCTAGAAAAAAAAATGCTTTTTCCCAGGCCTTTTTTTTCCCCCTGTACCTGCTGACATTTCCCAGTTGCCAGCTTCTCTAGCACCCTACCCTGTATGGATGTATAAGACAAAAAACAAAGCCAAACAAAACCCCCAAATCCCATCACTGTGTTGTTCCTTGGGTTCTAAGGTCCCTAACCAGTCTACCTTCTTTCTCTACCTTTCAAAGTATTTCATTTGTTTAATATGTTTAGTCATTCTTATCAGAAAGAAGAAGGAAAAAAAGTATATCTATTGCATCTTCCTAGAACCAGAACATTCAAGTATTCTATTTATAATTACAAAGAGTTCATTCTTGTTCTGATTGTTTCCTTTTTTTTCAGAACATTTTATTTCATATCTTGTCTCTATAATGACAGTAATTATAGTTGACTTTTTTTAAGTTGTCCTTTCTTCCTACAATTTTCTATTCTCGTTTCTTTAAATTCCTCTCCCTCTTCTGTTTTTCAATACTAAAAAATTCAGGAATCTTTTTATTATTTTGGTAATTTATTTTCATATTATATCACAAGCATTTTCCATGTCACTACACATATTTCATAATTATAATTTAATACCAATTCCTCTACTTTTTCATTTCTCATTGCCATGACTATTTTAGAACCTACATCATTCTTCATTTCATGTTTTAGACTTAATATTTTTAGAGTAGTTTTAGGTTCATAATAAAGTAGAGACTGAGGTACAGAGATTTTCTATTTCCCTTCCCCTACACTGCATAGCCTCTCCTATTATCAGCATTACTCATCAATGTGATGCTTTTGTTACTAAGGAAGAACTTTCATTGACGCATCATGATCACCCAAGGTCCACAGTTATCTTAGAGTTCACTGTTGATGTTGCACATTCTGTGAGTTTGTACAAATGTATGATGATAAGTTTTCACCATTATGCAGAGTAGTTCACTGCCGTAAAAATTCCCTATCCTCTATTTATTTACCCCACAGCATCCATAACCTCTGCCAACCACTGATCTTTTTGTCTCCACTATGTTGTCTTTTCCAAAACATCATATAGTGGGAATAATACAGCATGTAACTTTTTTTCAGATTGATTTCTTTCACTTAGTAATATGTATTTAAGTTTCTTCCACGTCTTTTTCTGGGTTACCACAATTTATTTACCCATTCACCTACTGAGAGACATCTTGGTTGCTTCCAAGTTTTGGCAATTATGAGTAAAACCATTATAAATATCCGTGAACAGATTTAGGTGTGGATGTAAGTTTTCAACTTGTTTGGGTAAATACCAAGGAGCAAGATTGCTGGATTATATGATGACTATGTTTAGTTTTTTAAGAATCCACCAAACTTCTTCTCAAGTGGCTGTACCATTTTGCATTCCTATTAGTAATGGATGATAATTCTTGCTGTTCCACATCCTTACCAGCATTTGCTGTCGCCAGTGTTCTTGATTTCAGGCATTGTAGTAAGTGTGATTCTCTTAATTTCTGTTTCTGATATGACATGATTAGAGCATCTTTTTCCATGCTTATTTTTAGATCTGTTCATATATCTTCTTTGGTGAGGTGTTTGCTAAGGTCTTTGGTCATTTTAATTGGGTTGTTTTCTTACTGTTGAATCTTGAGAGTTCTTTGTGTATTTTGGAAAACACCTTTTATCAGTTGCCTTTTGCTAATATTTTCTCCATTGTGTGACTTGTCTTCTAATTTTCTTGATACTGTCTTTCACGGAGAAGATTTTAATGAAGTCATGCTTGTTGATTATATATTTCACAGTTCATGACTGGTTTATCTAAAAAGGCATCACTATGCCCAAGGGCTTCCAGGTTTCCCCCTATGTTATCTTCTAGTAATTTTATAAGGGGACCCACTTTTTAAAAGTAAGACATTAAAAACTTGGACTCTCTGTGTAAGTGGTCAGGGCTTATCAATCATTGGGCTTATTTTAGTGTAAGTGAAAAGTTATAGCTTTTAAAATTGAGGATAAAACACAATTGTTGATATAAGATATCCTTTTTTCTGGGGTGGTTTAGATTCTCTAGTCCTCAGATGTTGTGCCTTCGTTAAGATGAGCTATAATCCCAGCTACTTAACAGTCTAAAAATGAGTACAGTAAGAGAGCTGGGTACCCAAATGTCTATGTAGAGTTTTCATCTAATCTTTCTCTTCAACACATGTCTTTTTTCCCCATGCCTTCTCCATGTCTTTTCTCATGTCTCCTGGATACACTGTCTCTCACATCACCAAAGTCTCAAAATCTGCTGTATATCCAGTCTTCCATCAACAGAAGGGGTAGTTGACTGGCCTAGACATTACATATCCATATTTTCAGCCAATTCTTATGGTTTCAACTTAGTCCCTGGCCTACTACTCCTAGGGTAAATTGAATTTCCAATCCTTGAGCATTTGGGGAATGCTATGGCAAAAACTAGATTTACTTTCTATTAGTATTAACCTCTGTGGTCACCCAAGTTCTTCCATTAACCAAGCAAGTGATTGCTCTTTCATCTCCTTTATACCTTGCAAATTGTAGAATTACTTATCTGCTATTATTTCTTCTCTTTTCTCTTTCTGAATTTATACCTTTATTATTATCTTACCGACATTTTAATGGAATTTAAAGAAGAAGAGATAAGTATGCATGGTCACTATGCCATATTAAAAAGTCTAACACTACCACTATTTATCTATAATATTTGTACTCTATGTTAAAGATTCCTATTGGGCCATTAAATAGTTGATACTATATGCTAAGTGAGATTGATTAGCTATGATTTTCCTGACTTACCTGAATACTTCAGTATCTTTTCTTAATGTTCTGTGTTTGAAACTATTATATTTTAATCATATATTAAGCTATGTATGTCAAGACTCATGAATAATATAATCACTAATACATAATTGCATTTTTACCTTCAGAGGATGAAGTAAACTTCAAACAGACAATGGTAGGCTAAGACTGTAAGTTCATTTAAGAATAAATTTATTAAAGTGAGGAAAGACAAAATCATGACTTACTAACCAATTTTGAATTTCTCTTGGTAACCATAAAATATAGTGAAGAGTCACTAAAATTTTTTCTAGGGCTTCATTTTTTATAACTAGTTTGAACTACTGAATTCATATATTTGTACATTATATGAGTAAAAGCACTCATTTTAAATGATAGTTCATTGATTTGCACATAACCCTACCTTTTCTTAGTTCTCACTAGTCTGTGTATTCAAAGGAGCCTATTATTATTTAAATGCCCAGATCTTGCTGTTTTATTTCCCCTACTTACCTACTCAAAACTTAAGCCCTCTTTAAGGTAACTTCTCCCATCCCTTCAAATATTGCTGGGCTACTTCAGGAGCTGAATCACCTGTCCACAGTATCAATGTGCATCATTTCTCCTTACCCCCTTAGCACTACTTCCTTCCATAGATCATCTCTTCTGATCTAAGCTCACTTTGGAACCAGAGCTCACTTTTATCATTCATTTTAAGGTTTGACCAACCACCATTATTTCTTTTTTTTTTTTTTAATTTATTTTTTATTGGACCACCATTATTTCTATGTGCCTTCAAAACTTAGCTTTAGGCATCTTCTGTCCTTGGGTTAGTTGCTATATCCCAGGGTTACTGTTGTAGCTTCTCACTCAATGCTGATTGTTACCACTGCTGCAGCTGGTCAGGGTCTGCTCTGCACCACCTCTGACTTCTGACATTCTGACAATTCATGGGTGCACAATTCTGCTGACCGTTGTGCCTGATGGAGTAGCCAGTTCTCAGTCTGGGGTGAGGTAAAAGGGAAATGGATTCCTCCTCTATGTGTTGAGAGCATTTTAGGATTCCCAGGGAAATGCTATATGTGCTTTCTAACATGTTGGAGTGCTTACTAAACACCTCTCTGATTTCACTTATGGGCATTTTCTCTCTGAGGTTACAACACACATTTTAGGTGGCAGTGTTAGAACAGAATCCAGACCTAGAACATAGACTTTTTGATCCTAATTTTCACATGCCAGTGGTTTTCATCTGGAGATAATGTTGCACCCCTACTCTTCCCAGGGAATATCTATCAATGTCTGGAAACACTTTTGGTTGTCACTCTTGCATCTAGTAGGTAGAGGCCGGAGATGCTCCTAAATGCTCTACAAAGTATAGATCAGTTCGGCTCTCCACAAGGAATTTTCCATCTCTGCGACAATATGGATGGACCTAGAAAGAATTATGCTAAATGAGATGAGACGGAGAACGAGTAATACCACATAATCTTGCTTGTGTGTGGCACCCCAAAAATATAACAAATGAATAAACAAAAACAGAATCAGATCTATAAATACAGAGAACAAACAGATGGTTGCCAGAGGGGAGAGGAATTGGGGGATGCGCAAACTGGGTGAAGGGGAGTGGGAAGTCCAGGTTTCCAGTAATGGAATGAATAAACCAAGGGAATAAAAAGGTGCAGCACAGGGAATATAGTCAATGGTATTATAATAGCGTTGTATGGTAACAAAGGGCAGCTACACTTGTGGTGAGAGGACACCATAACATATAAATTTGTCAAGTCACTATGTTGCCCACCTGAAATCAATGTAACTTCATCTGTCATCTATACTCAAATTTAAAAAAAAAATGTCAATTGCACCAGGATTGAGAAAGCCTGTCATAAGGAATATAATGGAACAGGCAGGCACCCCACAGTATGACAAAGAAATCCTGAAAACTCTAATCGCTCTGTGGATCATTCAGATTTTCTTTTTCTGCAGAAATAAGAGCTTTAGAAATGGTTTGAAATTAACTCACTGTATACCTAATTTTTAAGTACTGCAAGGTTGTAACAAGTTTCCCATATAATAATAGCTGCAGATTTTGTGGAATCCTATGAGGGAACACACAAATCTAAGTCCTAACTTTTTAGCCGGTTTACCTCATATTAATTTTTGCCATGACAAAAACATTTCCTTTGGTTTTAAAAATAAATTCAAACAAAGGGAGGTAACTGTGGGTTAAAATGATATGATATAGACTAATATGTCTCCTTCTAGCTGTCTATGGTAAGCAGTAAATTTTCTAAATGAATGAAAACGTCCAAGAGCAGTGGAAACAAAGGCTAGCAAGAGACCTCATGGTACCATCTGAAAGGATTTCTGTTAAATGGGAATGAACTGAAATTAAAAGCCACAACATCTGAGTTAGAAGGCATTGACTGAATGGGAATGAATTGAATAAGCCTTTGGCTTTCTTTTATTGTTTGGCATAATTAGGGAGCACAGTGGCTGCACTAAACAGAAATCCAAGAATCCCCATGCCATTTTCGCCCACAGCCCTAATGTGAAAAATAAACTGTGAGACAGCCAGAAATATGTCTTTTTTCTACACCCATCTTCACTTCAACCTTTTGTATTTCCTTTCCATCCATAACTCTGAGTATGTAGTATTAGAAGAGGAAGGGAGGGTGATAGCATTTTGTATCCTGAAATGCATATATACAGCCATACAAAATACCTAAGGATAGAGGCAGACTTTCAGAGCGAGTCCCAGAAGGACAGCACACTTCCAGTTCTGCCCCATATTGCATCTGGCCAAAAAAAAAAAAAAAAAAAAAAAACCTGAAAATGCTTCTTTGGCAAAGAATTTGCCCATCTCAACCTTCGCAGACTTAAATTCTGCTGAAAACAGTCATATGAGTGAGTTCCTATTTGATAATATAAACTGCATTTAGGGTAGTGAAGAGTACTTTTCTACCTATCTTAGATGTTAGAAAGGGAATCATGAGACATCTGAGTAGTGAAGGCTGAGGACATTGTTGACATACTTGGGGATAGGGTTTGTATTTGTTTCCTATTGCTACTTAACACAAACTTACAGATTTAAAGCAACACACATTTATTATCTTAATGTCAAGGTCAGAAATCTCATGTATGTTTTACTTGGCTAGAGTCAAGGTGTTGGCAGGGTTGCACTCCTTGCAGAGTCTCTAGGGGATAATACATTTCCATCTCTTTTTCAGCCTCTAGAGGCTGCCCACATTCCTGAGTTCATGGCCCCCTTTCTCCATCTTCAGAGCCAGGAGTGGGTGGTCAAGTCCTCTTCATGCTATATCATTTCAGTCCTCTGTTTTTGCCTTTACATCTCCTTTTCTGACTCTGATTCCCCACTTCCTTCTTTATCTTAGAAGGATGCATGTGAATACATTGAGTCCGTCTGGTAATCCAGAACAATCTACCTCAAGATCCTTAGCCAATTCATATCTGCAAAGTCCTTTCTGCAAGGTAACATATGCATAGGTCTGGGGAACCAGGACTTGAACATCTCTGGGAACCATCGAATGTCTACTACATAGCACTTCACCAAAGAGTAAGTACACAAACAGGAAACCTGTAACTTGAGGCATGTAAATTAGTCTACCTGAAAGAGAATCCGATAAGGAGAGTTAAACGTGAATTTCTATTTCTCCTCGCTATAGGAAGAGTTAGTGTTGCTTCCCTCAGTGCTCACACTGCTCTTTCACACTATCTACCAGGGCAAGGCTAGATAGCACTTACAGATGTATAAGATAATCTGTGGACACAGAACAGTCACAAACAGCCGGCTCACACTACAAGCAAAAAGACTCAAAAGTGGGACACCTGGGTGATTCAGTGGTTAAGTGTCTGCCTTCAGCTCTTGGCATGATCCCGGGATCCAGTCCCACATCGGGCTCCCTGCAGGGAGCCTCCTTCTCCCTCTGCCTGTGTCTCTGTCTCTGTGTGTCTCTCATGAATAAATAAAATATTAGGAAAAAAAAAAACTCAAGAGGAACACAATACCTGTACTCTCCCTAGACTTTCCTTGTATTATTTCCCTTGACTTATCTCTTTAACCAAGATGCTTCCCCAACTTGTCCCTTTAGATTTACCATGTCCTTTTTTTTAAAATAGTTGTTGCCTACATTGTACCAAGTATTACTTTAAATACTTTATAGGTATTATCTGACTTAGATCTCTCAACAATATATAATGTAGGTATTTTTTATCAGACACAAATTAGGGACACTGTCCTTCCTACTCTGCTGTCCTTTGTGGATTAGCCCAGCAGAGACTTCATTCCCCTGGCCTGTCCAACAAGGAAGAGCAGGATCAGATACCAGGCACAGTGCTGATACTAAATGTATTAAATACATTGAATGAAACACCTTTTTTTTTTTTTTTTCCTGATAAGACTGAGATGGTGAGGCAGAGTTGGGTATTTCTATTTCAGTTAAAATTCTTATCAGTCTCAAATCCTATCAGTAGATGTTATTTAATTGGAAGTGGAAAAAGCTTGTGACTACCCTTAAAAATCATCATGAAACTTACATCTCCATCTGTCATGTAATTGTCAATTGTCACTATGTATACAAACACATACCTATGTGAGTTTGGAAGTCCTACCAGAACATGGATGGCAGAAAAGACCCTTGTTTTAGAAAAATAAATCCCAATACTCTTCCCTATTGCCTTTCTGCCTATTTGTTCTTCTACTTTTATTGACTTCCTGGTCTTTGGTTTTTGCTTGTTTATCTATATATGCAGTGTAATCTGAAGAAATGAGGAACAAAACCCACCAGCTTTAAGAAAAAAATGGGTTCAAGTCTTGGCTTTGCCAATTACTGGGTATATATCTTTGATTCCATGCAAGCAACTTCTTTTTTACATCAGTTTCCCCATTTGTAAATGGAAAGTAATGGCCTGTCTTGAGGGGTTAGTTTTGAGGTTTCATTTATGTTAGAGAGTAGATGGCTAATAAATGCTAAATTATTTTGCTGATATAATTTTTGATAGTGTTATTGTAGTGATATTCAACTCAGCATGTTTGAGGATTTAATAAGTAAATATGTTGAGAGTTTTTAGAACATTGCCAAGCCAAACAAAATTCATTTCATATAAATACTTTTCAGCGATTATTATTTTATTAAATCAGCTTATCTTTGCTTCATGGTTTCTGCTTGTCTTTTAAAACTAGTTTTCCCAGTTCTCATCTAAGCAAGTATCCAGACTTCATATTCAATCTCATTGCTTTGTAATACTGGCTTGCTCCTCCTGATATTATTTAACACCCTTGACCTGATCAATTCCATCTGAGCTCATAACATAAAAACACCCTTCCACCTAAGTAGCCTCCTGGAATTGGCTTGACCTCTGCTGACTCTCCTTTGTTCCACCATAATGAATATCCCAGTATGACAATACTCTAGGCCCTATGAATATTATAGAATCTTAAAGCCAAGACATTATTTGATGTTGTTGCTCTGTGCACTAAAATATTTCTCCATATCTCATCCTCAATTATGACGGTCTAGAGCTGGGAATGACAAATATTTTTTGTAAAGGGGCCAGATACTAAGTATTTCAGACTATGTAGGCCAGTCTGTGTGGCAACTACTCAACCCTGAAAATACAACACAGAAGCATCCATTAAAATATACAAGTAAGGGCAGCCCTGGTGGCTCAGCGGTTTAGCGCCGCCTACAGCCCGGGGCATGATCCTGGAGACCCGGGATCGAGTCCCACGTCGGGCTCCCTGCATGGAGCCTGCTTCTCCCTCTGCCTGTGTCGCTGCCTCTCTCTCTCTCTCCTCTCTGTGTATTCTCATGAATAAATAAATAAAATCTTTAAAAAATGGGAAAAAATAAAATATACAAGTAAGTAAGTGTGGCTGTGTATTAAAAGTATTTACAAAAGTAAACAACAGGCTGGATTTGACCCACAGACCATACTTTGCTTATTTGTGTCTTAGAGCATGGATTTTCATCAAGAGTGGTATTACTCCCAACAGGGTATAGTTTGGATCTTGGGGGGTGAACAGCAGAAAATTCTACACTTTATATAAAGCACAGATATATATATATATATATATATATATATATATATATATATATATATAATACAAAAGCAGAGTCTGGGTTGAAAATGTCTCCAAAAATTTATGTAGACTCAGAACTTGAATGTGACTTTTATTAGGGTGGGCCCTAATCCAATTGCTGGTGCCTTTGTAAGAAGAGGGCAATTTGGCTGGAGAGAAGCACAATGGGGAGATGGTGTAAAGACACACAGGGAGACCATCCTATGATTGAAGCGATGCTTCTACAAGCCAAAGAATGTCAAGATCACTGGCAAGAGAAAGAGAAAGAGAAGAAAAGAAAAGAAAAGAAAAGAAAAGAAAAGAAAAGAAAGAAAAGAAAAGAAAAGAAAGAAAAAAAGAAAAGAAAAGAAAAGAAAAGAAAAGAAAAGAAAAGAAAAGAAAAGAAAAGAAGGAAAAAAAGAAAAAAAGGGGGCAAGCTAGAAAGAAGCAAGAAAGATCCTTCTCCATAACCTTCAGAAAAAGCACATCCTGGCAGCATCTTGCTATCAGATTTCTAGCCACTGGAATTTTAAAACAACAGATTTCTGTTGCTTTAAGCTATTTGTGTTTATTTTGTTATGGCAGCCCTAACAGAGTATCTGTGGTATTAGAACTTCATAGGAATAAGAAGGTGATTATGGAAAAATACTTTAAAAGGCTCCAAGGGGTTGATAAATTTAAAAAAAAAAATGTTGAAAACAATTGCTGTAGATGTACTGTTTTGCTGGCCACGTTGACGGGATTTCAGACAAGAACTAAAATTTCTTTTTAAAATACTTTCTGCTTATTTAATCTGGCCCCATGCCTACCTCTTCAAAATCCACTGACTGATTTTCATCCTCAATCCATCTCTATAGCTCCGACTAAGGAATGATGACTTTGTATTTCATCAGATGGATTTAACCTTTACTTTTGCTCACATTTACCCTAAGAGATAAAAGCATAGAAATGATAAGAATTGAAGTGCTGACCACAAATTAGGGAGCTTCTCAATGTCTAATATGCTAAAGAATTTGGTGGTTCCAATTCTAACTTCCAACATGAGGTGGAATGAGATATAACATACTTCCATAACAATTTCCAAATTCCAGGACACTACTGAACTTATATTCATACTATCAGACTATGAACTAAATTTGGAGAGATCAACATTTCTAAGCCTGATTTAGAGAGAATGAAACTGAACTTTGGAGATGCTAAGAAACCTCTTCAACGTTATAAACATGTGAGTTGTCAGGTGTGGATTTGACACGGGTAATTGTTTTTTGGTTTGTGTGTGTGTGTGTGTGTGTGTGTTAAAATTTTATTTATTCATGACAGAGAGAGAGAGGGAGAGACAGAGGGAGATAGAGGCAGAGGGAGAAGCAGGCTCCACACGGGAAGCCTGATGCAGGACTCGATCCCAGGACCTCAGAATCATGATCTGGGCCAAAGGCAGACGCTCAACTACCAAGCCACCCAGGTGCCCTTGACACAGTAATTGTATCTTAATACTGTGTCACTCTGTATCTGAGACCCACAGGAAACAAGAGTCTAGGGGAACCACACCTAAATCTGCTATTGCAGAGATTGATTCTTTTACTTAGATGCTCATGCCAGAACGAATGATATTTGGAGGATGAAAAACAGAGTTTTCATACTCAGAAATTATCTTTTTTAAAAAAGGTTTTATTTACTCATGAGCTCAGAAATAATCTTGACAGGTTAGCCAGAAAATACCTGATGGTCAGCCACGTATGCAGGTGGGGAACACCTCTCTCCAAATATCTCAGGTTGAGCTATCTTGGGCTTAACTCTGGAGAATTCCCATCTCTCCTATCAGCCTCCTCTGTCCCAAAAGAGACAGCATGTTTTATTGAATAAATGCTAAGAATCTTCAATATGCTAGGCATTCTTCTAGGGCTCTTTAAAAGGCCAAAGAACTTAAAAATCCTGTGTTCTCCTGGAGTTTATACTGTAGTCAGTGTGCAACAGACAGACAATAAGTAAAATAAATAAAAATACAGAGTATACCACATGGTGCTATCAAGGTAAGTGGTTAAGACAACAGAAGAAAATGCATGTCTCTAACACAGAATAAGTGTGTGGCCTTAGTTGAGTCACCTGTGGATATTTCAGTTTTTGCATTTGTAAAATTAAGATTACCAGAACTTGCCAACTAGGATGGCTGGAAGCCCTAAGGTCCCAGCCTGAAACACAAGCCTCATTAATTCTTATTATATGAAAAGAAACAAAACCAGAGGTAGCACTAGGGATGGACATGGTGGTTGTGGGGATGGGCATGGTGGTGGGAACGACTCAGGAGGCAAAGGCTGTGAAAACTTGGGTTTGGGATCCTGCCTCTGTCACTTATTCCATTACTCTGGAAACATCTAACCTCTCTTGAGTCTCTGTTTTTGTGTGTTTTTTTGTTTGTTTGTTTGTTTGTTTGTTTCAGTAGGATGTAAAACAGAAATATGACTACTAACCATGTGGGTCTGAGGTAGAATGGGATGCCTGTTTGAAATTTAAACTCAGGGTTAGTTAGGTTAAAAGTGGCATGGACATAAAATATGTAACTCATGACTCTTTGTTTTCCTCTTCATCCCTCAGCCATGGTGACAGAGAGGCCTTTCCCAGAGTCCTAGAGGGAAATGTTGAGAAGACTGCTGGCATTGCCATGTGGTCCAAATATATCTGAAGAAATGTCGAAGGGCCTCATATCAGCAGTGGTCTTTTACTTTTGCCATTTAATAGGGCTCTCTTCTCCAAATACAACATTTTGAGAGTATCATTAAGTATCTCTGTGGGTAATTTCGATCTTGCAATATGTCTCAGTCAGCTCAGGATGCTATAACAAGAATACCATAGACTGGATTAAACAAGAAATATTTCAGTTATCACACCTCTGGAGGCAATGAAGTCCAAGACGAGGGAGTTAGCAGATCCATTCTCTGGTAAAAACACTCTTCCCAGTTTGCAGATGGCCATTTTCTCCTTTTATCCTCACATGATGGAGAGAGAGGGAACAAGCTCTCTAGTGTCTTCTTATAAGAGCACTAATCCCATTAGGAGGACTCCATGTTCATTACCTCCCTAAGATCCCCACCTCCATATATTGTCACAATGGAGATGATGGTATCAATAAGATTTTTTGGGGGGACACAAACATTCTGTCCATAGCACGTAGCCCCATGAACTCTGGCTCCACATTCATAGCCATACCACTAAGCATTATATGAGCTCTGATTCTTATCCAAATAATCTTAAAATGAGATGATATGGCTACATAATATGACTACCAAAGATTAATCTTGGGAAGACCTCTACCATACTACCTGCTACTTTAGGTAGTGCCAAGTGGGTTTACCTAATATCCTTAGTAAAATTCCACTATTTTTTCCCCTAAACAAGTAAACAGACTATTTTTAAAAGTGTCTATTTGCTGAGCCAGTAATTTTCTTGACAAAGGTACTGGTATCCTCTGATATAACCATTTTTTGTTAGGTCTAGAATCAGAAAATCATTAATTATGCTTTTTTCTATCTAAGTAGGATGAGATCATATGTTTAAAGAAGTAACAATGACAAAAACATATAATTCATCAGTCCCAGAGCAGTTCTAAATGAAAAAAAAACAAAACAAAAAAACAATACCTATTCTTTGTTTCAGAATTGTTTAAACATCTTCATCAAATTTGCCCTGAAGCAAGATTATAGAAAGTGGAAAAGAACAATCCAGAAAATATATAGAAAGTTCTGAATTATTTAACACTTAATAAATTTTCAAGTACCTATCTAAGTAAATCTTTGTAATTTTCTTAACCATTCCATAATAGAACCTTCTGGACTTAACCATATCTCTATGAGGCATGCTATGGCTCTGCTGAGATCAATTTTACATTCAGAAAAAAAATATATACATATACATAACTGGTCAAGGCATTGACTGAGAACTTAAAAAGTATGAGAAATCTCTTTTGGCAGAAAACTACCTATTTTTTTTAAGAGTTTTTAAGTCTTATTATTTTATATGGCCTACAATGTTAGATTTAGGTGTATGATCATAGTGATTCAACAATTCAATACATTACTCAGTGTTCATCATGATAAAATGTAGTTAACACTTGTTACCATAAACAATATTATTAACTATACCCCCTCTGCTTGTACTTTTCATCATTGTTACTTATTTTGTAAACGGAAATTAATAGTTCTATATCCTTTTCTCAAATGTAATATACATGCACAATGGAGTATTAGTCTTTAAAAAAAAAGACTTTGCCATTTGCAATAGTATAGATGGAACTAGAAGGTACTATGTGATCTGAAATAAATCTGAAAGACAAATGCCGTATGACTTCACTTATTGTGGAATTTAAAACAAATGAATGAACAACAAAAAATAAAGAAAGAAAGAAAAGAAGACAACAACAGACTCATAGAGACAGATGATAAACTTGTGGTAGCCAGAAGGGAGAGGATTGGAGGGGTGTGAACATTAAGGGAAAAGATAAAGAGGTAGCAACTTCCTGTTATAAAATAAGCTACCTATTAATATAGTTAAGGCTCAAGCATTTATTAATTTTTTTTTAAATTTCTCACTTTCATATTATGTTTTTTTTTCTTCAAATTTTAGCAACTTCTATGACTTTATTTTATGGCTATTCAATTCTGAAGGATGCCTGTTTCCTTCAACTGAGGAATCTTTTCCTCAGCCACCATTTTGGTTATAAGCTGATGGTGCCCAATGGTTTGTGATGTAGGTAACCATAGCCTGGCCATTAGGACAACCTATCAGTAATAAATCCTTCAGGCTGTTAGCCATAGAAAATCCTATAATGAATAAAGGAAGCAAGTGGGTATTTTTCTTGATATAAAAAGAACTGTGGGGTTAGTCTGCTCCTGGTATTGACTGAGCATCTCAACGATGTCACCAGGACTGGCAGTCTTTCTATCCTTGAAGGTTGGCTTTTAGTCTTCATGTAGGTCACAAGATGGCTGCTATGCTCCAGATACCACGTTTGTCTTCAAGCTCAGAATACTGGATAAAGAATAGCACCAATACATTCTTCCTGGATCATCAAAAAATTAAAAATCCTTCCAGAAGCCTCGATTTCATTGGCCAGAACATAAATCAATACAATAACACAGATTAAAATCACAGTAAATCTACATGGAAGGCGAAATATGATGTAGTAGATAGTATTTCAGAATACTTTTCACTGTTTACTTTTATGTTAACATTTACTGTAAGAGTTTTCTATACATCCATGTTCACATGAATACAGTCACTACAACAGTATGCTCCTGGGTAAATGGAAAGGATGGAATGTTTTCCTGTTTTTTGTTTGTTTCTTTGTTTGTTGTGCAAAATGTCTGAGTAACAGTTGCAGTGGGGATTTTTATAAAAGGTTGATATTTAATAATAACAGAATAAGTACACCAAATTTTGTGAACAAATAGTACTTGTCAGGAAAAATGCAAGAATTTTGAAATGACTGAAAGGTGAATCACTGATGTCATGCTTGCAGAGTTCAGGGAGCTGATCCTCTGGACCTGATCTTCAGTTTTAGCAGCTCTAGATTTTCTTTTTTTTTTTTTTTTTTTTTATTTTTATTTTTTTATTTTTTATTTTTTTAGCTCTAGCTTTTCAATCTCTTCTCCATTCTGCTTTCAATGAGGCTAGCTACTGAAGGAGAGAATTTGTGGGAGGCACATGGCACTCCATATTTTCCCCAGCTCTTGAGGTAAACATTCATCCTTGCCAAGTGGAGAAACACGGGACCTAGTGTTTATGTCAGAAATGCATTATATAATAACAATCAGTTCTTGGCTTTCTACAACACCCGTTTAGTCCATCAGTGCTTATGGCACAAATTTAAATAGAGATTATGCAAGTACCTACCATACAGGGATGCCAACATAAATTCCATGATTTTTCTCAAATCAGAGCAGTACTAGAAAAGACATGGCTGTCAATTTAATTGCATTAAAACTGGTCTCTTTGGCATATTTTATTGAAAATAAAAAGGAAACAAAATTGTATTTTCTTTGTTTTTTGGCAGAACTGCATATTATAGAAACAATTTACCACTTCTGAAAAAAAACCCAAGCCAATTTCAGAATATTTCAAAGATACTAAATACTAGAACTTAAATCTAAGTTCCATAAAATGGTCAGTGAAGAATATAGAGAACATAAAATTATAGCCTGTCTTGGATAGGAAATGAGCCCTTCTGCTAATTAAATTCTGTGTCCATGGCAAAAGCAATCTGCTCTTTGAAAAGGTATGAAGGACAACTAATCAACATCTATTTGTCCTTTTTATTCTTCTGACCATTGGTAATTTTTCTCTTCCAGTATGACTGTCTCTGAAAATATGTTTTTCAGATATAACAGTTTACACAGTTGTACCTTAGCATCATAATACAGCACATAGACTTGCCAATATGCATCAAAATGGCATTTTAGTTCCATTTCTTAGGGTCTCTATCTGCAATCACACATAAGTACATTCTTCTTCTGTCTTCAGTAAAGCATTTAGCTATACAGGTGCAGACTCACCAAGGAATTTCATGATAGAATGATAAGGACATCAAAAGGTAAGACTCTACTTTTTTTCATAATACCTTCAAAGATTTTCTTCATCTACAAAATACCATCTCATAAAGAAAGCAAGCTCAATGGCTCAAGGAATAGGTTATGCTCTTGTACTGCTCTCAAAATACGAGGAACTCACAGACAAATGTAGTAGCAATAACTTATTTTTAAAGCATGGATAACATGTGATTTTCTTACTTTTTTTTCCAAAAGAAAAAAAATCAGCTGAGATTTCAGGGCATGGAATTGAAAGCTTTTTCTCCTGTTGGAAATATAATGTAGAAATCGAGCCAGACCTGTGACCACTAGAATATAACCCAACTCTTAGGTAAACACTTTTTTTTTTTTAAACAAGGCCAAATGATAAAAAATGGAAGCATCTATTTTATATATATATGTTAACATATTGATATATTAATGTTAAACATATAAATACACACACATATATAAATATTTGCAAATGTTACCGAATGCAGCTGTTACGGTATTTCATAAAAGTGCCTGACTTATTTTCTTTCTGAAGAGTGAAGTGTCCCTTATGGTTGGATAACTCTAATATATGTGTTGACTCGTTCAACAGGAGAGTTAAATAAAAGAAAATTCTACCCACACCATGCCTCTGACTTCAAATTCCATTTTCTAACCCTTGAAATTTCAGTGAAAAATGTTCTTTCTCTCTTGTGCTGTCAGGGAATCCTCGCTGCAGTTACATTTCTAACGTCTGGTGCTGCTTCAGTGACAGGGTCTTGCTGATGGAATCATTCTAACTGGACTGGAAGGCATGACCCCTGAGCCTTGGTGCTCATTTGCTTGGTGACCCCTCAACGAAGGGTGATGAATTGTTTGTTACTTTTCAAGTTTCTCAGAGACAGAGAGACTACCATAAGCTCTCAGGAGATGGTTTTAAGTGAAGTTATTTTAAAATCACCATAACTAGTTTATAGAAAATGAGTTTTACATAATTGTATCCGTTCATAGTATACCAGCCTGGGTTGTTCTCTAACGGGGGAGTTTATGTATGTGCATGCACACACACACAAATAGCTTTGCTTTAGTATTGTCTGGTAATGTTATTTCAAATAGGAGCAAACATAATGGAGATAATGGTTTTGTGACAAATAATTCTTTCCAATTGGTAACAGAGGTAATTTATTTTAGTAAGAGTGGACTGTGTCCACTGTATTATACATCCCCATTGGAATGAAAACCTTAAACAAGAATATAACTTGCAAGATATTAGAAGTTGTTCTATCTTATTTACCATTGTACCAGCAGCACCTAGAACAACAACAGATGACAAATAGTAGGTACTCAGTAATTTTATGATGAATTAATGATAACAGAATTCTTTTCATGAACCATAAAATCCTTCATTAAACTATTTGTACATATTTTTTGGCATTACTTTATTATTCATTATATTACAGCACTTAAAATTAAGTTCCTGTGGTCAATTATGGCCATGAAAAATATTTCTCTCTCTCAGTCTTTTGTGTCTCAGATTACTAAAATTCTCATTAAAATATATGCTAATTTCTAGCAACAAGAAGTTGTTAAAATAAGTGAAGAATAACATATATTACCTTTAGCACATTCTACAGACAAATACTGTGTTTTACTATAGAACTGTATTTGACAGTCCAGCTTTAAGATTATTCCTATGTGGGCTTATAGGAAAATGACACAGTAGGAAGACTCTAGACTCACCTTGTCCCATAGATATATCTCCAACACCCACATCATTGTGAATAACCTAGAAAACAACCTGAAAACTGGCACAACAGACTATCCAGGGCAAAATGTAGAGAAAAGACTTCATCAAGGAGGGCAGGGAGGGTAGAGATGCAGTTCAAAGCCAAACTGACTCTCCAACCTGCCCTTGGCTAGAATCCATCCAAAGCATCACTAAAAGCTGGCATCGTGCAAGCTGCCCCAACAGGGACCAGTATTACTCCAAAGTGAGTCTTGCCCCAGGGAGTGGAGAAGATGACCACACATGGACACATGAATTCAATTTTGGCCCAGCAGTGGGCTGGGGGCAGACATCTGATTTGACTGGAGCCCTACCCAAAAACAAAAGCTTCTCAGGGGATAATACAGGAAAAGTGCCCTGTAGTTAGTTGTTCTTACATTACAGGCAAAGGCCTGGTCAGACTCAACAATAGCCCAAGGCAGCCTCAGATTGGCCCCCTAACAATACCGGAAGCAAACCTTGTCCCCCAACAACAGACAAAGAGACATTGCAAATGACTAGACTGAAGGAAAAAGTGGCTCAGCTACAAGAGTAGGGCACATGCTGCGCACACAGAGGATACTCCTGAAGCACCAGATTCTGGTGAACAAGGGACACTATACTGTAAGGACACTACAAGAGCTCTTCTTCACAGGGTCACTACTTGCAAGAACGGGAAAGGTTGCTGACTTTCCTAACATATGGAAATAGACATAGAGAGTTAGAAAAAATGAGGAGACAGAAGATTATGTCCTGAAAGAAAGAACAGGACAAAACTACAGCAAGAGACCAAAGCAAAATGGAGAAAAGAAATATGCCTGATACAGAATTTAAAGTAATGAACATAAAGATAGTAACTAGCACTGAGAAAATATTGGAGGATCTAAGAGAGACCCTCAACAAAGAGAGAATATAAAAAGAACCATTCATAGATGAAGACATATTAACTGAAATTAAAAATACATCCGAGGAATAAATAGTAGATAAGTAGAAGAACAGATCAGTGACCTAGAGAACATACTAATGGAAAGCAACCAAGTTGAACTCTAGAAAGAAAAATGATTAATAAATATATGAAACTAGATTAAGGGAACTCAGTGACACCATCTAATGTAACATTTGTATTATAGGGATCCCAGAAGGAAAAGCAAAAAGAGGGCAGAAAACTCATTTGAAGAAATAATAGCTGAAAATGTCCTGAAAATGGGGATGGAAATAAAAATCCAGACCAGGAGGCATAGAGAGCTCCCAACAAAATCAACCCAAGGGGGGCCATACCAAGACCCACATTAATTAAAATGGCAAAATCTCCTGATAAAGAATTCTAAAAGCAGCAAGAAAAAATAATTACTAACAATGGAAACTCCATAATACTATCAGATTTTTCAGCAGAAATGTTATAGGCCAGAAGAAAATGGCATAATATAGTCAAAGTGCTGAAAAAATAAAATCTGTAATCAAGAATACTCTATTGGCTACCATTCAGAAGAGGTAAAGAGTTTTCTGGACAAACAGAAGTTAAAGGAGCTCATGATCATTAATCTTTCCTTACAAAAAAATGTTACAGGGGAATCTTTGAGGGGAAATGAAGACCATAAGAAAATAAGGAAGCACAAAATAGGAAAAATAAGTATATCTTTATTTATTTTTTTAAAGTTTTTATTTATTTATTCATGAGAGACACAGAGAAAGAGAGAGGCAGAGACACAGGCAGAAGGAGAAGCAGGCTCCATGCAGGGATGTGGGACTAGATCCCGGGACTCTAAGATCACACTGTGAGCCCATGGCAGGTGCTAAACCGCTGAGCCACCCAGGGATCCCCCAAGTATATCTTTAAAAATCAGTCAAAGGAGTCACAAAATAAAAGGATGTAAAGTATGACACTCTACGCCCAAAATACAATAGGGAAAAGAGTAAACAATTAATGCTTTTAGAATGGGTTCAAACTTCAGTGACCATCAACTTAGTGTAGACTGCTAGATGAATGTTATATATTAACCTAATGATAACCACAAATCAAAAACCAGTTATATATATCATATATATCATATATATACATAACATTTTTGTATATATGATATAAAAAATAAAAAGGGATCCAAATATATTACTAAAGAAAGCCAGCAAAGTGCGAAAGCAGAGAACAAAAAAGGCATAGAAAAGAACTACAAAAACAATTATAAAACTAATAAAATGGCAATAAGTACAAACCTATCAATAGTTACTTTGAATGTAAAAGGGCTCAATGCTCCAATCAAAAGATGTAGGGCAATGGAATGGCTAAAAAAAAAAAAAAAAAAGCAAGATCCAGGGACACCTGAGTGGCTCAGTGGTTGAGCTTCTGCCTTTGCTTCAGGTCGTGATCCTGGGGTTCTGGGGTTGAGTCCTGCATCAGGCTCCCTGCATGGAGCCTGCTTCTCCCTCTGCCTGTGTCTCTGCTTCTCTCTATATATCTGTCATGAGTAAATAAATAAAATATTAAGAAAAGGGCAAGACTCTTCTATATATTGCCTCCAAAAGACAAACTTCAGACCTAAAGACACTGTAGATTAAAAGGGAAGGGATGGAAAAGCATTTATCATGCAAAAGGAAGTGAAAAGAAAGCTGGGGTAACAATACTTGTATTGGATACAACAGAATTGTAACAAGAGACAAAGAAAGATACTACATAATCATAAGGAGAACAATCCAACAAGAATATATAACAATTGTAAATATTTATTTACACAACATGGAACACTCAAATATAAAAAGATGCTAATAAAAAAGAATAAAGGAAGGAATCAACAGTAGTACAACAATAGGGGTCTTAATACCTCACTTAAATTTTTTTTTAATCAAAATGATGCATTTATTCAGGGCAAATCTTAATTTTCTTCATCTTCTTCAGAACAAAGAACAGCAAGAATGCCTAGAAGACTTGAAGTAATGCTGACTTACTGTCACCTTTACTGAAACTTGATTCCTTGAGCCAGAGGAAGGTCCTTACTATAGTTGATAGTACAAGTGGATACAGACATATTCACAACATTCCATAATAAAACAGCAGAATATACTTTCTCTTCAAGGGCACATGGAATGTTCTCCAGAATAGATTACATGTTAGGCCCACAAATACAAAAAGGCTGAAAATCATACTGTGTATGTTTTCCAACCATAACACTATGAAACTAGAAATCAAACACAAGAAATAAATCTGAAAAGAATATAAATACACAGAGATTAAATAACACTCTACGAAACAATAAATGGGTCAACCAAGAAATCAGAGAGGACATCAGAAACACATCTAGACAAATGAAAATACAAAGTCCAAAATCTTTGAGATGCAGCTAAAGTAGTTCTAAGAGGAAAGTTTGTAGCAATACAGGACTCCCTCAAGAAACAAGAAAAATCTCAAATAAACAACCTAACTTTATACCCGAAGGAACTAGAAGAAGAAGAAAAAATAAAACCCCACAAAACAGCACAGAAGGAAGGAGATAATAAAAATTAGAGCATTCATAAATGAATTAGAATCTAAACAACAGTATGAAAGATCAATGAAAGCAGGAGCCTATTCTTTGAAAAGATCGATGAAATTGATACATTGAGTCTTTAGCCAGAATCATCATTAAAAAGGGGGGAGGGCACTAAAAAAAAAGATCATAAATGAAACAAGAGAATAAAAACCAACACCACAGAAACATAAAGGATTATAAGAGAATATTATGAAAAATTATAGACCAACAAATTGGACAACCTAGAAGAAATGGATAGATTGTTAGAAACACATAACTTCCCAAAACTGAATTAGGAAGAAATAGGAAATTTGAGCAGACCAATTATAAGGTTAGTACCTATTCTTCTCAAACTATTCCAAAAAAAATTGAAGATGGAGGAAAGCTTCCAAATTCATTCTACAAGACTGGCATTACCCCGATACCAAAATCAGATAAAAACACTACAAAAAAAAAAAAAAACAGAATTAAAGGCCAAAATCTCTGATGAACATATATATATACAAATCTTCAACAGAATACTAGCAAACTGAATTCAACAATGAATTAAAAAAAAATCACCATAATCAAGTGGATTTATTCCTGGTTTGCAAGCGTTGTTCAATATTCAGAAATCAATCAACATGATACATCACATCAGTGAGAGCAAAGATAATAACAGTATGATCATGAGGGCACCTGGGTGCACACTTGGTTAAGCGTCCAACTCTTAGCTTCAGTTCAGGTTGTGATCTCATGGTCATGCTCTCGAGCACTGAATTGGGCTCCACACTCAGCATGGAGTCTGCTTGAGATTCTCTTTCCCTCTGCCCCTCTTGCTCATCCTCTCTCTCACTCTTTCTCTCTCTAAAAATAAATAAATAAAAATTTCAAAAAAATCCATATGATCATTTCAGTAAATGCACAAAAAGCATCTGACAAAATACAACATTCATTCATGACAAAAAAACCTCAACAAAATATGTTTAGAGGAAACACACCTCAACATAAGAAATGCCACATATGAAATACCCACAGAAAACATCATTTTCAATGGTGAGAAACTTAGAGCTTTTCACCTGAGATTAAAAAAATAAGAAGGATGTCCACTCTCATCACTTTTATTTAACATAGTACATGATGTCTTAGCCACAGAAATGAGACAAGTATAGGAAATTAAAGGCAAACGAATTTGTAAGGAAGAAATAAAATTCTCAGTATTTGCAGATCGCATGATACTACATATAGAAAATCCTGAAGAAACAATCAAAAAACTACTGGAATTGATAAATGAATTTCAGTAAGGTCATGGGATACAAAATCAATATACAGAAATTTATTGCATTTCTATACACTAATGAGCAGCAGAAATTACAAAAGAAATCTTATTTACAGACAGCCCGGGTGGTTCAGCAGTTTAGAGCTGCCTTTGGCCCAGGACATGAACCTGGAAACCTGGGACTGAGCCCCACGTCAGGCTTCCTGCATGGAGCCTGCTTCTCCCTCTGCCTGTGTCTCTGTCTTTGTCTCTGTCTCTCTCTCTCTGTGTCTCACATGAATAAATAAATAAAATTAAAAAAAATCTTATTTACAATAGCACCAAAAATAATAAAATAGCTAGGAATAGATATTAACCAAACAAGTGAAAGATCTGTTCTCTGAAAACTATAAAAAATTAATGAAATAAACTGAAGGTGACACAAGCAAATAGAAATATATTCCATGTTTATGGAATTTTGTTTAAATGTCCGTACTACCCAAAATAATCTACAGATTTAATGCAACCCCTATTAAAATACCAACAGCATTTTTCATAGAACAAGAGCAAATAATCCTAAAGTCTATATGGAACCACAAATGACCCCTGAGTAGCCACAGCAACTTGAAGAAGAAGAATGAAATTGGAAGTATCACAATTGCAGATTTCAAGATATAATTCAAAGCTGTAGCAATCAAAAGAATATGGTACTGGTACAAAAAAAAATAGATACACAGATCAATGGATGGAAGGGAGAGTTCAGAAGTAAACTTGTGATTATATGGTGAATAAATCTATAACAAAGGAGGCAAAAATATTCAATGGGGAAAAGACAGTCTCTTGAACAAGTGGTATTAGCAAAACTGCAAACATGCAAAGGAATAAAAAGAATCAAACTGAATCACTTTCCTACATTATATACAAAAATAAACTCAAAATGGATTAAAAAACCTAAATATGAGATCTTGTAGTATAAATATCCTAAAAGAGTGCACAGGCAGTAATTTCTTTAACATTAGCCACAGAAACATTACTCTAGATATGTCTCCTGAGGCAAGAAAACAAAAGCAAAATTAAAATTATTGGGATTACATCAAAATTAAAAGCTCCTACACAGCAAAGGATAGAATCAACAAAACAAAAAGATAATCTACTGGATTGGAGAAGATACTTGCAGGTGATACATCCAATAAGGGGTTAGTATCCAAAGTATAGAAGGAATTCATACAATTCATTATTACAAAAAAAAAAACCTTGCTAAATATCCAATTAAAAATGGGCAGATGACATGAAGAGACATTTCTCCAAAGAAGATATATAGGTGGCCAACAGACACATGAAAAATGCTAAATATCACTAAGCATGAGGGACATGCAAATCAAAATCACAATGAGATATCACCTCACACCTGTCAGAATGGTTCAAATGTAAAACATAAGAAACAATTATTGCTTAGGACTGGAGAAAGAGGAACCCCATGTACTCTTGGTGGGAATGCACTGGTAGTGCCACTGTGGAAAACAGTCTGGAAATTCCTCAGAAAAGTAAAAATAGAATTACCACATGATCCAGTAATTCCTCTACTGGGTATTCACCCAAAAACATTACTATGAATAGACATGCACCCATATGTTGACTGTAGCATTATTTACAATAACCAAACTATGGAAACAAACCAAATGTCCAAAAATAGATGAATGGATAAAGAAGTGGTATATACAATGGTATATTATTCAGCCATTAATAAGAATGAAATCTTGCCAATTGCAACAACGTAGATTGATACACAGGGAAGAAAGTGAAGTAGGTCAGTCAGAAAAAGATAAATACTGTATTTCACTTACATGTGGAATTTAAGAAACAAAACAAACAAAAAACATCCTCTTAAACATAGAGAACAAACTGGTGGTTACCTGGGGAAGGTGGTTAGAGGACGGGTGAAATAATTGAAGAGTTAAGATTAAGAGTACAGTTATGGTGATGAGTACTGAATATAGAATTGTTGAATTGATGTATTGTACACATGAAACTAATATATCACTGCACATTTATTATATTAGAATTAAAAACTAATTTAATAAAAGATTATTGCTATATCCAAACTCTACAAGAGTCCATCCATAATGATTTTAAAGACAATACATGCCTACATATTGATGTATTTAACTTAAACATTAATTTACCAGTAAATATCTACTGCTAACTTCTTGTTAATATCCAGCATTGTTTTAGGCACCTGTAACATAACAGTAAACAAAGTGAGCAAACTCCCTGGCCACATGGTGCTTTCATTCCAGTGAGAGAAAGCAAGCAGTCAAAAATAGATTAAAAATTGTATCATAGTTTTAAAGATAATTATTATCATGGAGAAAAATAAATGGGTGAGTGGTAAGGCTTTTGAGAGGCTTGCAATTAAATCAAGTGGCCAAGACAAGTACTTCGGAGCAGACACTTGAAAGAACCTGAGAGAATTCAAACAGCAAGTCATGTTGATAATTGGGAGCTGGTGGTGGGGGGAGGCGGATACTCCAGGCAGTGGAAGAAGCAAGTGTGAGCTCCCAAAGCAAAAATATGCTAGGCAAGTTCTTTTTTTTTTTTTTTTTTTTTTTTTTTTTTTTTTTTTTATTGGTGTTCAATTTACTAACATACAGAATAACACCCAGTGCCCGTCACCCATTCACTCCCACCCCCCGCCCTCCTCCCCTTCTACCACCCCTAGTTCGTTTCCCAGAGTTAGCAGTCTTTATGTTCTGTCTCCCTTTCTGATATTTCCCACACATTTCTTCTCCCTTCCCTTATTTTCCCTTTCACTATTATTTATATTCCCCAAATGAATGAGAACATATAATGTTTGTCCTTCTCCGACTGACTTACTTCACTCAGCATAATACCCTCCAGTTCCATCCACGTTGAAGCAAATGATGGGTATTTGTCATTTCTAATAGCTGAGTAATATTCCATTGTATACATAAACCACATCTTCTTTATCCATTCATCTTTCGTTGGACACCGAGGCTCCTTCCACAGTTTGGCTATCGTGGCCATTGCTGCTAGAAACATCGGGGTGCAGGTGTCCCAGCGTTTCATTGCATTTGTATCTTTGGGGTAAATCCCCAACAGTGCAATTGCTGGGTCGTAGGGCAGGTATATTTTTAACTGTTTGAGGAACCTCCACACAGTTTTCCACAGTGGCTGCACCAGTTCACATTCCCACCAACAGTGTAAGAGGGTTCCCTTTTCTCCACATCCTCTCCAACATTTGTTGTTTCCTGCCTTGTTAATTTTTCCCATTCTCACTGGTGTGAGGTGGTATCTCATTGTGGTTTTGATTTGTATTTCCCTGATGGCAAGTGATGCAGAGCATTTTCTCATGTGCATGTTGGCCATGTCTATGTCTTCTTATGTGAGATTTCTGTTCATGTCTTTTGCCCATTTCATGATTGGATTGTTTGTTTCTTTGGTGTTGAGTTTAATAAGTTCTTTATAGATCTTGGAAACTAGCCCTTTATCTGATATGTCATTTGCAAATATCTTCTCCCATTCTGTAGGTTGTCTTTGAGTTTTGTTGACTGTATCCTTTGCTGTGCAAAAGCTTCTTATCTTGATGAAGTCCCAATAGTTCATTTTTGCTTTTGTTTCTTTTGCCTTCGTGGATGTATCTTGCAAGAAGTTACTATGGCCGAGTTCAAAAAGGGTGTTGCCTGTGTTCTTCTCTAGGATTTTGATGGAATCTTGTCTCACATTTAGATCTTTCATCCATTTTGAGTTTATCTTTGTGTATGGTGAAAGAGAGTGGTCTAGTTTCATTCTTCTGCATGTGGATGTCCAATTTTCCCAGCACCATTTATTGAAGAGACTGTCTTTCTTCCAATGGATAGTCTTTCCTCCTTTATCGAATATTAGTTGCCCATAAAGTTCAGGGTCCACTTCTGGATTCTCTATTCTGTTCCACTGATCTATGTGTCTGTTTTTGTGCCAGTACCACACTGTCTTGATGACCACAGCTTTGTAGTACAACCTGAAATCTGGCATTGTGATGCCCCCAGATATGGTTTTCTTTTTTAAAATTCCCCTGGCTATTCGGGGTCTTTTCTGATTCCACACAAATCTTAAAATAATTTGTTCTAACTCTCTGAAGAAAGTCCATGGTATTTTGATAGGGATTGCATTAAACGTGTATATTGCCCTGGGTAACATTGACATTTTCACAATATTAATTCTGCCAATCCATGAGCATGGAATATTTTTCCATCTCTTTGTGTCTTCCTCAATTTCTTTCAGAAGTGTTCTATAGTTTTGAGGGTATAGATCCTTTACATCTTTGGTGAGGTTTATTCCTAGGTATCTTATGCTTTTGGGTGCAATTGTAAATGGGATTGACTCCTTAATTTCTCTTTCTTCAGTCTCATTGTTAGTGTATAGAAATGCCACTGACTTCTGGGCATTGATTTTGTATCCTGCCACGCTACCGAATTGCTGTATGAGTTCTAGCAATCTTGGGGTGGAGACTTTTGGGTTTTCTATGTAGAGTATCATGTCATCGGCGAAGAGGGAGAGTTTGACTTCTTCTTTGCCAATTTGAATGCCTTTAATGTCTTTTTGTTGTCTGATTGCTGAGGCTAGGACTTCCAGTACTATGTTGAATAGCAGTGGTGAGAGTGGACATCCCTGTCTTGTTCCTGATCTTAGGGGAAAGGCTCCCAGTGCTTCCCCATTGAGAATGATATTTGCTGTGGGCTTTTCATAGATGGCTTTTAAGATGTTGAGGAATGTTCCCTCTATCCCTACACTCTGAAGAGTTTTGATCAGGAATGGATGCTGTATTTTGTCAAATGCTTTCTCTGCATCCAATGAGAGGATCATATGGTTCTTGGTTTTTCTCTTGCTGATATGATGAATCACATTGATTGTTTTACGGGTGTTGAACCAGCCTTGTGTCCCAGGGATAAATCCTACTTGGTCATGGTGAATAATTTTCTTAATGTACTGTTGGATCCTATTGGCCAGTATCTTGTTGAGAATTTTTGCATCCATGTTCATCAGGGATATTGGTCTGTAATTCTCCTTTTTGGCGGGGTCTTTGTCTGGCTTTGGAATTAAGGTGATGCTGGCTTCATAGAACGAATTTGGAAGTACTCCATCTCTTTCTATCTTTCCAAACAGCTTTAGGAGAATAGGTATGATTTCTTCTTTAAACGTTTGATAAAATTCCCCTGGGAAGCCATCTGGCCCTGGACTCTTGTGTCTTGGGAGGTTTTTGATGACTGCTTCAATTTCCTCCCTGGTTATTGGCCTGTTCAGGTTTTCTATTTCTTCCTGTTCCAGTTTTGGTAGTTTGTGGCTTTCCAGGAATGCGTCCATTTCTTCTAGATTGCCTAATTTATTGGTGTATAGCTGTTCATAATATGTTTTTAAAATCGTTTGTATTTCCTTGGTGTTGGTAGTGATCTCTCCTTTCTCATTCATGATTTTATTAATTTGAGTCTTCTCTCTCTTCTTTTTAATAAGGCTGGCTAATGGTTTATCTATCTTATTAATTCTTTCAAAGAACCAACTCCTGGTTCTGTTGATCTGTTCCACAGTTCTTCTGGTCTCGATTTCGTTGAGTTCTGCTCGAATCTTTATTAGCTCCCTTCTTCTCTTGGGTGTAGGATCTATTTGCTGTTTTTTCTCTAGCTCCTTTATGTGTAAGGTTAGCTTTTGTATTTGAGTTCTTTCCAGTTTTTGAATGGATGCTTGTATTGCGATGTATTTCCCCCTTAGGACTGCTTTTGCTGCATCCCAAAGATTTTGAACGGTTGTATCTTCATTCTCATTAGTTTCCATGAATCTTTTTAATTCTTCCTTAATTTCCTGGTTGACCCTTTTATCTTTTAGCAGGATGGTCCTTAACCTCCATGTGTTTGAGGTCCTTCCAAACTTCTTGTTGTGATTTAGTTCTAATTTCAAGGCATTATGGTCCGAGAATATGCAGGGGACAATCCCAATCTTTTGGTATCGGTTCAGACCCGATTTGTGACCCAATATGTGGTCTATTCTGGAGAAAGTTCCATGTGCGCTTGAGAAGAATGTGTATTCAGTTGAGTTTGGATGTAAAGTTCTGTAGATATCTGTGAAATCCATCTGGTCCAGTGTATCATTTAAAGCTCTCGTTTCTTTGGAGATGTTTTGCTTAGAAGACCTATCAAGTATAGAAAGAGCTAGATTGAAGTCACCAAGTATAAGTGTATTATTATCTAAGTATTTCTTCACTTTGGTTAATAATTGATTTATATATTTGGCAGCTCCCACATTCGGAGCATATATATTGAGGATTGTTAAGTCCTCTTGTTGAATAGATCCTTTAAGTATGATATAGTGTCCCTCTTCATCTCTCACTACAGTCTTTGGGGTAAATTTTAGTTTATCTGATATAAGGATGGCTACCCCTGCTTTCTTTTGAGGACCATTCGAATGGTAAATGGTTCTCCAACCTTTTATTTTCAGGCTGTAGGTGTCCTTCTGTCTAAAATGAGTCTCTTGTAGACAGCAAATAGATGGGTCCTGCTTTTTTATCCAGTCTGAAACCCTGCGCCTTTTGATGGGGTCATTAAGCCCGTTCACATTCAGAGTTACTATTGAGAGATATGAGTTTAGTGTCATCATGATATCTATTCAGTCTTTGTTTTTGTGGACTGTTCCACTGAACTTCTTCTTAAAGGGGAATTTTAAGAGGCCCCCTTAAAATTTCTTGCAGAGCTGGTTTGGAGGTCACATATTCTTTTAGTTGCTGCCTGTCTTGGAAGCTCTTTATCTCTCCTTCCATTTTTAATGAGAGCCTTGCTGGATAAAGTATTCTTGGTTGCATGTTCTTTTCATTTAGGACCCTGAATATATCCTGCCAGCCCTTTCTGGCCTGCCAGGTCTCTGTGGAGAGGTCTGCTGTTACCCTAATACTCCTCCCCATAAAAGTCAGGGATTTCTTGTCTCTTGCTGCTTTAAGGATCTTCTCCTTATCTTTGGAATTTGCAAGCTTCACAATTAAATGTCGAGGTGTTGAACGGTTTTTATTGATTTTAGGGGGGGATCTCTCTATTTCCTGGATCTGAATGCCTGTTTCCCTTCCCAGATTAGGAAAGTTTTCAGCTAGAATTTGTTCAAATACATATTCTGGCCCTCTGTCCCTTTCGGCGCCCTCGGGAACCCCAATTAAACGTAGGTTTTTCTTCCTCAGGCTGTCGTTTATTTCCCTTAATCTATCTTCATGGTCTTTTAATTGTTTGTCTCTTTTTTCCTCAGTTTCCCTCTTTGCTGTCAACTTGTCTTCTAGGTCACTCACTCGTTCTTCCACCTCGTTAACCCTCGTCGTTAGGACTTCTAGTTTGGATTGCATCTCATTCAATTGGTTTTTAATTTCTGCCTGATTAGCTCTAAATTCTGCAGTCATGAAGTCTCTTGAGTCCTTTATACTTTTTTCTAGAGCCACCAGTAGCTGTATAATAGTGCTTCTGAATTGGCTTTCTGACATTGAATTGTAATCCAGATTTTGTAACTCTGTGGGAGAGAGGACTGTTTCTGATTCTTTCTTTTGAGGTGAGGTTTTCCTTCTAGTCATTTTGCTCAGTGCAGAGTGGCCAAAAGCAAGTTGTATTGGGAAAAAGAGAAAAAGAGAGGAGAGAAAGAAGGAAAGAAAAGAGAAAGATAAAAAAAAAGGGAAGAAAAAGAAAAAAAAAAAACGAAAAAAAAAAAAAAAAGAAGAAAAAGAGAAAGAAAAAGAAAGGAGAAAAAAGGGGGTGGGGGAAGGAAACAAATCAAAAAGCAAAACAAAACAAAAACAAAAACAAAAACAAAAACAAAAACAAACAAACAAAAAAAGAACCACCGGGGAGTATCTTCTGATTCTGTGTACTTTAAGTCCCTTGGCTTCTCCTGGAAGTTGTCAGTCTAGCTGGTGTTCTGGGGGAGGGGCCTGTTGTGCTGATTTTCAGGTGTTAGCAGTTGGGGGAGCTGCTGTGCCCCTGCCTGGTGCAGGGCTCAGTGGGGGTTGTTTACCCCGTGAGGCCGCAGGAGGAACAGCCCCAGTGGCGGGGCAGCTCTGGAAACCTGGATTCAGCTCCGGCAGGAACTCCGTCTGCAGGGCGTGGAGGCTCCGGGGCGGGGCCGCTGATCTGCTCAGCTGGGGCAGGAGCGTCCTTGCTGTCCTGGGCCCTCCCGGCCTCTGCCTGTCCCGGGGGAGGCGGGATCCTGGGCTGTGTCCCGGCGCCCTGTGCTCCGGAGCCTGCGCTGGTGGATTCGCGCTCCCGGGCCGCGCAACCCCCTCCGCGGAGCTGCCGCCCGAGCCCCTCCGAGCTGCTCCTGTAACCGCGCAGCCCCCTCCGCACGGAGCCTCTTCTTCTGCCCGAGCCCCTCCGAGCTGCTCCCGGGGCCCCGCAGCCCCCTCCGCGGAGCCGCCGCCCGAGCCCCTTCAGCTGCTCCGGGTCCCGCCGGGTCCCGCCGTGCGCGCTGCAGCCCTTAGGGAGCTCGGCGCACTCTCCTGGGCGCGCAGTTGCTGTTACTGTCCCAGGGAGCCCGAGGGCATCCCCGCCCTCCCGGGTCCTGCTCCACCTCCCCGCGAGCCCCTTTCCCCCGGGAAGGTCGGTGCAGCTCCTGCGTCTCCGGGACGGGGCTCTCCTGTCCTGGGGACACTCGCCCCGGCCTCAGCCCGGCTCCTCGCGGGGCCCCTCCCCCTTGGAGGCCTTTGTTCCTTTATTTCTTTTTCCCCGTCTTCCTACCTTGATAGATGCGCGAACTCTTCTCACTGTAGCATTCCAGCTGGTCTCTCTTTGAATCTCAGGCCGAATTCATAGATTTTCAGGATAATTTGAAGGTTTTCTAGGTAGTTTGGTGGAGACAGGTGATTTGGAGACCCTACTCCTCCGCCATCTTCACAATTTTCCGGCAAGTTCTTGTAAAAGTGAGGAGGCTAAGATATCTGGAGCAGAATGAAAAATGAGTGAACATTAGAAAATGAACTGAGAGAGACGACAGAAGCCATAAACATGTGGTTAGATTTTTGGACATTTTTTGACAGTAGAGATGGGTTTTGTTTTTTATTTTTATTTTTTTAAGACATAGAGCACATACTCCCTGAGGGCACAAGTGAGAGGGATAGAGGGAGAGGGAGAGAGAATCTCAAGCAGACTCCCTGCTGAGTGGAGCCTGATGCAGGGCTCGATCCCAGGACCTTGAGATCATAACCTGAAGTGAAAGCAAGCGTCAGACACCCAACTGACTGCACCACCCAGGCACCCTGAGCTGATAAGTTTAAAAGAAAGAGTAGAGGGTCACCTGGGTGGCTCAGGGGTTGAGCATGTGCCTTTGGCCCAGGTCATGATCCTGGGGTCCTGGGATTGAATTCTGCATCAGGCTTCCACAGGGAGCCTGCTTCTCCCTCTGCTTGTGTCTCTGCCTCTCTGTGTGTCTCTCATGAACAAATAAATAAAATCTAAAAGAAAAGAAAAGCAAAAAGAAAAAAAGAAAAGAGAATCCATGGTGTTTGCCCTATATGCTGAAAGATGGACTTGACATTAATTGATGTGGAAAAAACTACATGTGGACTAGATTTGAGGGGTGGATTTTCTGGTAGATCAAATGTAGAAGGGGTGAACCAGCAAAGAATATGAAATTCAGTGGATGATTGCAAAACTAAAGAGGATCTAAATCTGTAGTGAATTTTGTCACATGCACTCCAGTGGTTACAATAAACAGGGTAAAAAATCATCAAAGTAGTATTTTCTTTTTCTTTTTTTTTAAAGATTTTATTTATTTGTTCATGACAGACACACATGGGGGGGGGCGGGTTGCGGCGGGCAGAGACACAGGCAGAGGGAGAAGCAGGCTCCATGCAGGGAGCCCGATGTGGGACTGGATCCTGGGTCGCCAGGATCACACCCCGGGCTGAAGGCAGTGCTAAACCACTGAGCCACCCGGGCTGCCCAAAGTAGTATTTTCAAATTATTTACATTTACCATTGAACTATTCAATACACCAGAAGATTGTATAATATGAAATCATCTATATAAATCAAACTTTGTTATTAATACACATCATAAAACACCCATATATTCCCTTGCAGTCAGGGTAGAAGCCCACATTATCTTAGTATCTAATTCAATGTTTGTGATGATTCACTAGACCCTGGATGTACAGATGCCTGTGTTTCTCAAACTCATAGATTGGATAATTTAATAATTTGAAAGTAAGTTTCAGACATGATCATTCTTGACTCTAAGCAACTTCAGAATGGATTTCCTTAGAATAAGGACAGTCTTCTATTTAACCATAAAATCATTATCATAACCAAGACATGTAACCATAACATAGAAATTATCCAATACACACTCTATATTCAAATCAGTTGCCCTAAATTATTTACTTGTTCATTGCTTCAATTCAGGCTATAGTCATGAAACCCTCTTTATTTTTGGACTTTAATTTGAATAGCAATTCTGCCATTTAATGGCACTGAAATTTTTGTAGAGCCCAGAAAACTTGTTTTGTAGCATGCCTTTGAACTTGTCTGTTACCTCATAATTCTTCCTAAGCTTGTATTCTGGCAAAAAGACTACATAGGTAAAATACTTCCCACAGCTAGTTTGTCCCATTAATGATGACAGTAAATGCCGATAACAAATGTTAAAGATGGCACCTATCAGATTATATAATTTCAAACGTACCTTTTCTTATTTTTTAAAGTTTTTATTTATTTATTCATGAGAAACAGCGAGAGAGAGAGAGAGAGAGAGACAGAGAGAGACAGAGAGAGGCAGAGACACAGGCAGAGGGAGAAGCAGGCTCCATGCAGGGAGCCTGATGTGGAACTCGATCCTGGGTCTCCAGGATCAGGCCCTGGGCTGAAGGCAACGTAAACCACTGAGCCACCCGGGGGTTCCTCAAAAGTACCTTTTCCCTTCATATTTAAAACCTTTTGGATTGGCACTTTCATGGATGTGTGAACATTTTCTTACCAAATAACTGTTCATCCAATGCTCCTAGCAAACATTCGATAATGTGAATCATATTTTAGGTTGGTAGTTGCACAAAGTGATTTTTTAAATCTGTCATTCAATTTGTACTTATTAACTGGTATTTCTCTCCTTTCTCCTTGACTATATTATCACTGTACACCTCTGTGTTATAATCCATTAATATCATAATATTATTCTATTTTCGTGCTCAATTTGTCAGAAAGTTGAGCATTGGGAGTCCCTTCTAACTGGCTCCTGCTCTCTCAACATCTCTCCAACAATTGCAAATTGCATCTCCCAGATTCATCTTGACATAAAAGAAGCTATTCTCCAATGGGCCCAGAATCCTTGTAAAAGGGATTCGGCTTAAAAATCAAGATCTAAATTTATTTATTACATCTTGTAGAGTAAGCAAAACTGAGATTCATGCCTTGTGATGCCCTCCCAGTAGGGCTCTGTGAATAGAGCTAAGAAATTGAGTTCTAAGAAATTATAGGTTCATATTTATATCTCAGTATCAAATCATACATCATATGATTCTTCCTCAGTGCTCCACCTTTGAATCTTCCTTCTCCCATAGCAAAATATCACTAGATTCACTTATTCACTCTGCCTTAAAATAAGCTTTGGATATTTGAAATAACTCATGGGTTATTTAGAAAAGAGATATTTAATTTCTGAATATTTGATGATTTTTTTCAGATATCATTTTGCTATCTCAAGGACTGTAACCTTAACCAGCCTCTTGTTCAGTTTCCAAAAACAGGTGTTTTGTATTTTCCCAAAGCAATTTTTAGGGTAAGAGGTACCAGTTAACACAATCATAAGTATTTTTTATATGAATATTTTGAGTTAATATTTTAAATATTTTTTGAATATGTAAACATTTACATATTTCAAAATTCAAAGCTATAAATGTAACTCAGGCAAGAATCACTGTGATCTCTACTTAATCTTTTTCCTAATTATCCCCCATGGGTTACATTTCTTATGAGTTTTTCATTTATCATTAGTGCCTGTTTTATTTTTTAAAAATATCAGCAAGTTATGCAGTTAAAAAAAATGAAGTCTTTTCTACACAGACTTCACATACTTTTATACTTTATATAAAATATTTGCATTTGTTCTGTTTAGTTACCAATGCATTGAGGTATTTTTCATTTCATCATTCTCTGTATCTCACTCTCTTTACATTTGCATAATATTCCATTGCTGGTATGTGCCATAATTTATTCAACTATAGCTTCTAATATTTTGCTTGTACAAATAATGCTCTGTATGTCATTTTGTATTTGTGGAGAAGTATCTTCAAGAACACTTCTCTGTTCTTGAATGCAAAACCTGTTTTATTTTTTACCTCATTCCTATCTATAGAGGTTATATTATTTTGTCATCCTACCAAGGAAGTATGTCAGTACCTATGTACTCATAGTTACTTATGGATTTTTCTTCAGATTTTATGGGAAAATAATTTATTTTTTTATTTAAAATATCTCTAAACTTTAATTTACAAAATTTTAAATAAAAATTTAAATATAATTTTATTTATTTATTTATTTTTATATATTTTTAGATTTTATTTATTTATTCATAGAGACAGAGAGAGAGAGCGAGACACAGGCAGAGGGAGAAGCAGGCTCCATGCAGGGAGTCTGATGTGGGACTCGATCCCAGCTCTCCAGGATCACGCCCTGAACTGAAGGCTGCGCTAAGCCACTGAGCCTCCCAGGCTGCCCAGAATTTTTGTTATTTAAAATAATAAAATATCACTTCCAAAACTAATTTAAAAGGATGAGCAAATAAGAGTAGCCAGGAAATCAGCGAAAAAGAAGTGATGAAGTAAAGCACTATTGAGTATTAGACCATAGGCATCTTCTGTTATTTAAAAAGTTTGGTTTTGTCACATGAATAGACAAAGAGGTCTCTGTATAAGAAGTGACCCTTAAAGAGGATGATATATATATCTTAACAACGTTAAGAGCTTTACAACGCTACTCCTTGAAGTACACCAGAGTTAAACTGTTTTCTTTTTCTTTTCTTTTTTTTTAAACTGTTTTCATGTGTACAAGAATGTTCGAAGCAATGTTACATGAAACAGCCAAAATTGAGAAACATCCAAAATATACATTACAAAAAAAACCAAAAAACAAAATATACATTACAATATTTACAATTTATGCAATTTTATGCAGGACAGAAAATGAATGAGCATAGATTCATACATGGAATAACATGGATGAATCTTGGGAATAATTCAAACAATGTTGAATGAAAAAAAAATCTAAACTCAAAAGTCTATGATAGCATGATACCATTTTTAGAAAACTGAAAACAAGCAAAATAAAATTGTGAATGTTTTAAGTTTTGTGATGCTTAATGAACTTTTTTTGTTTGTTTGTTACCATAGCTGGGAAATAGTACATACAAAACTCAGAAGACTGGTTGCCTTAAGGAGAGGCAAGGCATTCTGAAGAAAATCAATAGTTTCATTGACACAGATAATGATTGAATTATTAAATTCAAAGGTAATTTTTCTAGTAGGTTTCTTTATGATGATTCAAAATTTTTACATATAATATGTTATAGAAACTGCTAGTGCTTTGCCCATCTCTCCTCAGATCCCACTCACTGTTAACGTTTCTCTTTAGGCTCTTCTATCTTATTGATTACAAAAGCTCTTTATGCTGCCTTTAGATGATTGCCATCTAGTAGGATCACTTCAGCTCTATACACCGAGAACCAGCAGTAACTGCAAGTTCATTGCCCCCTGCGGTGGCCCTTCCCTAATGAAGAGGAATCAATGAATAGAGAAATAGTTCTATTGGATATTTCTTCCCTATCTCCTTTGCTAGTTGTCTTTTATATTCCTGCCCTCCAATATAGGAATAGATTAGGTTCTCGGTCTTTGATCTTCTTTCCTTTGTTATCTTTATTATATCTACACACTTCCATGAATACATACTCTCTCATGGTCATATGATCATGATTCTCAAAATTGTACCTTTTGCTTAAAATTCTGTATCAAACTTCAGAATTATACATCTGACTGCCTAATTAACATCTCCTCTTGGATGTTTAATAGGCCCTTCAAGTTCAAAAATACTCCTCATAAACTTATTTTCTTACAAAGTCCCTATTTCAGTATATTCTTCCAACTTCTTGGGCCAAACCATCAGAAAGTTGACATTTCTCTTGCAGGAAAAGGTTAACTCACTCAAGGAGGGTTGTGAAAATCCTACCCATTCCAAAGAAATGCTTTTCCTCATGACTGGCCCTTCTGGGAGATGAGTTCTGAGCTCTTACAATATTCTACTTGGTAAGACTGTTTCTGTATGCTTGAGACTTTGGGCCACTGCTGTACCAGTCTGACCAGGTAAGTCTGTGCTAACAATGTAATTTATGATATATTAGAGTTCTGTAGAGAGATAGACTCATGAGATATATAAAGATATATATGGGGAGACTTATTCTAGGAATTTACTCACTCAGTTAAGGTAGCTGAGAAGTCCAATGATCTGCAATTGGCAAGCCAGAGAACCGGGAAAGCCAGTGGTATGATTTAGTCCAAGGAACTGAGAACTGAGAACCAGGAGACTAATGCTGTATGTCCCAGTCTGAGTCCAAAAGCCTAAGAACAAAGAACACTGATGTTTGAAGGCAGGAGAAGATAAATAGCTCAGCTCAAGCAGAGAGAGTAAATATTCCTTCTTCCCCCCTTTTTGTTCTATTCAGGCCCTCAACAGATTAGATGATGTGCACTGGCATTGGTGAAGGTAATCTTCTTTACAAATGCTAACCTTTTCCAGAGGCAATCTCATAGAAACATCCAGAAATGTTCACAAGGGATATGCACCATGGATTGAAAGACTCAGTATTATAAAACCATCAATTCTTCTCAAATTCCTCTATATGGTAAATGCAATCTCAATTAAAATAAGAGACCAACGACTAAGATGATCTTGAAGACTGGAAGATTATCATGTAATTAAGTTATTACAAAGCTACAGAAGGGCAGGCATGGAAAAATCGACCAATGAACTAGATCATCAACAAAGAGACTCACATGTATATGGATACAACTAAAGAGAAATGATTGTCAACTAAATAAATGCTAATTGGATATCCATATAAATAAAATGTATCTTTGCCTATATCTCACACTGTACACAGAAATTGATTCCAGGTGAATTATGACCTAAATGTGAGAGACAAAACAATGGATCTTCTACAAGGCATCATAGGCAAAAGTTTTTTTTTTTTCCTAAGAATTTATTTATTTATTCATGAGAGACACAGAGACAGAAAGGCAGAGACATAAGCAGAGGGAGAAGCAGGCTCCCTCCAGAGAGCTGGGCATGGGATTTGATCCCAGAAACGAAGGAAGGAATAACTGAATGAGAGAGATATATCCAGTATCCTTATCTTTCATTAGCATATTTCTATTACTTGATTAGTGACATAAATCTTTGTAATGGCCCAAGTAATGAAAGTATGGCAGCTTTAGAGGTGCCTGGGTGGCTCAGACGATTAAACGCCTGCCTTGGGCTAAGGTCATGATCCTAGGCTCCTGGGATGGAGCCCTGTGTGTTTTGACCTACTGCTCAGTGGGGAGCCTGCTTCTCCCTCTCCCTCTATCTGCTGCTCCCTGTGCTTGAGCACTATCAAATATATATATTTCAAATATATATATATTTCAAAAAGCAGGACAGCTTCTGCCAAGATTATATTTCTTGAAATTGTTTTTTGGTGGAACACTAGTTTTACAAATGGTCAACAACAAAACACAAAACACAAACAAACAAAAAACAGGCTTCACAATTATATATGGAAACTCTACTTACCATACCTCCAAACTGAAAAAAAAAACCACTGTACTTTAGCATATCACAATAGTTTTAGAAACATATTAAAATATAAAACCATATACAAGCATATAAAACTGTAAAGTATAAAATGTTGCAGACTGAGTTGTAGAAGTTAAAACGACTCCCATTATAACTTTCCAGGTAGTTCCCAAGTTGCTTTGACCCTGGAACCCTTTTTACTTTGTGACTATTAACGTTAAGAGAAAGTCAGCGCCTCCCCCTCCTCCCCCATATACTTGGAAAATTAGAAAAACACAGATAAATACGTCTTGCTGTTAATAGTTCTGTCGAGGCAATGCAGAATAAAGATCAAAGATACAGGTAAGAAGTAGTCAGTCATGTGACAAGAAGTCCAGAGGACCCCTCCTCTTGTCCTTTTCTTTTGAGGTTTTGGGTAAGAGTCACATGGCTTTAAGAGGGGGGAAATGTGTTAAGGCACCAAAGAATTAAAAAAATAAATACAATGAAACACAGTGTCAAGATGCCCACAGAACCAGTTCTAAAACTCCTGTTGCTCTCAAAGACTGTAAGAGTCTAAATCCAAAATGAAAGTGAACTGAGGCTCATTCCGTTGGGACAACACCAAGAGCTTAGTATCATCTCCTGCCGTCCTTGCCTAACGCAGAGAGAAGGCAGATTTTCTTTATGACCATAATAAAACATAAAAGGAAGGATGAAAAGGAGTGGGAGAATCACTAGTGATTATCCTCATAGCTGAGTATTTGTTGTGTGGCTGAAAGGGCATTTGGTGGGCTGATAAATGACTCCTACATTTCCCCTCTTCTCATTATGTGACTTTGAAATTGCTCCCACATTTCACAAGTGTTCCCCATATATTTTCAAGTCCAATATTGCCTTTTCTGAGATGGGACTCCGATTATATTCAGGATCCATACTTTCCTAGAAGATTAAGCATTCTTAATAGCAAGTTTTGCTACCAGAAAAAAAAAAAAAACTTTTTAACTCAGCATTACACAAACAAGTCATATCTAATTCTCTGAAGTGAAAGTGCCATAAAAGATATATACATATACATTCTTTCAGCTAAATTGGTGCCATAAAGCTGTTTGCAAATATGAGTAATGCTTTTCTGGGTGATGTTAAAAGCTATACGATACAGTTCAGAGACATTTTGGTTTCTTCTACCTTTGCAGAATAAGGTATTAAAAGAAATCATTACTATATATTATTGAAGATAAAATTGTTGGGTTGTGGCATTTTTAATATGGTGAACCTAGGCCAAATACTGAAGCCAGCATTTATTTTATTCCTTTTGACATCTCACGTTTAAAGGCTCTCAGAAATGAAAAGTTCCAGCAAAGGCCATATTGGAGTTTACTCATATAATCTCTATAAAGTAAAATCCCAATAAAAATTTATGTCACCTTTGTAATGAGAAGACAGGAAATGGAATCACACTTGGAGACATTTTTTAAATGGTCAATCAGGTATCATTTAAATGTTGCATGATTATCTTTACACAAGTAGAGATTATTGGATGTGTTTTCAAGAGAAATTTCCCATTGATGCCTTTTTATTCTACAGAGAACTAACTGGAGATTATTACAACATTCCACACTACACTGACTGTAGTAAAACAATCCAATAATATAGTTACAATGTTATCTGGGGTCTATAAAAATATATTAATTCTCCCCTTATCTTCCTATGATTCAATAGTTCTTAAAGATCTCTGCATGTTAGAATACATATGAGATAAGGAAAACCGGTATGTTATTAAAATTCTATGGAGAATTGCTGCTGTAATCCTATGAAATGCTGGGTGGGTATTATGTTGAATCGTATTGAAAGTTAAGTTTGGAGACAAAAACAAACTTTTGTTTTGACTTCTCTCATAATTTGTGTAACTACATGTGTAAATAAACCTCTTCAGTTCATCAAAAGTAAAAATTATGTGCTGGTCACATGTATGTAAAGTTAAAAATTTTCACCAAACAGGGATCCCTGGGTGTTGCAGTGGTTTGGCGTCTGCCTTTGGCCCAGGGCGCGATCCTGGAGACCCTGGATCGAATCCCACGTCGGGCTCCCGGTGCATGGAGCCTGCTTCTCCCTCTGCCTGTGTCTCTGCCTCTCTCTCTCTCTCTCTGTGTGACTATCATAAAATAAATAAATAAATAAATAAATAAATAAATTAATTAATTAAAAAAATTTTTTTTTCACCAAACAACTTTGGGAAAATATTCATATGTGTGTATATTTGATATACTAAAAGTTTAATTATATGTATAAATATTTATATGCTATGCAAATAAATGCTAATAAATCTCAACATCTTTCCACTAAAATTTTAGAAAAAAACAAAACAAAACAAAACTCTTCCACAATTTGCCTTCAGTCAAACTTACTGCACATTTATTTATCAAACAGGTAACTTTTTGACCAGTAAGGAAAGTTTCTTCCACATACCCGTACAATAATATCAGTGTCTTCCTCAGGAACTATGTATGCTCTTTCTGGACAATCATATCTATTATTTTTTTTTCATATCTATTATTTTGACAAAACAATCATGTCTCCAACATTTTCTTTCTTTTTTTTTTTTGTTTATTTTTTAAAATTTCTCCAACATTTTCTAGCTAACTACGTGTCATGAAATCCAAACACCACTTGCCTAAATTCACTGGACAACCCCTTCTCCACTTTGGTTGTCCTATAAACACATCAAATCCAATTTCTTACAACCAGAATTAGTAAAGCCATCAGTGCTTGGCACAGATGTCAGAGTGTATTCACTGGTCAGACAGCTAATGAACTAGGGAAAGTCATCTTGCTCTGCTTTCTAAGGAGGGGGTGGTAGTAGTGGACCCTTTTTTGATGTCAAGTGACTCATTAGAATAAATTCGTATTAGAAGCATTTGTCTTTAAAGTTATGTTACCAGATCAAGCAAACAGAACACAGGACTCCCAGTTAATTTGTGATATTTGATAAACTAAGAATATATATACATATACACATGTACACACATGCACAATACATATAATTAACATGAGTTTGCCTCACATATTTTAAGTATATTTATAACAAAAATATTTATTCTATGACATTAACAATGACGCAGGCATCTTTTATTTTATGTGGCAGTCCTAAGTCTGGAGACGACTTGCACATACGCTCTTGGGTTTGTCTCTAGATAAAGCAGAAGTGAAGACTGAAGACATCTGTTTTCTTAGTTTGGGCTATACATCATGTTACCTACATTTGGAATCCTTTGAAGAGATTTGTTATACTTTGTAAATCTTTTCTAAGTTTTACTGATTAGCGCTTTATAGTAGTTTGGATAATGGTCACAACATATTTCCCATCTGAAGATTGTGTTTGATTGTTCAAGGGAAATGTATCCTCCTTTCCAAGTATATTCCTCTTTCTAGCCCATCCAGAAACTGAGAAGTGGAAATATCTCCAGCACATTTATCAATTTAACTCCATGACACTGGGCATGGCTGTTTTATAAACAGCAACAAAATAATGTCTTAAAAAGTCTCAGTACGAACCCTCAATTCTTTATACTTTAAATAAAAATGTAATATCCCTAAAATAAATTCAGCATCCATTCTATTTCCTTTTGGTTCTCCATACTTTCTGAATTTGCTCCCATCTCTGTAACTTTCAGCATGCTATTCACTGTGCTTCTACTTTAGCACAGCTCTCTCACTTGCTCCAATGACATACGTTTCTGTAAAAGGCTCCAAAGTTCTAGCCTCTAATACTCCTCTCATCTCTGAATGCTCACTGCACTTCTAGTATCATCCACCTGCATTCACATTGGAGTCTACATCATCACGGATCTTTAGCTGCTTTCACTGTGGAATCTTACTGTACAAATAGTTTACAGGATCATAGAGGGGGAAGCTAACTTACTACTTATTTTACGATACTACACACGGTGCAATGCACACCAATAAATTCTCCATGGAGGAGCTACTTATTCACGTCTTGTAACCTTTTGAAATTAAAAAAAAAATAGAATAGGTAGTTAGGAGTTCTATTTTTCTTCAGATTATATTTACAAACATGTAGTAGGTATAAATCAAACGGTAATGAACATGAACCAGGGTGCCCTTGTATCTTTTTTTCAGTGATTTCTGTCATTGTTGCTTAAAGGAAACATAACAACACTGATTTTAGAAATTTTTCTAAATGAAAAAAGTATAAGAAAAAATAAAACATTCATAATTCTACTCTTCCCCTGTACTCCATGTAAAGCAAGCAATTAATTTCCTTTCTCCTCTGAACATGCAATATTAAACCAAAGTTTATGTGAAAGTTTGAATCTGGGCATTTTTTTTCACTTGGGATTATATTGTAAGCATTTTTTTTCATTTTATTAAATTATATGCATGAGGCTGAATAATTGTGTAGTGATCTTTAATAAAGATAAATGGCTATTATATATAAGACTTTTGAACATGTAGCCATGACTACAATTTGAATAATTCATTATTAGAATTAGCAATACACAGTCAAAGTCATGCTTTATTTAAATCCTCTGATGCAAACTTACAAATATATTTCCAGAAGGTTTGTGGCAATTGCACTCTCATTAATAGTCCACTTTAACACATTCTGATAAATAACATTTTTGTTCATTGTTTACCAATTTTACATGTGAAACAGCATATTACTTTTGTTTTATTATATTTTAAAGTAAATGTACATCTGTATGTTTTATTCTTTTTTCAATCTTATTTCAGTGTAGGAGGTCTTTACAAGTGAATCATAGTCTTCGGTTGTCCTTGGTTGCAAATAATTTTCATATTTGACATAAACCTTCAGAGTTTTGAAAGGGGTGAGATAGCATGATGGTTAAGAGACTATGGTCCTCCTGTGTACTGATCACTTGCACATATAAATTGACTTCTTTCTGCCCTGTTTTTCCATATGTAGAAAGAAGATAATAGTAATACCTATTTCATGAGAACTATTAAGGATAAATAAGTTGGCATCTTAGAGTTATGTCTGGCTTATTGAAGTTTTTAAAAAATGTTACCTATTATTAGGCACATAATTTAACTGCTTTCACTGAGATATAATACATATATCATATAATTCACTCGAGTGTTCAAAATTGAATGATTTATAGTATATTCACAGGGTTGTTCAACCATTATCACAATCAATTTCAGTCAGTATTAGAATCAATTAGAGTATCTTCATTACTCCAAAAAGAACCCTGCAACTATTTGCCATAATTCCCTGGCCCTATTCAGCCTTTGGCAATCAATAATTTACTTTTCATTTCATTTCTACAGATTTGCCTGTTATGGACATTTTATTTAAATGGAACTGCAATTGAGTGCCTGCATGGCTCAGTTGGTTTAAGTGTCTGCCTTCAGCTCAGGTCATGATCTCAGGGTCCTGGGATCAAGCCCTGAATTGGGCTCCCTGCTCAGTGAGGAGTCTGCTTCTCCTTTCCTTCTGCTACTCCCCCTGCTTGTGTGTTCTCTGTCAAATAAATAAATAAGATCTTTAAAAAAAAAATAAATGGAACTGCAATTGCAACAGTCTGCAATCCTTTGTGTCTGGTTTCTTTCATTTGGAATATATTTTCAAGGGTTATTCATTTTGGGGGTGTATCAGTCCTTAATCACTCTTTATGGTTCAATAATATTCCACCATCTCTTGAGTATATACATAGGAGTGGAATTGCTAAGTCTTATGGTGGCTCTAAGTTTAATCTTTTCGGGAAACTCAAGAGTGCTAACCAGAGTCATGGCACCATTATACAGTCACAGCAGCAATGTCAGAGGGTTCCAACTTCTCTTCATATTTATCAGTCTGTCATTTTTTTCATAGCCATCCTAGCAGCTAAAAAGTAGTATCTGAGTGGTTTTGTATCCCCTTCGTGGCTAATGATGCTGAACGTGTTTTTCATATATTTTCTGTCTACTGTGCATCTTTAGAGAAGTACAGATTCATATCCTTTGCCTATGTTTTAGTAGGGCTACTTGTCTTTTTATTATTAAGAGTTCTTTTTATATTATAGATACAAGTCCCTTATCAAAGACAAAACTTGCAAATCTCTTTTCCCATTCTGGAGGTTGTCAAAGTGCTATTCCTTGTAGCATAAACATTTTCAACTTCCATGATGGCCAATTTGTCTGTTTTTTCTTTTGTTCTTAGTGTTTTGGTGTCATAGCTAAGAAATCATTGCCTAATCCAAGGTCACAAAGATTTAAACTATGTTTTTCTGTAGAAGTTTGGTAATTTCAACTCCTTATACTTAGGTTTTTGATTCACAGAATTTTTGTGTATGGTGTGAGACAGTGGTCTAAATATATTATTTTACATGTGGAGATCCAGTTGTCCCTACGTTGATGGCTGAAAAAATTATTCATTCTCCATCAAACAGTCCTGCTAGCCTTGTCAAAATTTAATTGATTGTAAAGATGAGTTTATTTCTCTACTCAGTCAAATTCTGTTGATCCATATGTTAGCCCTTAAGCAGGCAACAGATTGATCACTGTAGCTTCGTGGTAAGATTTGACATTGTGAAGTATTACTCCTTCATCTTAGTACTTCTTTTATAAAATTGTGCTGCCTGTTCTGGGTTCTCTGATATTCCTCATGAAGTTTAGGAATAGCATATCAATGATCCAAAGAATGCAGCTGGATTTTGATGGGGCTTATGGTGAAACTGTATGTCAATTTGCAGAGTTCTATCTTTGTAAATTTTTTATCATGAAGGGCTATTACATTTTGCACAATTCTTCACTCATGTCCACAGGGATGGTCATGTGATCTTTGTCCTCTTTTCTACCGATATGTTGTATTACATTAGGTCATTTTTGGATGTTGAACCAACCTTGCATTCATGGAATAAATCCCATTTCGTGATAGTGTATGATCCTTGACAAGTGCTAGTAGATTTGGTTTGCTCATATTTGAGTCAGGATTCTATCTAAACTTATAAAATACATTGATCCATAGTTTTATTTTCTTAAGTATTAACTGGTTTGATACCAAGGTAATATTGGTCTCAGAAAATAAGATGGTATGGCGTGCTCTTCTATTTTTTTGTAGAATTTGTGAAGAATTGGTCTTAAAGTCTTGTTAAACATCTGTTTAACCTAGTCATCTAGGTCCTGAACATTTCTTTTGGGGCTGATTTTTAATTATTAATTCTTTATACTTATTATAGGCTGCCGTGGTATGAACCATATATAGTCACCTTAAAATTCCTATGTTGAAGTCCTAAGCACCAGCATAACTATATTTGGAGAAAGGGAGTAAATGGGGTTCAATGAGGTCATAATGATAGGACTTTAATATAATAGTATGTGTCCTTATAAAAAGAAGTACCAGGGAGCTCTTACTTGGTCTCACTCCATGCATGACAGAGGACATAAAAGCACATAGCTCAGATGGTGGCAGCCTATAAGACAGGAAAAGGTCTCACCAGAAACCAACCATATTGGCACCTTGATCTCAGACTTCCAGACTCACAAACTGTCAGAAAATAAATATTTGTTCAAGTCAACCAGTCTATGGCATTTTGTTATGGCAGCTCAAGCAGACAACAGACCTATATGATTTTCCCTTTCTTAATTCAGATTTACTAGTTTCTGTCTTATAAATGTTTTCATTTCATCCAAGTAACCTCATTTGTTTGCATATGGCTCATTGCATTCCATTATAACCTCATATTTTTTAAATTGTAATATCAGTAGTAATGTCCCTTCTTTTATTCCTGATTTTAATCATTTAAATCTTCTCTTCCTGGTCAGTCTGTCTAAAGTTTTGTCAATTTTGTTGCTCTTTGAATTTTGGCTTGTTGATTTTTCTCTTCATTTTCTATAGTATCATTTATTTCTCCCTTATCATTATTATTTAGTGCCATTTTATTTCTTTGAGTTTACATTTCTTTTCACCAAGTCTTAAGATAGAAGGTTCAGTTGCTGATTTGAGAGTCTTTTTTTTTTAACATCTCTATATCTCTATAAATTTCCCTGAAAGCCTTGCCTCACCTGCTTACCATACATTTTTGTATATAATGCTTTCATTTTCATTAATCTCAAAGCATTTTTTAGTTATTTTATTTTTTAAAGATTTTATTTATTTATTTATTCATGACAGGCAGAGAGAGAGGCAGAGACACAGGCAGAGGGAGAAGCAGGCTCCATGCAGGATCCGGGGACCCCAGCGTCACGCCCTGGGCCGAAGGCAAGCACTAAACCGCTGAGCCACCCAGGGATCCCTCAAATAATTTTTCAAATTTCTCTCATAATTTCCTCTTTGTCCTGCTTGCTATCTAATGGTATTCCACATATTTGTGGGTTTCACAAATTGTATTCTGGTGTGAATTTCTAATTTCATTCCATTATGATCAGGAAATTCTATTTTGATCCATCTAAATTTAAATTTGTTCAAGTTTGTTTTATAACCTAGCATATGGTTTATCCTGAAAGTGTTTCATGTGCACTTGAGAAGAATGTTTATTCTGCCTGCATTTGGTAGACTGTACACAGATGTCTGTTGGGTCTCCTATTGCACAAGTCTTTGATTTCTTTGTTGATATTCTGCTTTTCCTATCCATTATTAAAAGTGCGGTACTGAAGTCCCTAAATATTATTGCTGAATTCTCTATTTGTTCCTTCAATTCTGCCAACATTTGCTTTGCATATCCTGAGGCTCTGTTGTTAGGTACATATACATCTCTCTTATATCCTTCGGAAGGACTCATTTTTTCATCATTATGAAATGTTTTTTAATCTTTATTAAAGTTACTTGATTAAAAGTCTATTTTGTCTGATATTAGTATAATACCACAGCTTTCTTCTGATGGTTGTTTACATGATATATTTTCATCTCCCAGACTTTTACTTTTTACCCATCTCTCTGCATCTAAAGTATATCTCTCAAAGACAGTTTGCAGTTGGATCTTGAATGTTTTTATCCATTTGAGCAATCTGACTTGATTTGTGGTTTAATTCGTTTGCATTTAATGTTATTATATGGTTGGGTTTACATTTGTCATTTTTTCTGTTGTAATCTATGTCTTATGTATTTTTCTTTTTTTCTCCTTTCCTGCTCTCCTCTGCATTAAGTGACTATTTTCTAGCACAGTATTTTAATCCCTTTACATATTTTACCATTATATTTTTTGTGATATATTTTTTAGTGGTTGCTCTAGAGCTTATCAGATATAAAAATTGTCAAAAATCTACTCCAAAATTATACTACTTGTCATGAGATTTAGAATTATTACTTCTCTAATGCTCTATTCCTTTTTCTACAGGTTGTACTGTTTTTACTTATACTTACAAATATACACATATACATATATGTACATACATGACACAAAGATGTTACTTTATATAATTAATGTCACTTTATATAATTTGTGAATATAATTTGTGACTATTAAAGAAACTGAGAAAGAAAAGAGAGCAAGTATGTTTTAGAGTCTGCTATACTTCCCTTATTTGCAATTTCTGGATCTCTCCATTTGTTTCTATGGATTCCAGTTATATCTGTATTATGTCCTTCAATACAGCTTTTCTCCCACTGTCACCTTTGTGGTATTCCTTAAAATACACTCTAATTCTATATGTTATAGGCCTGAGAATATACTTTTAGAGATACTATTTCATACTATTGCTTTTTAAATCAATTAAGAGAAAAAGCATATGCCTTTATGCTATCTTTTATGATTACATAATTATTTTTGCTGTTGATCTTTGTTTTCTTGTATGGACTCAATTTTCCATCTGAGCTCACCTGCTTTCAGCCTGAGGAACATCCATTTCTTTTTTTTTTTTTTTAATTTGTTTTTTTATTGGTGTTCAATTTACCAACATACAGAATAACCCCCAGTGCCCGTCACCCATTTCTTTTAAGGCAGGTCTGCTAGCTAACAAATCTCTCCATTCTTGTTTATCTTGGAGTGCATTTTGTCTTCATTCTTTAAAGATAGGTTTGCCGAAGATAAGATTCTTTGTTGATAGTTTTTTGTGTTCTTTCAGTACTTTTTCATATGTCATCCCGTTTTCTGGATTCCTTTGTTTCTGCTAAAAGTTAGTTGTTAATCTCATGGGGGTTCCTTAATAATTGAGGAGTCATTTTCTCTTGCTACTTTGAAGATTTACTTCTTGTATCTGGCTTTCAACATTTTTACAATGATATGTCTATTTTTGAATCTTTGTTCATTTATCCTTAGAGTTCTATGAACTTCTGGGATGTACAGATTACTATTTTTTTTTAAACTTTGGGAAGTCTGTACCCATTTTTTGAGTATTTTCCCCTTTACCTTTCCCTTCCTCTTCTTGTATTCCATTATACATATATTGGCACACTTAGAAGTCTCCCACATTTCTCTGAGGCTCTGTTCTTTTCACCTGATCCCTCTCCCATTCTTCTGATGTATAATATCCACTGATCTCTCTCGAAGTTTTCTAATTCTTTCTACTGACAGTTCCTATCTACGGATGAATCCCTTTAGTGAATACTTCATTTCAGTTATTGTACATTTCAATTTCAAAATTTCTACTTAATTCTTTTAAAATAATTTCTCTGTCCTGATATTCTCTTTCTGAGGTTACATTGTCATCATACTCATAGTCTCAGTGTGTCTGTAATCATGATTTCTTTTCTTTCTTTTAATATACTTATCCTAGCTACATTGACATCTTCTGGTATCTGGTCACTCTTATCAACAGTTTTGCTGTCTCTTTCCCAACATATAAATTATTGTTTCTTGTTTCATGTCTCATAATTTTTTTTGGAAAAGTAACAGTTTAAATAATATATTGTAGCAATTCTTGTTATTTATTTCCTATACACACTCACTACCATCCCACCCTCCCTAAAATTGGTCTTTTCTCCAAAGAGCCCTGTTTTCTCTTACTAGAGAATGGTTTTAGAAACTATTATCTGGGTGATAATTGTATGCTCATTGCTCCTGGGTTCCTGTAGTTTCTAGACTGTCTTAGCTATCAGAACAAGGAGAGATATATGCATATACCAACAAGTGCATATAGACATTTATAAATAAATCTGTGTAATCATCTGTATCTATATTGTCAAACATGAGTTCTTACTTATTTGTCCAATTCTGATCTATTATCGCATCAATCATTTTATTTATTTATTTAAAGATTTCATGTTTTTATTCATGAGAGACACACAGAGAGAGGCAGAGACTTAGGAGGAGGGAGGAGAAGCAGGCTCCACTCAGAGACCCTGATGTGGGACTCCCTCTTGAGCCTCTGGGATGACGTCCTGAGCCAAAGACAGATGCTCAAATGCTGAGCCACCCAGGCATCCCTCACATCAATCATTTTAGACTCCTATCCTTGCCTACGTATAAATTTCCACTTCAACAGTGAGAAATCTGGCCCCTACTACTCACTATCCATTATTTAATCGTTGAATTCCAATATACATGTGTAGCAGTATCAGAATTATTAACCTATAACCCCTGTAATAACCTTATCAACTAAAGTACAGTAGGTTTTATGCAGTTCGTTCTGCCTTTATTTTCACAGACTCCTTTCATTTTGAAAGTTACTTAGATCAGCACCTTTTCCCCAATTCCTTCAGTGAGGTTGTTTCATACATTTCTAACAGTTATATTCTTTTGTCATAGTCTCTATTCATTCCTGAAATCCCCTGACCTCCTAAATATTTTTTTTATTCATATACACTAAGTTTACTCTTTGCTCTATAAAGCTCTATGGGTATTGACAAATGCATTGCCATGTATCCATCATAGAGTATCATACAAAATAGTTTCACCACCTTAAAACTCCCTGTGCTTTATTTATTCATCTCTCCTATATCCAGGCAACTAGTGGTCATTTTACTGTCCTTGTAATTTTCCCTCTTCCAGAATGTCATCTAATTGGAATTGCCCAGTAGGTCCAGACCGGCTTATTAACAGTCTGCATTTGAGGTTCTTCATGTCTTTTCAGAGCTTCATAGTTCATTTTTTTTTTCCTGAATAATAAACTCTTGTATGAATGTGCCACTATTTATTCATTTTCCTATTAAAGAACATCTTGGTTGCTCCAGGTTTGAGAATTATGAATGCAGCTATTATAAAATCACATACAGACTTTTTGTGAACACAAGTTTTCAAGTCAGTTGGGTAAACACCTAAGTGCACAATTATTGCTTTTTATGGTTAAACAAAAAAATTAAAAAAAAAAGACAGACTCTCTTCCAAAGTGGCTGTACCATTATACATTCTCACCAGTAATGAATAATAGTTTCTGTTTCACTGCATCATCAGCATATGGTATTATCAGGTTTGTTTTGTTTTTAGAGAATCTATGTAGAGCTATCTCATTACTGCTTTAATTTGCAATTTACTAATAACAAATAACATTGAGTATCTTTGCCTTACTTACCACCTATTTCTCTTGTTTGGTAAGATGTCTATTCAGTTCTTTAGCTCATTTTGTAACTGGGTTGTTTTCTTCTTGTTGAGCTTAAAGTATTCTTTGTATATCTTGGAAATAGGTCTTTCATTATATTATGTGCTTTGTAAATATTTTCTCCTAGATCTGTATCTTACTTTTCATGCTCTTAATAGTGTCTTTTGTAAGCTTTAAATTTTAATCGAGTTTTGTTTATCAGGATCTTTTCCTCTCATGGATCATAATTTTAGTTTTGTAATTAAAATTTTATCAGCAACCCCAAGGTAAATTACATTTTCTCCTTAAATTATTTTGTAGAAATTTTATAATTTTACATTTTACATTCAGGTGTATATTCTGAGCTAATTTTTGTGAAATAGGTAAATTCAGTGTCTAAATGATTGTTTAACATGAATGTCCAAATTTTCCAACATTTTTGAAAGCCTATCCTTTCTCCATTGAATTGCCCGTTTCTTTGTCAAAGTTCACTTGCCTATGTTTATGTAGACCTATTTCTGAGCTCTCTATTCTGTTCCGTTGATCTATGAGTCTATTATCAATACCATGATGTTTTGAATACATGGTGTCTTGATTGTGCAGCTATCCCTCAGTATTGTGTTGTTTACTGTGGGTATTTCTTCCCATGCATACAGACTTTAGAGCCAGTTTGTGAATATTTACAAAATTATCTGCTAGTTTCTATTTTTTTTATTTTTTATTGCTTTGAATCTACAGAACAAGTTGGGAATAAATGTCATGTAAATGATATTGATTTTTTTTCCTTTTTTTAAAAAAGATTTTATTTATTTATTCATGAGAGACACAAAGAAAGAGGCAGTGATATAGGTAGAGGGAGAGGAAGGTTCCCTGTGGGGAGCCTGGTGTGGGACTCAATTTCAGGACCCCAGCACCACGACTGAGCCAAAGGCAGATGCTCAACCACCACTGAGATACCCAGGTGCCCCAATACTGAATTTTTCTATCCATCAACACAGAATTTTCTCTTGGAATATTTGACTTTTTTCAACAAAGTTTTGTAATTTTCTGCATATGTACTGTCAAGACTCATAGGGTTCAGAAATGTTGTTATAATAATAGATATTGTTTATTATAGCAAAAGGACACTCATTAGCTAAGGAAACAAAGGCCTACTGGATTTAATCTCTTGAAAACTAAGAACGAGTTTCCAGGTGTGTTCTCTTAGTGGAGTGACACAACACACTTAAATTTCCCAGCAACAATCTGTCACAACTTGTGCAAAGTATTTTCTTTACCAAGAAAGGTAAGCCAAGTCCAGTGTCCAGTGTTTTATTGGAGGTAAGTCACATATGTATGGGGTATTTGCACTACTAACTTTAGCTACATAGACACCAACTCCTCACACAAAGTATGTGTTTACAATTTATCATGTTGGTTAGCACAAATTATATGATTGATTTGGTAGCATTTGGTCCAAGGCCTCAGGTATCCTAAAATTAATATTCACAATAAAATACATTTTTAAAATAATGAGAATAAGCTATACTATCAAATACATGTAGCACAGCCCCATACTTCAGTCACAGAAACACACTCTTATCAGGAAAATATTCCAAGACTGCCCAGGATCCAGAAAATCATTAACCCTGAAGATAGTATTTTAATCACAAAGTGCAGAATTTGAGCAACCGAGGCCCATGAGTTATTCCTTTCCTGCATATAGTGTAGTAAGGAAACTGGTTTTTGTATATTAACTTTGTATTTGGCCACATTGCTCTAACCTGTTTATTAGGTACAGGAGTATTATTATTATTTTTTTTATCCTTTTGGATTTTCTACAGAGACATCTGTGAAAAAAATTTTTTAAAAAAATTCTTCCAAATCTATACTACTTTCATTTCCTCTTCTTATTTGTTTTGTACTAAGTAGGATTTCTGATATAATGTCAAACAGAAGTAGGGAGAGGGAAACTTCTTGCCTTGTTCCCAGTAGTAAGGGCAAAGCATTCAGTTTCTGGTTATTAAGTTTGATTTTAGTTGAACATTTTTTTATAGATGTTTTTATCAAGCTAAGGAAGTTTCTACTTATTCCTAAGTTTCTGAAAGTTTTTAACATGGATGTTGGATTTTGTGAAGAATTCAACGTCTGCATCTATTGATATGATCATACAGTTTTTCTTCGTTACTGTCAAATTGATGAACCAACCTTGCACACTGGAAAAAATCCACTTGATTGTAATGTAAGATACTTTTCATGTATTTTTGGGTATAATTTGATAATATTTGGCAAAAAAATTTTGTCTATGTTAATGATAGATATTGCTTTGCAGTTTTATTTTGTAATGTCTTTATTTGATTTTGGTATTAGGGTCACAGTAGCCTCATAGGATATGTTAGGAAGTGTCTTCTCTGTTTGTATTTTCAGGAAGAGATTGTAGAGAACTAGTGTTATGGATTCTGTAAATGTTTGATAGAATTTACCAGTGAATCCATCTGGGCCTGGTGCCTGCCTGTTTTTTTTTATTATTTTTTTCTTTCTTTCTTTCTTTCTTTCTTTTTCTTTCTTTCTTTCTTTCTTTCTTCTTTCTTTTCTTTCTTTCTTTCTTCTTTTTCCTTTCTTCTTTCTTTCTTTTTTTCTTCTTTCTTTCTTTTTCCTTTCTTTCTTGTTGTTAATTTTTTATTTAATTTATTTGATAGATATAGGCTTATTATTATTATCTGTTTTTCCTTATGTAAGTTTTGGTAGACTATGTCTTTCAATGAATTATTCCATTTCACCCATGTTATCTAATATATGCACAGTGAGTGGTCTATAATATTCCTTTATTATCCTTGTAATGTCCAAGAGATTATAGTGATGGATAACTCATGAACTTTAGTATTTTTAGAGTTTTAACTTTTGTTGTTTCTACTTATTTCTGCACTTATTTTTTTCTTGTTCATTTAATTCAAAATATTTTTACATTTCTCTTTAAATATTTTTTGACTTGTGCTTAAAGATGTCTGTTCACTCTCAAATCTTGAAGATTTCCAGCTATCTTTCTGTTATAGATATGGTTTAATTCCATTTTGATCTTAGAGCATATTTGATAGGATTTCTATTATTTTAAATTTATTAAGGTATGCTTTATGTACCCAAATGTGGCCTATGTTCCTTAATGTCCTTTATGAGCATTTGATGAATGTATACTTCTGGTGGAATATTCTATAAATGTCGGGTAAACCTAGTTGAAGGTTGTTGGTGCTGTACATTTCAAATACCTCCTTTTTTTTAAGATTTTAATTATTTATTCATGATAGTCACACAGAGAGAGACAGAGAGGCAGAGACACAGGCAGAAGGAGAAGCAGGCTCCATGCAGGGAGCCTGACGTGGGATTCGATCCTGGGTCTCCAGGATCCGGCCCCCGGCCAATGGCAGGCGCCAAACCCCTGTGCCACCCAGGGATCCCACATTTCAAATACCTCCTTATTGATTTTCTCTCTGTTGGGTTTACCAATTACTGAAATCAATTGTTGAAGTTTCCAGCATTACTAATGATTTTTTAATTACTTCTCACAGTTCTCTCAGGTTTTGCCTCACATATTTTGATTGTTTTTATGTGCACATTTTATGTGCACATATTATGGATGGTCATATCTTTATGGTTATTGACTCTCTTTATCACTTAAGCCCCAATAATTTTCATTGTTCTGAGGTTGGTTCTTTTCTGAAATTGATATAGCAACACCAATTTCCTTTGAGTAACACTGTCTTGGAACATTTTTCTTCTTTATTTTTAACCTATCTGTGTCTTTATAGCTAATGGTGTTTTTTTTTTTTATAGGAAATATAGAGTTGAGTCCAATTTTTATAATCATGCTGACAGTGTCTGTTCTTTGATGTATTTAGACCATTTATACTTAAAATAATTATTAAAATAACAATTTCCCTGGGTATAGAATTCTAGGATGATGTTTACTTTTTCTTTCAACACTTCAAGTATTTCCTTATATTATCTTCTTGTTTCTGTGGCTTCTGATGTGAAATATGTTGTAATTTTTATGTTTGTTGCTATGTAACAAGGTGAGTTTTTTTTTAATCTCTTGAATTTCAAGATTTATTCTTTGTGTTCCGTTTTCTGAACCTTATATTCCCATTGTTCGTATGTTCTGCTTTTGTAGCTATTCTAAATATTAAATGTTCCATTTCATTTGTTTCACTATTTTTCTCTTTTTGTTTCTGTCTGAATAGTTTCCATTGACATATCTTCAAGCTCAGTGATTCTTTGCTTAGCTTTGTCCAGTCCAATAATGAGGTCATCAAAAGCCTTCCTCATTTCTACTACAGTGGTTTTGATTTCTAGCATTTCTCTTCTGTTTTGCTTGGTTTGGTTTCTTTCCTAGCATTTCTACTTTTCTGTTTATATTACCCATATCTTCTGGTATATTGTCTATTTGTTACATTGGAGCCCTTAACAAATGGATTGTAGCTATTTTAAATTTCTTATGTTATTATTATGCAACTTGCATCATATTTTAGACTGGTTCTGATGCTCACTTTTTCTCTTAAGAATATGTTTTTCTTGAGTGTTAGCATGTCTTAAAATATTTTTTGAAAGCCAAACTTGATGTATCAAGTAATAGAAACAGGTAAAGAGGTGTAAAGTTTAGTGTGAAGCTTTATGCTGATGTGAATAGAAGCTGAGTTATGTTTCAATGTTTTCTACAGCCATAGATGCCAGAAGCTTCAATTCCTCGTAGAGTACTTATTTCCCCCCTTGACCTTAAGTTTTCCTAAGAAATCCATCTTAAGGGCACCCCGGGGTGCTCAGCGGTTTAGTACAGCCTTCAGCCCAGGGCTTGATCCTGGAGACCAGGATCAAGTCCCACGTCGGGTTACCTGCATGAAGCCTGCTTCTCCCTTTGCCTGTGTCTCTGCCCTTCTCTCTCTCTCTCTCTCTCTGTCTCTCTGTCTCTCATGAATAAATAAATGAAATGTAAAAAAAAAAAGGAAATCCTTCTTAAATAGAGTCTATGACTTGTAACTCAATCATTGTAATTAGTGGTATTATACTATAGCCCTGTTGATGTGGAGGAAAGTTCTGAGAGGGCAAGCATTCTATAATTTTTTAATAGACATGAGTCCCTGGGCTTTGAACTTCAGATTTGTTCCTTAATCTTTTTTTAACTTTCCCTTAGGTAGAGAGAAAGGCTATAGCAGTTGAATTTGGCTAAATGTCATTTCCCCAGAGAGACAAAGCTTGGGAGAAGTCATTTTCACTGGATGGTAGGTCTTTGTTATGTAATTTTCCCTTTTCTATCTGAAACATAAAAGTATTGTTCTTGGAATTTCTTTGTGAAATTAAAGCCAAAGGCATCCTATCATTTGTTTATGAAATTAAAAAAAAATTCTGTGTTTGTAAAAACTGTTTCATGACTCTAGACAACACGTGTAGTTTTTAGATATTTGTCTTTTTATATTTATAGTTAGGACATCAATACTTAAGACTTTAATACATTTGTGAATTATGTTTTATGGATATTCAGATGAGATCTAGTTATTTAACACTTTTAAATTATTTATCTTCTAACTGCAAAATGCTATCACCTATGTCTTATATGAGGATTTTGTTTATTATTGACTTTATTTCTAGTATTTCTACTCTTTTCTGTTGTTTTGTCAATTAAATTCAAACATTTGTTAGTTTCATTATCATAGTTTTGTTCTTCTATATAATAAGGTTAATTTTACCCTACGTATACTCACTGCTATTGTTTTAAATAGTTTTTCTTGGTTCTTCTTGGTTAAATTTATTTGAATTGGATTGGATAAATAAATTTATTATTTCATAAAATATTAAACATATCCTTAATTCAATGAAAGAAAGAAATTATGATTTGAATAGCTATTTGAATAGCAACTTCAGAGAAGTTGACATTTTTAAAAAGGATTTTATTCATCTATTTGAGAGAGACTGAGAGAGAAAGCATGAGATGAGGGAGGGTTACAGGGAGACATGAGTCCCTTCTCAGTGGGAGCCCTACCAGGGCTCAATCCCAGGACTCAGGGATCATGATCTGAGTCAAAGGCAGACGCTTAATGCACCGACCCACGCAAGTGCTCCAGAGAAGTTGATATTTTACTGCCTCCCATACAATTCAAAAAGATGAAAAATAAAATTTCTTGCATAACTTAGATCCCAGAATCCTAAAATGGAGATCACAATGCTCTGCTAATAATAGTAGTGATCAATAATAATAGTAATATTGACCAGTACAATAGCTATGGGGTAAGGGGATTAATAGAAAAGGAACCGGAAAAATGGAAGAAGGATAACAGAGGAAGAAACAATAGAGGAGACAGAATCTATGCTGCCACTGAGACTCTGTCAAAATACAGCTAATTTGGTATTTATTGAGTATCTAAGAAAATTAACACATCTTTATAACTCTTATTATTTACCATATTTATATTAAATCTATTTATAGGGGCACCTGGGTGGCTCAGTCAGTTGGGCATCTGCCTTTGGTTCTGGTGATGATCCCAGGGTCCTGAGGTTGAGACGTGCACCTGGTTCCCTGCTTAGCAGGGAGTCTGCTTTCTCCCTCTCTGCCCTGCTCCTGTTCTCTGTTGCTATTTCTCTCTCAAATAAGTAAAATCTTTAAATATATATATATTTATATATTTATATTTAAAACATTTTATCTGTGGGTATACAATTATTTTTCCCCACCGATATTTACATAGGATTTTCAGATTTGAGTTTACCTTGTACTATGTAATAAGAAATTGTAAGAGGAATGGACATCATTCAGAGATCAGGTGAAATTTGTAGAGAAACTATGACAGATCTATGTTCACAATTAACTAAAATAACCAACTGGTTCTACAGCTATTAAGGAAATTGAATCAACTGTTAAGTATCTTTTCCACAAATAGAGGAGTCTTATTAAAACATTTAAATGACAACAGCACTAACAATACAAATGACAGAAATATAGATAATATTGATAGAAATTCAGGAATAAAGTGTCCTTCTCAACTCTATATATGATGCTAGTGAATCTAATAACAGATTAAATTTGGTTTGGTAATGAAATACAATTACATGGCAATGTCACTTACCACTACAAAAGTTAAAAAAAAATTAAAATACATAAAAAAGATATTGCTTTGTCTATGTTGGGTCTATTCTATTTGTGAATAGTGGTTCAATATTAGAACATTTATCAGTGTAATTCACCACATTAACAGATTAAAACTAAATAAACATATGATCCTATCAAAAGGCATAAAAAACCAAAATAAAGCCCAAAAAAGCAAAATCAATAAAATCCATCCATTCAGGGGATAAAACAACTCTGAGCAAACAGAACAGGCAGTAATTTCCTGAACTCGATAAAAGGTATCTATAAAAGATCCACATGAAACCTTATGCTCAATAGTAAAATCTTTTGGGCAGTTTTTTAAATAAATACATAAGGACAGAAATAAAATAAGGATGATTGTTATCACTATCTCCTTTCAGCTTCACAATGGAGCTCCTAGTCAAGTCTTAATTTAAGACATTTCTTTCAGAAACAAAGTGTGTGGTGATTAGAAAGGTTTTATGCAGATGATGGTTTACATAGAATTCTATTATAAACCCAGTATTCTACAGAATTCAAAGATTCTATAAGACAAATAATTAGAATTATAAACAGAATTTGGCATTATTGTTACATACTGGATCATTCATTATGTGAAAGTAATCTGCATTTATAGCAACAAAAGATTTGATTTTAACAAACTATGACTTACAACAGCACCAAATATGTAATATATATAACATATACATAAGTGATTTAACTGTAAATAATTTTGTAAAAGGATAATAATAATATCACTTCAAGAAATAGATTAAAATATCATACTTTGGGAACCAAAGTACCTTTATGAATGGAAAGATTAAATATTTACCCTCTATAAATTTCCCTTAAAATTGATCTAGATTTAGTACAATTTTAATGTATTACCTTCAAATAAATAAATAAATAAATAAATAAATAAATAAACCACCATTTTGCACTACATAAATGTCTCCATTTTCTATGGACCTTTATAGGTTGATTCTAAAATTTATATGGAAATGTAAAATTCCAATAACAGTTAAGACCCTCTAAACAATCTGAGAAATCTTACCCTCTCAGAGATTAAGACTAAAAATATAGTTCAAATTATTAAGATACTATGAAATGTAGTAGAGTTAAATAGGACTAATCGACCTGAACAGAGAGCTCTGAAACAGATTCATGGATTTATAATATTTGATATCTGGAAAAATGTAAATTTATTTATTTATTTATTTATTTATTTTTAAATATTACTTTTTTAATTTATTCATAGAGAGCGAGAGAGAGAGAGAGAGAGAGGCAGAGACACAGGCAGAGGGAGAAGCAGGCTCCATGCAGGGAGCCTGACCTGGGACTCAATCCCTGGTCTCCAGGATCATGCCCTGGGCTGCAGGAGGTGCTAAGCCGTTGGGCCACGGGGTCAGCCCCGAAAAATCTAAATTTTAAACCATTAAGTGTGTGGCTGCAACACTGGTAATCTACATAGGAAAACATCAAATTGAATCTCTACCTCAAACTCTACTGTCAAACGAATCCCTGATGGTATAAGGACTTAAATACAAAAAATAAAACTTCAAATTTTCATAGAAAATTTAAAAGTATGTCTTCGTATCATCAAATACATAATCACCACAAAGAGGATAAAAACACTACACCTTTGGAAGAGATCATTATTAAGAAAAATAAAAGAACCCCAATGAATTATTAAGAAAAGAACAATCACATAGAAATGCCAGCAAAGAACTTGAATAGGCATTTTGCAGGAGAGGAAATGGTAATAAACGATGTGAAAAAAGTGTCCACGGGAGTAGTAATCAAGGAAATTCAAACTACATCCACACTTATGTCATAACTTCATGCACATCAGATTTGTACACATCCTGCTGATAGAAGTATAAATTACATGTCTTTCAGAGAGCAATTGGGTACTAGTAAAGCTGAACAGATATATACTCTGTGACCAGTAGATCAACTATAAGATGAATACCCTAAAGAACACTTAGTTCATTTCCATCCAGAGGCATATTGAACATTACACACAGTCACATCCTTCAGAAGACCAAAAGATAAAACAATCCAAGTGCCAGTAGCAGCATAATTAGCAACCAGGCAAAGGAATATGATGCAACAGTAAAAGTAAACTATAGTTATATACTTCATGATGCTAAAAGAAAAGTCATCAAAGAATGAATATATAATTCTATTCTTATCTAGGTCACAAATAAGCAAAACTAAAGAAAAAAGTCAGCAAATTAATTTGTATAGAGAATTATTAACACAAAATCAAGATGGTAATTACTCTCAGAGAAAAAAAGACTGGGATAAAATCCAAAAGATGCCTACAGGGGATTTTCAACAATATTGTCAATGTTCTATTTAGCTAGACACAATGCATGTACATGAATTTGTTGATTAGTATTCTTTATACTGCACATATATGTCATATCTATAGGCTAAAATAAAACAATCATAATGGTATTTTAAATGAAGTATGTTTTTTCTTTACAAAGAAAATACAAATATACTTTCTCAAAATGTAAATACTATACCCAATGTTTCCTGCTCAGAATAAATTATTTTTGGAGAGTTTATTGAATTTACCATAAGAAAGATGTCTTGAGCAACTGGGAATAGTTTCTTAAAGGAAGGTAAGTTGATTTTATGATAGGTGACCTTTAAATTTTTGTGCCTTTAGGAGTTTCTGCCCTGATTCTGCTTCAAGAATCTACCAATCTCTATAATTATGATTCCCTTATAAAATCCTTCTGTATTTATTGTTTAATTCTCCTGATAACACCTTTATTTTATGAAGACCCCTGCCTCAAACACAGTAGTTCCCTGAAGGTACTTATTCATTATTGTAGAAATTCCCAAACTGAATTATGAAGCTGCTTTACCCTGAAGAGACAAACCAAACTAGAGGAGAAATCGAATGCACTCTGAAGAGACAAAACGGAGCTAATCACTTTAGATAGATATTCCATTGCTTGCACAGCTGGGCGTAATATGCTCATTTTGTAAATATGCTTTGTTACTTTCTTGGTATTAGTCAGTTTGCTTGAATGGATTAGAAATTTGAAAGCTGCTTTGTCTAATGTCATGGTAAATTTGTATCCTGATACAAGAACGCTCACATCCTGATAAGCACTGATGCCAGCCACCCCCCAGCCTGCCACAGTACCCACCCCTCATGTTGGAAACCAAGGGGAGAGAGAACACACAAAGCACAAAGGCTTAAACTCCAGACTCCTAAGCTTCTGTAGCAGCTTGGAAATAGTATTTTTAAAAATCCACTGAATTGAGTATAATAGTCAAGCTGTTGGCATAGTTTAGAACTCTAAGAGAGGAGAGATTCAGGAAAAATACATCCTTTCTTCTTTTCACAGAGGGTACCTACAAATAACTTCCCCACCATCACTGGCAGTGGTAGCTTCATTAGGTATCCACCCAAAATATCTCCAGAATACAAGATAAGATGATAGAAATAGAGAGTACCACATCACTGATTAAATGGGTAAAGGATGTTTAAAAGGCACTGTAGGTACTCCGAGTTGGATGAGAGCAAAGACCTAGGGGCTGTTTGGAATGCAGGAGTTAGAGACAACTTTTTTTTTAAGGCTTTATTTATTCATTTGAGAGAGAGAGAAAGAAAGAGAGAGAGAGAGAGAATAAACACAAGCAGGGGAGGGGCAGAGAGATTGGGAGGAGCAGACATTGCTGAGCAGGGAACCCAGTGAAGGGGTCCATCCCAGGACCCTGGGATCATGACTTGAGCTGAAGGAAGATGCTTAACCAACTGAGCCACCCAGGTGCCCCTTGGAGACCACTCTTAAGAAGCATCGGAATTGCCCTAATGGGTAACAACTGCACTGTAAGAGATCATTTGTGTATGTTTGTGTGTATGTGTGTGTATGATATTTTATCCCTCAAAAGCCCATGATAATATCTACTAGCCCATATCCTCTTCCCGAGCCTTACCACCCCATCAGGTGGTGGAGTCTAAGTCTCCTCCCCTTGAAACTGAGGAGCCATTTGTGACCGCCTCCATCCAGACAGGTTATAGTACCACTGTATGATTTTGGAGATTAGAGCAGAGAAGGCTATACAGATTTCCAACTGCTCTATATTGGGACCGCTCACTTTTGGGACCCAAGCCAGATGAAGCCCAGGCCACATGGGTCTCATGTGAACTAGAACAGAGGCCCCTGCTCTCAGCCCCACCTGAGAGCTTCCAGACTACAGCCAAGGAATACCAGCTGCAGCCATATGAGTTGAGCCAATTTGGAAGCTGAGCCTCCCCCTCAGCTGAAGCTGTCTTGAGCAGAGCTGATGCTCAACAACTTTGCCCAAACTCAAAGTCTGTGAGGAAAATGAATGTTATTATTTTAAAGTACTCAATTTTAGGGTGGTTTGTTATGCAGCAATATCTTAACCAGAACAGAATTCCACAAATCATGGCTGGGTAGGAACTAACAAGTAAGTGAGCTCAGAAAAAGAAAGAAAGAAAAACACTAGATGGGCTTTGAAGGGATTCTACAATCAAAAAGTTTTTTTAAGTTCTTCAAAGAAAAATTGTGTGGGACCACTGGAGAAGGTTATTCCAAGTAAGCTTTGAATTAAAAAGGTAATTGAGAAAATAATTAGATTATTTATGTTTTAATGGAGTTCTTTGGAAGAATCACTATCCTTAGTTCTCCTTTGAAGTAGGGATCACCAGTGCAGATAAAACTCTCTGGATCTTCTTGGCAAAGGAGATGCAATAATTATTGAGACATAATAAAATCCTCTCAAAGTCTGGAGGACTGAAATCGTGGAAGTGCTGAATATAATGCGCAAAGTGCTATTTTTACAAAGGTTTTATTCCATGTGCGTTAGTAATTTAGAAGGTCTGTTTTTAACGTGAATGTAAGTCAAAGACGACTCTCTAGTTGAATAAAATGTACTTAAAAGTAGATTTCCGAGTGTCAAGTTTTAATACGGTAGATCACTTACTTATACACACACATGAAGGGAAGGTGAAATAGATTCTGCAGGGGATGTAATCCTTGACTGTTAGGATAGATATAATATCCATAGGTCTTTTTTTTTTAAAGATTTTATTTATTTATTCATAGAGACAGAGAGAGAGGCAGAGACACAGGCAGAGGGAGAAGCAGGCATCATACAGAGAGCCCGACATGGGACTCAATCCAGGGTCTCCAGGATCACCATAGGCCTTCTTTTTTAAAAGTATTTAATAATATCCTAGAGCATATGCTTACTTATTTGTTTACTTTAAAGAGATTGTTGGATTCTATGGGCTCCAAGCCACTCTGGTAAGTACAACTCTCTAAAACTTTCTCTGCTTATTTTGACGTATCCCTAAGGACAGCAATTTCTCATAATGGCTCACCCAACTCCCCAGAGGTGAACAAGATACTCAGAGACAAGTTATAAAGATGATGTTGGACAGTTAAGGGATACCTGGAGCTCCTTTCATTCCACTTGATTCAACTCTACAGGTAGTTTAAAATGTATAAGATGTGGAGAAAAAAAGGAAGGTGAGTACATGATATCAAGTAAATCCATTACACAGGCACAAAATCAATGTCTCATCACACACACTTTGATGGTCGGTCGGTCTATCTATCAGATTAGTTTAGTTTTGTACAATAGTGATAATCAAGGAATTATACCACTCTGTCTCTATTTTCCTGGTCATATAATAAGATACGAATGGTTTTTGTGACACATTCTAGTTCCGTAGCACAGAATGAGTTAAATTGGTTTTCATGGAAACAGGCCCTTAATCTCAAAATAATTAGCATAGAATTTTAGCTAACTGTGCATACATAGGATTTTGGAGGATTCTTTTGAGGTTTCTACATATAGTATCACGTTATATGCAAACAGTGAAAGTTTTACTTCCTCCTTACCAATGCAGATGACTTATATTTATTTTTTGCTGTCTACTGTGGCTACGACATCCAGTGCTATGTTGAATAAAATGTGGTGAGAGTGGACATCCTTGTCTTGTTCCTCATCTTAAGGGGAAAATCTCTCGGCTTTTCACTGTGAGCTCTGAACTATGAACTATGTTAGCTATGGGTTTTTCATACATGGCCTTTATTATGTTGAAGTATGTTTCCTAGTCTAAACCCACTTTGTTGATGGTTTATATTATGAAAGGATATTGTACTTTGTCAAATGCTTTTTCTGTGTCTATTGAAATAATCATATGGTTCTTATCTTTTCTCTTACTGATACGATGTAGCACATTGATTGATTTGGAATTACTAATCCCCCCTTGTAACCCAGTAATAAAACCCACTTGACTGTGGTGAATGATTTTTTTTACTATATTGTTGGATTTTGGTTGCTAGTATTTTGTTGAAAAGTTTTGCATCTTATGTTCATCAGGGATACTGGCCCGTGGTTCTCTTTATATGAATTTGGTATCAGAGTAATGCTGGCCTCATAGAATGGATTTGAAAGCTCTCCTTCCTTTTCTATTTTTTGGAGTAGTTTGAGAAGAAGTGGTATTAATTCTTCTTTAAATGTTTGGTAGAATTCTCGAATTTAGCCATCTGGTCCTGGAGTTGTCTACAGATTCAACTTCTTTGCTGGTTATTGCTCTGTTCAATTTTTCTATTTCTTTCCGTTTGAGTTTTGGTAGTTCATAGCTTTCAGGAATTTAACCATTTCTTCTTGGTTGTGCAATTTGTTGGCATACAGTTTATAATAATATTCTCTAATTGTATTTCTGTGGTATTGGTTGGTACTTCTCCTCTCTCATTTGTGAGTTTATTTATTGAAGTCCTTTCTCTTTTTTTCTTGATAAGTCTGGTTAGAGGTTTATCAATTTTATTGATTTTTTTTCAAAGAACTAACTCCTCTGGTTTTATTGATCTGTTCTATTGTTTTTTAGTTTCTATATCATTTATTTCTGCTCTAATCTTAATTATTTTCTTCCATCTGCTGGTTTCAGGTTTTGTTTGTTGTTCTTTTTCTAGCTTCTTTGGATGTAAGATTAGCTGTTTGAAATTCTTCTTGCTATAAGGTACTATATATACACATTTTAACATGAATTCATATATATACACAAACAATGCATCATACACAATATATGGTACATAGGAAATGTATATAAATAAAATATGTATATATTATACATATATTACAAGGTCTATCAATCTATCATCTATCTGTATTTTTCTCATCCTAATGAACAGAATATCTAATAAATCATTACATTTATGGAAAAACAATTCCTCAGTCTTAAAACAAGAATAGAAATCTTGGCACATCTCACTAGTGAAGGGCTATGAGTTATTTTGAAAATGCACATTTGTATATAATTAGTAAACTGCATAGCAGTTAGATATGGGACATATTATTGAATACATAGAGTAAGATACTTTAAAATGGATGTATTATTTTTATTTACTTATTTTTCAATATCAGAGTGTTTCTACTTTGAAAAGTGTCCACTGGTTTTGTACAGGTTTTGTAAGGAAATATTTTAAATTTTAAATTGAGACTGAGACATATTCACATTACACAATGTATCAACTAGGTATAGAACAAAATTATTAGACATGCAGTCTGCTTAAATTACATTTCCTTTTCTTTTAAAATTCTGGCTAACTGAAGTCAGCACAAGTTCAATTATTTGTGAATGTTGTTTACTTTCAAAAGCAAATGTGCTAAAGACTATTTTATATATTTATGCATTTTTTAAAAAGGTTCAGCTAGCTTATTTATTCATGAAATGTTGAGGGGACCCAGACAAATCCCCAAAGTGATGCTAATTTTTAAATTAAATATACATAAATTAATCCACATAACTCTGGGAGCAAAATAATTCTTAGAAAATGCATGGAATTCATTATGAGCCATTAAAAAAGCATTTAGTAATTACTAGTGGTGAGAACAATTTATAAAATAAACTTGTACTTTTTTTTTCCTGTTTTGTAATGATGAAGCTTACTTAAAGAACCAATTGCTTTTTGTAGTATTTTCTGAAGAGAATAACTTTAAATTATCTGCTCTTAGGAAAAAATACTAAACCTTCAAGATACAGAGCTTTGAATGGAAAATTTTTGACATGAATATCATTAAAGCAGAAGTTACCTTATAATCTCAGTCTTTAGTCACTTAAATAATTAATCCTCTCTCATGACTTGTCTAAAGAATATTGTATGAATGAGCTTAAACATTAATTCACTTGCCTCCATCATGATAGTGTATTTAATGTCTACAATGGGCTATATTCTCTCATAGGTATGTTACTTACATTATCTCAGTTATTCTGATTTACTTTAAACCTATGAACTAAGTTCTGGTGTCTCCATCTTACAGATTAAAAGGTACAGTAATTTGCTCTTCATCAGAGCTGGGCAATAAATGGCCTATTGTCTAGATATGCCCATCATCAAATGCTTTGTAATTGAAGTCCTACTGGAAGCTATGCCCATTCATTTACATCTTGTCTATGGATGCCTTCTCTTTACAGTGGAAGAAGTGAATATTTACAACAGAAACTATATGCACTGCAAGACAAAGATATTTATCTGGTCTTTTATTTAAAAAAAAAATCCTGATATCAGCTTTTGGTCACCCAGTAAGAACTATCTTTCAAATCTAGGGTCTTTGGATGCTAAAATAGTGCTCCCTTCACTAGATCTTGGGGCATGCCAAAAGAAAATAAATGTTAAGGTGTAAACAATAACTTACTCCTTAAAAAACAAAAAAACAAAAATAAAACACTTTATGACTTATTAAATGAAGGTTTGGGATTTAAATCCTATCTTAGAAATGTATCACTATCATAAATGTAGACCAGGCATGCAAAAATTCATGCTCAGAACACATTATTTAAAACATGGAAATCATAATACCTGACTTCCCTGCACTCAAAGGTCAGGGATGGATGGGCTCTAACACTATTACCTATTATTCTGTAATTCTGATTCCAGGTCAGACCTAAGGGAGGTCTGACTCAACTGGAAATGATCCAAAATAGTTTAAAATGTTGTTTTCAATGTTCAGTGCAGATGAACTGTGCCAATATAGAGAAAATAATAGATATATCACATTGTCATAACCTAGCATGGTTCATTCTGAGCAATTATAAGAATAACCCATTATAATTCAGCGTAAAACAAAAAATGTTTTCAATTTTTTTCCAGCATTCTGTGAGGCCCCCCCGAGGGGGGGGGGCAGAATTAATATTTGCATAGTTATTGATTTAATGTTAGAGTCACTTTTACATATATTACTTCTTTTGAATTACCCACCTACACATACACTACATACAAGCAAGCATAGCCTATTTAATCTAATTAAAATTTAATAAGCAGATATATGATTATGCTAGTTCTAGACATCAAATGCTGATATTCTTGAGGAAAAGGCAGATTATAAAACACTTTTTTTTTACTATATTACATAAAAAGTTTATAACAGAGTTAATCAAGACACTATGACAGGAAGTATGTCAGTGTAGAGCCAAAGTTTCTCAAAATCAGTGTGTAAGCACCACTGACATTTTGGGATGAGTAATTCTTTCTCATTCTCTTTTGTTCATTTTAGGGTGATCAGCAGCATTCCTGGCCACTACTCACTAAGTGCCAAGTAGTAGCCCTATCTATGTTCCCTAACTGTGACAAGCAAAAATATCTCCAGACATGATCAAATGTCACACAGTGGGGTAAAATCATCCCTTGTTCAGTAGCACAGTGTAACAGAATAGAATGTGTACAGTCAAAAATGAATCTAAGACATGAAATTAAACAGTTATATTAGTCATTGGGAAATGAGGAGAAGAGGGAATGATATAAGGGTTTCTTCTAGAGGCTGACTGCATAAGACTTGATGCAGTAGAAGTGGACTGTAAAGCATTTTCAAATTCTAGTGGGAAGGTGTATCATTAGGGGTGTCTGTCATGAAGTCTACCTTAGAACAGTTCTGATTCATTTGGTATATGAAGGTGCCCAGGAATATAGGTTTCAACAAATAATGGAGAAATAATGGATGTAAACAGTGGAGCTCTAAGCAGACAGGGTTAGCATTAATGAGAGAGTAACTGAGTTTGCAGCTAAACATAGCTAGAATGATTGATGAAGAAATCATACACCCACTTTGGGTATATCCAGAGCCAATGGCTTACAAAAATGTTTCTAGAAGTTTGTAACATTATGCCATCATTACATTACAGCCAAAAATTCTCCGACCTGGGTTACTATGTTGGCTTTAACAATTCCAGGAAAATAAATACATATATATAAAACCTACAATTGTCAAAAATGATTAGGTATCCTAAAAATATTCTACTACATATGGCATGAGATCACTTGGGGAAATGTTTTACGTTCATGATTTGTAGAGTTCTTGTTTCTAAATGGCAAGGAAAAGGAGTGTGTTCTCCATATCTGCTGGAGGGAGAGAGTGGTACTCTATCAGGTCTTTGTCATCTGTGCTTACCAAGTTGGAAGCCCCAGTAGGCATTAGCTCCTTGGAAGAAAGATTCCTGTCCGACCACAATGCCTACCAGTACTTTCTATGGTTTACTGTGCATGGCTCATGTTCAAGAGCCCTGTGGTTGATGTTAATGAAATGAGATTACTTGGGAGAAACGTGAGAATTATAAAAATAATCTTAGAAATCTAATATTCTGTTCTTGTGACCTTAATTCTTGGTAAGATTTCACTAAGCCATGTATAATATTAGGCCATTTAGTATTTATTTGTGCTAAACATAATTTTTACATATTTCATATTTTATGAACTTACATGAAATACTTTTTAAGTTTATATATTTATTTCTGCTAAAAATAACTCTTTGGGTCGATTTACTCCCCCCAAATTGACAAGAGTTTTAGGAAAGACCCAAACAGAAACATTTTTACACATTTTGCTCAAAACTCACTAGTATTGCTGAACTTAAGAAGCAAGGGTAGAGTGGGTGGCACATCCACCAGTCATGCATTTCCATTTTGCTGAAGAAAAATCACTGATCACATTATGCATCTTTTGTATTGTCTGTAATTTTCTTTAAAAGTCTTCCATATCAATGGCATGCCATCTGTCTTTACATTATAACCTAGGAGAATTGAGTCAAAGTCTGTACTCCAATTGGATAGGAAGCAATGGTATTTTCATTAGCATGCTGGATTTTAGGAACATTGTTTTTATTCTTGAAATTCTGTGATATTTAAGATGGGGTTTGGGTAGAAATATTGTAGAAGCATTACTACCCTGGTCTGAACAGAGAATAAGAAAGAGTATAATAAGTGATTCATTGTATCTATTTGAAATGGAGGCCTATATTATAATACTCTTTCTGTAGCCTGTGTGTAGCTTCTTATAGAAAGATTTTGTCTCATGTCTTGTATCAGAAGGTTAGGTGAATTCCAAAACACCTAACTTCGTTTTGCTTTCTTTTCTTTGGCCTGCAGTTAATAAATGTATGTACTGATGGGAGGAGAATCAGTCTGAAACTTCTTTCTTTGAACCACAATACCTTATAGCAAAAATGTCAGTAAGGAGAAGGCAGGCCATATTTTACAGATTCTAAAATGCACCTTTTAAAAATAATATAGCATTTCCAAAGTTGGGACATATTTTACAATCTGTTGGGTAGATGACACTCAGGATATATTTGCTATTAGCAATGCATTCAGGAAAATTAAAAAAAAAAAAAAAGCACTACCTTTCCAGCTTGAAGAATAAGCATTAGCCTAAAAATCAGAGATAAAGGGATAGACTCATTTAAAAAATGTTGCACCAATAACGTTAATGGCATGGAGCATAATAGTATGTGGGGATGAAAACAAAACAATGATGCTGATGCTTCTGATGGGGGAACAGAGGACTAACTGAGGACAAAGCACAAGCCCAGGGTGGCACACTGGCAAGTCTTTGAAACAGGAAGAGGGACATTCCTCTATGGATTCAAATGCCTCGATGTTAATACTTCACGAAGGGCAGAAGGCCATCTTTGCTCGACCCTCAGGATCCTCTAAGTCTACTTTAATGTATAAAAATTCATTTAGAAATTTCCTTTATCTCTACCCCCCAAGATACATGTTGGCAATCATTTTCCAAGCACATGGCCCACTGATATACAACTGAATGGTCTCATGATTCAGTTTTTATTACACGGTAGTAAGTGACTTTTTCCCAACAATGGTTAGCCTCCTCAAGATGCCAGAAACCTTGCTTCCAAATTCCCTCAGAGAGTATGCTATCCTCAAACCCTTCCCAAGTCCCAGGTATATAATCAGCCACCCCTCACAGGCCCGGGGGCAGCAGCTCCTTCCTGTCCATTGGTCCAGTCCCCGTGCTTTGATAAAACCACCATTTTGCACCAAAGACATCTCAGGAATTCTTTCTTGGTCATTGGCTCCGGACCTCACCTATATTTCAAAACTTCATCACTTCCGAGTCCCAAGCTGATTGAAAGGGTTGAATTTTCAATGTGATATTTCATAAACCCCGTAATTAATGCATTTTCTTGTTTTCCATTTAATATATGCAAAAGAATATCCTCCTCCTCATCATCATCATCACAATAATCATCCTATGTCTAAATTAAGTAGATTGACTCAGTACACCCTCAAAAAATTAAGTGGTAAGATTTGTTTCACAATTTGGCTACAGCAGATTTTTTTTTAGTTTTACAAATAAAATAACAACAAAAAATTGCAAAATATTTATTTTACAATGAATGCCATCTTAGAATTGATGATATATGGTCATCTTTTTTTTTTTTTTTTTTAGTCTTCTTTTTTTTTTTTTTTTTTTTTATTGGTGTTCAATTTACTAACATATAGAATAACACCCAGTGCCCGTCACCCATTCACTCCCACCCCCCACCCTCCTCCCCTTCTACCACCCCTAGTTCGTTTCCCAGAGTTAGCAGTCTTTACGTTCTGTCTCCCTTTCTGATATTTCCCACACATTTCTTCTCCCTTCCCTTATTTTCCCTTTCACTATTATTTATATTCCCCAATTGAATGAGAACATATAATGTTTGTCCTTCTCCGACTGACTTACTTCACTCAGCATAATACCCTCCAGTTCCATCCACGTTGAAGCAAATGGTGGGTATTTGTCATTTCTAATAGCTGAGTAATATTCCATTGTATACATAAACCACATCTTCTTTATCCAAGATTGCTAGAACTCATACAGCAATTCGGTAGCGTGGCAGGATACAAAATCAATGCCCAGAAGTCAGTGGCATTTCTATACACTAACAATGAGACTGAAGAAAGAGAAATTAAGGAGTCCATCCCATTTACAATTGCACCCAAAAGCATAAGATACCTAGGAATAAACCTCACCAAAGATGTAAAGGATCTATACCCTCAAAACTATAGAACACTTCTGAAAGAAATTGAGGAAGACACAAAGAGATGGAAAAATATTCCATGCTCATGGATTGGCAGAATTAATATTGTGAAAATGTCAATGTTACCCAGGGCAATATACACGTTTAATGCAATCCCTATCAAAATACCATGGACTTTCTTCAGAGAGTTAGAACAAATTATTTTAAGATTTGTGTGGAATCAGAAAAGACCCCGAATAGCCAGGGGAATTTTAAAAAAGAAAACCATATCTGGGGGCATCACAATGCCAGATTTCAGGTTGTACTACAAAGCTGTGGTCATCAAGACGGTGTGGTACTGGCACAAAAACAGACACATAGATCAGTGGAACAGAATAGAGAATCCAGAAGTGGACCCTGAACTTTATGGGCAACTAATATTCGATAAAGGAGGAAAGACTATCCATTGGAAGAAAGACAGTCTCTTCAATAAATGGTGCTGGGAAAATTGGACATCCACATGCAGAAGAATGAAACTAGACCACTCTCTTTCACCATACACAAAGATAAACTCAAAATGGATGAAAGATCTAAATGTGAGACAAGATTCCATCAAAATCCTAGAGAAGAACACAGATATATGGTCATCTTAAACGGAGGACATGCTTTAGTTTATTTGTTACCCAAACCTTGGTGAAGAAGAACATGGCACTTCCTTTCCGAGAAGTAGCCTGAAGAGACTGGTCACTCACCCCTGAGAGCTAACAAGCTCAAATTCCAAGGACACCTGTAAATACTTTCAAATTTCTTTTCAAATTCTTCCCCTATTTCCACCCCAGGCCATCTGTATGAATCTAACCCCAGGGTTCTTCCAGGTAAATATGTGAATGAACTCTACCCAGGACCCTGGGCAACAGTGACTTGATAAACAATTCTTTGAATTACTTTTAGGGTGTAAATTTAAACATAAAATAACCCCAGCAAGTTCGTGGGTTAAAATTAAATTGCACAACAGAACTGTAATATATCAGAACTTTAATAGATAAAAAAGTAATTAAATCAAAATCTTTGTGCTTTAATAAATCAAAATCTTGTCAAGCTTAAGAAAATATGAAATGAATCCAACCTACTACGTAATAATTAGTATTTTTCCATCCCTCACACCTGAAAATGTAATAAAGGATCCCTGTGTTGGATATCAATTTATAAATAACTTATATAGGCTATTCAGTTTCCCTATTATAGGGAAACAATATCCTGTTGCCACGTTGTTGTTTTGGTTTGGTTCTAGTATGAGATTATTTTTATTTTTCTCACCTCAAATATTTAAATTCTGCACAATCTGTGAGGATTAAAATACCAAAACTAAACACAAGCTCATTGGAGAAAAAGGCCAAATACCATTCTGATATTTAGTGCAAAGTTTGTTCATACTGAGAATAAGCAAAGTCATAAAATACCGTCCTGAGTCATAACATATTGTAAAAGACACAAATGGATAAATCTTTTTTTTTTTTTTTTACAAATGGATAATTCAAGAAATTCTGTAGTAATTAGAAGTTGATAAAGAAAAAGTCTGCTAAAATCAGAAGAAACGTAATACAACAACAAAAATGAACATACATCATTGGAAGAGTATTGCACTTGAAGTCAACACAATTTGTGAAAACTCTAAACTTACAAAGAAAAATTAGAGAATGAGTCTTGTAAATGAAGTCCTCAATTCAATAAATAATTTTGCATATGGTTTTTCATGTGCTAATTCCAGGAGTGTAATGTGGCATTAGCACAAGGAAATTCCCATCAGTGTCACCCTTGAAAGTGAGTGAAGGAGCTTTTGAAGGAAATCCTAAGGAAAAAAAAAAAAAGTTTCCAGAAGAAATTGAGAGTAACTCTTGGTTTTCACAGAAAAAGAAAAGTGAAAATGACATAAAGGGGTATGAATTAGTAAGGGGGAGTAAGTGAAACTAAAACACCCTCTCTTTTATCAAATTGGAGGTGTTTCTGCATAGAATGTATGTGTTTCTGGAATAAGCAGCAAATTGCTAAAGGCACTGACTTCAGTGTTGGCGGATGCCTCCCATGCATCCTTGCATTTTTCCTTTCCCATCTGTTTAAAGACTTCCACAAAGAAAGGTCATGAGAGACTGAGGGGTGTCATCTGCTATCAGTGAGGTAGTGAGTAGAGAATACATTATCAATAATCACTAATTCATACATGAATTTAAGCTTAAAGAAGTGAGCATCTCACTCGCTGAAGATAAGCTGGAAATTTGCCATGAAGGAAATGAGAATCCCAAATGTAAGTAGAGAAATCAGGCTCAAAGGAATAAGGAATTTACTGGTAATATTGAAGCCCAACAACCATCTCTGGAGAGATAGGAAGGGCTCCTTATAGGATGTGAAAGATCTGGACTTGTGCTAGTCGATTCTGAAGAAAGATTAGGAAAGTGGGGACCCTATTTAGGAATAGATATTATGAAGAACTAGGAATAAATCAGTAAGTTGATACTGCCATAAGTTGTGTCCTCAAGCTGCAAAAATTAAAGTGGGGCCTCTGATTGTAAATGGTAAGGAAGTAGTGACATTTTCAAGTATGGTACGTTAGTCATTTGGAGATTTACTTTTTGGTCTAGTTTATGGCCTATCAGTCCTGTTTTTTTTTTTTTTAAGATTTTATTTATTTATTCATGAGAGACATGAGGGAGAGAGAGAGAGAGAGAGAGAGAGGCAGAGACACAGGCAGAGGGAGAAGCAGGTCCCATGCAGGGAGCCCAAAGCGGGACTTGATCCCAGGTCTCCAGGATCACGCCCTGGGCAAAAGGCAGGTGCTAAACCATTGAGCTGCCCAGGGATCCCAGAAACACTCTTTCTTGATTATCAGTTGGGAAGATTTTCATTTCCTCAGTAGGACTGGCCAGAAAATATAATGAGATTCAAGATTTACCAAAAAGTTCTATGCATAACTTGCTTATTGACTGTTAACATCTAAAAAAAAACAATGTAATGAAATGGCTAATGTGCATGAAAGCAGACAGATTAATCTGATAATACTATAAAACAGCAATAAATAAATAAACAGATGACTCAGACTGCACCCCACTGCATAATAGGCACCATAAAACTCTGCAAGTGACAAACCAAATAGAAGAATCATAATTGTAAGGTCATCTGAGTAAGGCAGGCTTGATGACAAGGCATTTGATAGCCAGAGAAGAATGAAGGGGAGGTTTGGCAGTTTGTACTGTAGCCTGACACTAATTTAATATTAATACCTGGAGTTATGCTTTCTATAGTTCTGTGAACTAAATGGTGTGCTCACCACTTGCTTTGAGTGCTGGCATTCCTAAGCGTTATACATATGAAACTAAGAACGATGTCTACAACATCTTTATTCTAGGCCCAGTGAGCTCTTAAGAGGCCTAGTAGGAGAATTAAGTAGAAAAAGTCTAGACACCAGGACTGAATCATTCATATATCATGTATGTGACCTTGGAAAAAGAACTTAACCTTTCTAAGTTTCTGCCTCCTCACTGTAAAATAGGGATGATGATATATACCTCTTAGGGTTGCTAATAGTGTTATTTAATATACGTAAAAATGTCTGATCCACACAAAGCATTCAGTTGCTGTGGTTAAATTCTACATAAAAATCTAATTTCTATTACTTCAAAATGTACCTGCAAGTTTTCAGTACCTATTTTAAATTCTTGTGATTATAAGGTTACAAATAACACAAAAATATATTAATTAGCCTTGGCCAGAGGAGGAGGAGGAGAAGGAGAAGACAAGGATGAGAGCTGGAGAGACAAGGGAAGGAGGAGGAAAGGAGGGAAAGAGGAGGAGGAGGAGGGCATTGGTATGAAACACAGTCCTTTGTTTCTGGGTACCCAGGGGACATAGATCTAGAACCAGAAATCAGCAAAGCCATTACCGACACAACTTGCACTTTCTCCATTTTTTGACTTTGCTTCTCCGTATGTTTCCATCTTATTTATATCTCTTTGCAACTCAGATTTCTCAATGCTTCACATCAGCATCTACACAACAATTAAAAGGCTATGTAATCACCATTCAAGAGAACACCCAAACGGTGTAGCTATCTCTTATTTCAATTTTTCAGGGAAGAGGATTTGACTGCAGTGTGAGGCCAACTGTAAAATATAAAAGCCAGAGGATGAGATTTGAGGAACACAAAATGTGGGTTTCTCCTGAATAAAGGATGTCAATAGGTCACTGGGATTTGGGAAGATGTAGTAAAATATATTTACCATGAATATCTAGTAATGCATATTAATTATTTTTCTCAATCATGGTGGCAAGAGTAGAATTTAAATTTAGTTTTCATTCAAATATTAATTTAACTAAAATAATAATAGCTATCATTATGAGTTCTTACTGTTTATGGGGCAATCATTTTTATAGGCATTATCTCATTAATCTCTACAAACTCAGGGATAGGAGCTTTCATTATCCTCAATTAGAGGTGAAGACATTTAGGCCGAGAGGATATTCAAATTTGCATGCTTTAAGATCTATATAATTGTGGGTAGAATGACTCTAAACCTGTTAAACAGTCAAAAATTGATTTGGAGACTAAATATCACAAGTATGCCAATAAGAAACTGAAAGAAAATGGAAGAACTTTTCCCTGAATGCTAGGCACTTTTTTTTTTTTTTTTTTTTTTTTTTTTTTTTTTTTTTTGCTAAGACAAGGAAGGCAAGAGAAAATTCTCTGACTTTAAAATAAATATTTTGAAAATAATAAAAATGCTTCACTTTAATGATTATGATGAACCTTAAAGTAAGAAACTCTACACAGAAATTTCAACCTATGATTTTGGTGAATGTCTTGATTTTATGATATCTGTCTATTTTTTAAAAAGTCCTGAGATTAAACAATTCTAAATATATTTTTAGAAAATACAAGGACACAAGCAAGATCATGTTCAATGGTACTAATTCTTAACGTTATAAATTACAGCAATGTAACTAAAACAACTCAAGAGTAAATCTGTCAGGCATATGTCAGCTAAACTTAGAGAATCATGCAACTAAGAGCAAGCCCCAATTCTGTACTTAAGAAAATGATGAAATGAAAAGTAGCCTTCCAAAGGGGGAAAAAAATAGAAAAAAAGAAAAAAACATGAGAAACAGGATATACAGAGCAAGGATAAAGGTAACAAGGGCAAAGTCAAAAATATAATTATAACCTCTCATACGAGAACCAACTTTCAGAGATAAAACTTGTCTTACAATTTTGTGAACATGGAATATTAACCCGATATAAAGGGAAGAGGGAAGTAGCACATCAACTTGCACGTTACAGTTCAAACACAGATTTTCAGCAAACACATCTTCATACAGGAAATAAAAGAGCCCAGTTTTATATAGGTTGCAGTTCCTGAGCCAATTTTCTATAAATACCCCACTGATGTCAAGTGAATTACAGTCTTCTCCAGCTAAGGAAGCTGTAGGCAAACCCAGAAGCCTATTAAAGAAGGAAATGACAAGGTTCAGGCACTTAATTGCATTAGCTCATCACCAGTAAGACACCAGAAATCTAAAACTGATCTGACTGGGATTGACTGGAATTGAATCTACTCTAGGATGTGTTTTTCCCATCTCTTAAAATCCTTGCATATTTAAGGAGAAATACCTGTTCACTAGTTTGATCAAAGGCAATTTTATTTTCTCTTTTAGCCAATGAAATAATTTGAGATGCTTTGGTAACTTTAATAATATTTATAATAAAAATATTTATAAGAATAAGAACATAAAAATAATTTTTGGAGAAAAAGTACATATTTACTCTATACTAATGAGTCATCAATGGCAGTCATAAATTATAGATAGTATATCAGTATACACTGACCTTTCCACAAAGAACTCTTTCCCTACCTTCACTCTGTCAAAATTCCTTGTCCTCTCTGCTGTCCATGGTGGGTACCTACACTATTTGATCTGTTTCTTACTTATCAAGTGGTTATTGTCACTTGCAGCAGATAGGATCCGTGCTCTGCCCAGATGTTTTCAGAATGCTTACTTATTCTTCAGGCTTCTTTCTGGTGCCTCTGTGCCTTCACATAGCTTCTAATAGCCCACACTTGAAGCTCTTTTAGGAGTGCTTACCTTGAGCTATGGGAACACCTAGCCTTCAGACAAAGAGCTGGTCAACAGTGAAGTCTGAATCCCAGACCTCTTGAAGAATATACTTACAGGGATTAGAGCCTGAAAGCCCAGTACCCTTGCTTCCAGTCAGGGAAAACAAAACAAAACAAAACAAAACAAAACAAAACAAAACAAAAAAGCTGAAGTATGATTTATGTTCCAGGTCTCCCTTACCAGAATCAGACTGAGGCTGGGATTTTGCCTGAAATCATACCCTTGCCTGATTTCCTTTCCTTCCCTGTTCTGTGGCCCTGGATTCCCTACTGGTTACCTTCAGAACACTTCCATAATAAATCACTTGTAGATGAATTCCTCTCTTAGTCAGCTTTGGGGATCTCGATCTAAGTTACCACTTTTCTCTACTTTCCTGCTTTCTTTATTATTATTCTCACTTAGCATTCATTCATTAGAAATTTCTTAAATATTTAGGGAAGGCCAAACAATTTCCTATACTCTAGGAGGTTACAGTTTATTGGGAATAAAAAGAAAAATAATGGGGAGGGATTGTTTTTACATGTCCACAAGAGAACTTTCACCTACATTCTCATATGTAGCACCCATCATGGTGATCTCTTTCTAGGATATATTGCACTTAATTTATAAAGGAGCAAGAAATGGTTGGAAAATCTTGGCTTGTATAAAAACAAATGATCAATCAATTCCAAAACACTCTTTTCATACATTAAGTGTGAACTAGAAGGCACATACAGTCCCAAAAGATGTAAGATAACACCTGGTATTTCTTAGTGTATTGATTAATTAAATAAATAGTAATGCAATTTGGTCCAACAAGTTGGTAAATGACACGAATTTGAATTTTCTAATTGGAATGTATTCTAGGAATTTGTTATCTGCAAATCAGAGTAAGAACTATTATTACATTGGTAAACTAGAGGATTTATCAACCTATAGATTGAAGTTAAATAAACGTAAGAATTTTTTTATGAAATATAATCACAAAAAGATAAAATAGAGAATGATACTAAAAATAGGTTAGTTGATCAAAAAAAATTGGGAGGGGGTTATTAAATAGTAAAGGATGACAGAAGACATATAGTTTCATTGTTCAGAACAGTATTCCTAAAAGGGGTGTCTGGGTGCTCAGTCAGTTAACTGTCTCATTCTTGGTTTCAGTTCAGGTCATGATCTTGAGGTCATGTGACCAAGCCTCATATGGGGCTCCTCATTCAGTGTGAAGTGCTTCAGATTCTCTCTCCTTCATCCTCTTCCTCCCCCTCTGCCCGTCTTGTCATTTGCATGCATGTGTGCTCTAGTTCTCTCTCAAATAAATAAACAAACAAATTATATATATATATACATATATATATGTATATATATATATGTATATATATATTTTTTTAGCTGGCAATATTATTCTTATGACTTCCAGGGAAGATGGCAGTGTAGCACCCTTAGTTCACTGTATCCCAAGGAGACAATTAGATAACAATCTATCAGTGTAAATAACCTAGAAAACAACACAAAGACTGGCAGAACAGGCTGTCCACAGCTAAATGTACTGACAAGTCCACATAGAAGAGGGCAAGAATGGGGAACATAGCCTGGAGCTGAAGGGACCTGTGGGATTGTACATGGGATGCAGGGTCACCAGGTGTACAGAGAGGGGAAAAAATGCCGACTCTCATACTAAGCACCCCTGGCACCAGGAACTTACATGGGGAAGATGAATCCCTATAAAATTTGGCTTTGAAACCCAGGAGCCAAATTTTGCAAATTCTTACAATTAATGGGATTTTATACCTAAAACTTTAAAATTCAGTGGCTTGGCTCTGAGAGAGGCAAAGGAAACTAAGTCTCTGCTCTGAAAGAGACATCACAGCAAACACCTTCTCAGGGGTAAAGCATAGAAGCAGTAGTTTGAAAACTGCCAGGGATATACAGTAGGGAGATCTGTTTACTAATTTGAGAGCATGTACTGGAGGGGCTAGGATGCTTGGGAGACTTCTGCAGGAACAAAAGAGCTGCCAGACACCTTCTCTCTCTCCTGCCCCCAGCCTAGACATAAACATACCTTCTGGAACCAGCACAGTGCAAACACTCACAACCTAACAGTATGACCCATCTGCCTGTGCTCTTCTGCAGACATGCCCCCTCCATCTGGGCCCTGGTCCCAAGTTTTTTCCCACAGCCACCTGCTGAAACCTTGCTAACACTGTGTACCTCAAACTTGCATGCTTCTGTGGATCTGCCTCTTTCAGCCCACCCAGCAGCTTCAGGTACCCTTTTGCAGTGGACCTGTGCAGAACTTGCTGCACCATGTACCTGGTCTCCACATTTTCCTGCAGACCCTATCTCTCTAACGCCATTGGCTAGAGTCCATCTAAAGAGGTGCCATAGACCAACCAGTATAGAAGTAGTGTCAACAGGCCAGCACAACTCCAAAGTGACTCCAGCCCAGGAAGAGGGGCAGATGACCATACACACCAACTCAACTGCAGTCCTATAAGTGGTCTGAGGGGCAGACATCTGATCTGATGGCAGGCCTGGGTCATCAACAAAAGATTTGCAGGGGACAACACAGGGAAAGTGTCCTGAAGTTTGGTGCTGCTCGATCTCTGGAGAACACTTGGTCTAACCCAATTTAAGCCCACGGAACAAACTTTGCCCCCTACAGGTAAAGAAGGCCATTGCAGGGATTCCTGGGTGGCTCCGGGGGAGATCCTGGGGTGTCAGGATCAAGTCCCGCATCAGACTCCCTGCATGGAGCCTGCTTCTCCCTCTGCCTGTGTCTCCGCCTCTCTGTGTGTGTGTGTCTCTCATGAATAAATAAAATATCAAAAAAATTACAGACAACTGGACTAAAAGCAAAATGACCCAGCCACAGCATCAAGGCCCACACAATATGAATGAGACAACTCTAAAGCACCAGGTTCTGGTGAATAGGGAACACTGCGCAGCAGGGCACTAGGGGACCTCTTATTTTTAAGGCATAGTTGCAAGGGCAGGAAATGTAGCTGATTTTCCTAACACATAGAGACATATAGAGAGACAAAGTGAGGAGACAGAGGACTATGTCTCAAATGAAAGAACAATACAAAACCACAGCAAGAGAGCTAAATGAAATAGAAATAAGTAACATCCTTGATAAAGAATGTGAACTAATGTTTATAAAAATATTCACTGGACTCTAGAGTGGAAGACTTCAGTGAGGCCATCAATAAAGAGAGAAAACATAAAAAGAACCAGTGAGAGATGAAGAACTCAATAACTAAACTGAAAATACACTAGAGGAAATAAATGGTATACTAAAAAGTAGAAGAATGGATCAGCAATCTGGAGGACACAGTAATGGAAAGCAATCAAGCTGAACAAGAAAGAGGAACAATAATAATAATAAAAAAGAAAACAGACTTAAGGAACTCAGGGAAGCACTTAGAAAATAGACTTAGGGAACTCAATGATATTATTACATCAAGGGTAATGAATGACATTTGCATTACAAGGATCCCATAAGGAAAAGAGAAAGAAAAGAGGGCAGAAAATTCATCTGAAGAAATGATATCTGAAAACTTCTGAAATCTGGGAAAGTAAATAGAAATCCAGATATAGGAGTTAAGGGGAGCCCTGAAGAAAATCAACCCAAAGGGGTCCAAACCAAGACACATTGTCATTAAAATAGAAAAATAAATTACTAATTAGAAAAAAACTACTGATAAAGAGATAATTTGGAAGCAGCAAGAGAAAAGAAAACACTTACATACAAAGGAAACCTCATGGGGCTATCAGCAGATTTTTCAGCAGAAATGTTGCAGGCCAGAAGAGGGTGGCATAATATAGTCAAAGTGCTGAAAGAAAACAAAGCAAAACAAAACAAAACAACCAACTCCCCCCGCCAAAAACCTCCAAACATGTAGTCAAGAATACTTGACCACCAAGGCTATTGTTCAGAAGAGGATAAACTTGTTTCCCAGACAAATAAAAGTTCATGACCACTAAGGCAGCTCTTTAAGAAATATTAAAGGAGACTCTTAGAATGGAAAGAAAACACCATGAGTAGGAATAAGATAAACAGGAAGTATAAAAACAGTAAAAGTAAATATATCTATAAAAATCAGTCATGGATTCATGAAAAAAACAAAAAGGATGTAAAGTCTGACACCATAATGTGGGGGGAGAGGAGATGTCATATACAAACCTTATGGTATTCACAAATCAAAAATCAGTAATAACACTGAATAGCCAAAGGGATATTTAAAGAGAAAACCAGCCCCAGGGGTATTATGATACTGGATTTCAAGCTGTACTACAAAGTTGTGATCATCAAGACAGTGTGGTACTGGCACAAAAACAGACACATAGATCAATGGAACAGAACAGAAAATCCAGAAATGGGCCCTCAAGTCTATGGTCAATTAATCAACAAAGAAGGAAAGAATACCCATTGGAAAAAGGACAGACTCTTCAATAAATGGTGCTGGGAAAATTGGACAGCCATGTGCAGAAGAATGAAACTAGACAATCTCTTACACCATACACAAAGGTAAACTCAAAATGGATGAAAGATCTAAATGTGAGACAAGAATCCATCAAAATCCTAGAGGAGAATGCAGGAAGCAATCTTTTCGAACTTGGCCACAGCAACTTCTTGAAATGTACATCTATGAAGGCAAGGGAAACAAAAGCAAAAATGAACTATTGGGACTTAATCAGGATAAAAAGCTTCTGCACAGCAAAAGAAACAGTCAACAAAACTAAAAGACAACCTACAGAATGGGAGAAGATATTTGCAAATTACATATTAGATGAAGGTCCAGTATCCAAGATCTTTACAAAACTTATCAAACTCAACACCCAAGAAACAAAAAATCCAATCATGAAATGGGCAGAAGAAATGAATAGAAATTTCACCAAAGAAGACACACTCATGGCCAACAAACACATGAAAAAATGCTCCACCTCACTTGCTATCAGGGAAATACAATGAGATACCACCTCACAACAGTGAGAATGGCTGAAATTAACAAGACAGGAAGCAACAAATGTTGGAGAGGATGTGGAGAAAGGGGATCCCTCTTGCACTGTTGGTGGGAATGTGAACTGGTTACAACCACTCTGTAAAACAGTGTGGAGGTTCCTCAAAGAGTTAAAAATAGAGCTACACTATGACCCAGCAATTGCACTGCTGAGGATTTACCCCAAAGATACAGATGCAGTGAAAAACCAAGACATCTGCACCCCAATGTTTATAGCAGCAATGTCCACAATAGCCAAACTGTGGAAGGAGCCTTGATGTCCATGGACAGATGAATGGATAAAGAAGATGTAGTATATATACATTATGGAATATTACTCAGCCATCAGAAAGAACAAATACCCACCATTTGCTTTGACGTGAATGGAACTGGAAGGTATGATGCTGAGTGAAGGAAGTTGACTGGAGAAGGACAATCATCATATGGTTTTACTTGTATGTGGAATATAAGAAATAGTGAAAGGGATTGTAAGGGAAAGGAGGGGAACTGAGTGGGAAAGATTATAGAGGGAGACAAACCATGAGAGAATCCTAACTCTGGGAAACAAACAAAAGGTTGTGGAAGGAGAGATGGGCAGGAAGATGGTGATGGGCACTGAGGAGGGCACGTGTTGGAATAAGCACTGGGTGTTATACTATATGTTGACAAACTGAACTTGAAGTATATATCTACCAATAATTACTCTGAATGTAAATAGACTAAATGCTCCAATCAGGAAACACTGAATGATGGAATGCACAAAAAGCAAGACCCATCTACATGCCACCTACAAAAGACTCACTTCAGACCTAAAGATATATACTGATTGAAAGGGAAGGGATACAAAGCATTTATCGGGCAAAATGGAAGTGAAAAGAAAGCTTTGGTACCAATACTTATACAGGACACAATAGACTTGAAAACAAAGTCTATAAGAGACAAAGAAGAATATATACAGTCATAAATGGAACAATCCAACAAGAAAATATAACAATTGTAAATATTTATGTACTTAAGATGGGAACACCCAATACATAATGCAGCTAATAACAAAACAAAGGAGGGAATCAACAGTAATACAATAATGGTAGAGGACATTAACACATCACTTGTATCAATGGAAGAATCATCTAATCAACAAGGAAACAGTGGCTTTGAGTGACAGATTGAACCAGATGGATCTAAGAGATATACTCAGAACATTTCATTCTAAAACAGAAGAATACACATTATTTTTAAGTGCTCATTGGGCACTCTCCAGATTAAGTCATACTTTAGGCCATAAAACAAGCCCCCCAAATTAAAAAAGATTAAAATCATATCATATGTGTTTTCTTGCCATAAACTATAAGACTACAAACTATAAAACTACAAACTACAACCTCACACACGCGCGCGTGGGAAAAAAAAAAACTGAAAGAACACAAATGCATGCAGGTTAAATAAACAGCATGTTACTAAACAATGAATAGTTTAACCAATAAATTAGAGAGGAAATCCAAAATACATGCAGACAAATGAAAACCAAAGCAAAACCTCTGGGATGCTGCAAAAACTGTTCTAAGAGAGAATTTTATAGCAATGCAGACCTCCCTCCACAAGCAAGAAAAATCTGAAATAAACCACCTAAAAGGAGCAAGAAAAATAACAATAACAAAAATCCCCAAAAGCAGAAGGAAGGAAATAATAATTAGGATAAATATAAATGAAATAGAAACTAAAAACAAAAACAATAGAATAGATCAATGAAACCAGGAGCTAGTTCTTTTAAAAGATCAACAAAATTGATAAATCTTGATTCATAACATGAGAAAAGGGAAAGAAATAACCACCAATTCCATAGAAATGCTAAGGATTATAAGAAAATATTATGAAAAATTATATGCCAACAAATTGGACAATCTAGAAGAAATGATAAATTCCCAGAAATATATTAACTACCAAACTGAATCAGGAAGAAATAGAATATCTGAGTAGATTACAAGCAATGGAACTGAAACAGTAATCATAGAACTCCCAACAAACAAAAGTCCAGGACCAGAGAGCTTTGCAGGTGAATTCTACCGAATATTTAAAGAAGTGTTAATACTTATTCCTCTCAATGTATTCCAAAAAATAGAAAAGGAAGGAAAACTTCCAAATTCAGTATGAGACCAGCACTGCTCTGATACCAAAACCCGGTAAGGACAATGCTAAAAAGAGAACTATAAGCCAATATCCCTGATAAACATAGCTGTAAAACTTCTCAACAAAATACTAGAAAACAAAATCCAACAATAAAAAAAAAAAAAAATCCACCACAATCAAGTGGGATTTATTCTTGGGATGCAAGGGTGGCTTGATATTCACAAATCAATCAATGTGATATGCCACATTCAACAAATGAGCATATGATCATTTCAACAGATGCAGGAAAAAACATTTGACAAAAGTACAAATCCATTCATGATATAAACCATCAACAAAGTTGGTTTAGAGGGAATACATCTAAACATAATAAAGGCCATATATGAAAAAATCCATAACTAACATACTCAATGCTGAAAAACTGAGAAATTTCCCCCCTAAGATCAGGAAAAAGCCAAGGATGTCCTCTTACCATATTTACTTGACATAATACCAGAAGTCCCTGCCACAATAATCAAACAACAAAATGAAATAAAAGTCATCCAAATTGGCAAGGAAGAAGTAAAACTATTTGCATACGACATGATATTATGTATAGGAACCTCTAAATAGCCTAGGGAGCAAAGTGAGTTAAGTACCTAATTCTTTGTTTTGGTTTAGGTGGAATAAGAATGGAATAGGAATAGGTATTAACACTTCATGATCTCAGGATCATGGGATTGAGCTGTGTGTCAGCCTCCACTATAGCATAGAGTCTGCTTGAGTTTTTTTCTCCCTCTCCCTCTGCCTCACCCATCCCTGATCTTTCTCTCTAAAATAAATAAATCTTAAAAAAAGAAACCCCTAAAGAATTCATAAAAAAGATACTAGAACTGATAAATGAATTCAGTAAGGTTGTAGGATACAAAATTAGTATACAAAAATAAATTTCATTTCTATTCACTGATAATGAAACAGCAGAAAGAGAAATTAAGAAAGGAATTCCATCTATAATTGCTCCAAAAACAATAAAATAGCTAGGAATAAACAATCAAGGAGGTGAAGGATCTGTTACTCTGAAAACTATAAACACTGATGAAAGGAATTGAAATTGATGCAAATTGATAGATATTCCATGCTCCTGGATTGAAGGATTACTCAAAGTAATCTACAGATTTTATGAAATCTCTATCATAATACCAACAACATTTTTCACAGAACTAGAATAAATAATCCTAAAATTGGTATGGAACCTTACAAGACTCTGACTAGCTAAAGTGATCTTTAAAAAGAAGAACAAAGCTGGAGGCATCATAATCCCAGATTTCACAATATTCTACAAAGCTGTAGTAATCAAAACAGTATGGTACTAGCACAACAACAGGCACATAGATCAAAGGAACAGAATAGAGAGTCTAGAAACAAACCCACAATTATATGTTCAATTAGTCTTTGGCAAATTAGGCAAGAATATGCAATGGGAAAAAGTGCCTTCAACAAATGGTCCTGAGAAACTGGGTCACTACATTCGAAAGAATAAAACTGGACCACTTTCTTACACTATAGACAAAAATAAACTCAAAATGGATTAAAGACCTAAATGTAAGATCTGAAATGATAAAAATCCTAGAAAAGAGCACAAGTAGTAATTTCTCTGACACTGATATAACAACATTTTTTTTTTTTTAGATAGTCCTCTGAGGCAAGGGAAATTAAAAATGAAAATTAACTACTGGGACTACATCAAAATAAAAAGCTTCTACACAGCAAAGAATCAATTAACAAAACTAAAAGGCAACCTACTAAATGGGAGAAAATATTTGTAAAGGACACATATGATAAAGGGTTAGTATCCAAAATATAATAATACATTATACAACTCAACACCAAAAAACCCCCCAAAATAATCCAATTGAAAAAATGGGCAGAAGACATGAAGGGACATTTCTCCAAAGAAGATACATAGATGGCCACAGACACATGAAAAGATGCTCAACATCAATAATCATCAGGGGAATGCAAATCAAAACAGCAATGAGATAACAACGTTACACCTGTCAGAATGGCTAAAATCAAAAACACAAGAAATAAGCAGTAATGGCTAGGATGTAGAGAAAAAGTAACCCTCATGCACTGTTTGTTGGTGGGAATGCAAACTGGTGCAGCCGTTTGAAAGACAATATGGAGGTTTCTCAAAAAAATAAAAATAAAACTACCAGGGCCCAGTAATTCCACAACTGGGGATTTAAATAAAGAATATGAAAACACACTTTGAAAAGTTACATGCTCCCCTATATTTATTGAAGCATTATTTACAAGAGCCAATTACAAAAGCAGCCTGAGTGTCTATCAGTTGATGAATGGATAAATAAAGTATGGTGTATATAAAAAATGGAATATTATTCCACCATAAAAAAAATGAAATTTGTAACATCATGGATAGATCTATAGATTATAATGCTAAGTAAAATCAGAGAATAAAAATACCAAAATTTCACTCATATATGGTATTTAAAAAAGATAATAAATGAAAAAGGAAGAGACAAACAAAGAAACAAACTCAACTGAATGGTTACTAGAGGGGAGGTAGTGGGGGATGAGTAAAATAGGTAAAAGGGATTACGGGCACATTTACCATTGTGAGCACTAAAGTGCAGAATTGCTCAATCACGGTATTATATACCTGAAATAATATTGTATGCTAACTGTATCAGAATTAAAATAGAAAAGAGAAACACTATAAAATAGTATTATTCACTATTTTTATTATCATCATTATTATTGGCAGAGAAAATGCTGTTTTTACCACATGATTTTCTCTTCTGGACACACAAAAAGACTGTTCACCCAGTCATATTAGGTATCATGAGAATAACCTCTGATCAAAGAAATGTAGTGACGTAAGTAACTTTGAGACTTGGTTCTTTTTTTTTTAATTTTTATTTATTTATGATAGTCACAGAGAGAGAGAAAGAGAGGCAGAGACATAGGCCGAGGGAGAAGCAGGCTCCATGCACCGAGAGCCTGACGTGGGATTCGATCCCGGGTCTCCAGGATCGCGCCCTGGGCCAAAGGCAGGCGCCAAACCGCTGCGCCACCCAAGGATCCCGAGACTTGGTTTTTTAAAAATATGGTTTAATACTGAAACTTTGCCTTTCTGTAGTTCACAATAGAAAGAGCTCAGATTCCTGAGGCATGAAGAAAACCATCCCTCCACTTCCAAACTATCTTTGTAACTGGAAATAAGTCTCTGCTCATTGAAGTTGCTGAGATTTTAGAGTTTATTGTTTACCTATGCGTAGTTTAGTCTATTTTGACTAACATGGTATCCAGAATTTGGTAGTATACACTTCATCAATCACAAAAAGATCAATTAGAACTGTAAATATTTTGTTTATAATATACTAATGTGTGTGCATTATAAAATTTGCAAAACGTAAAAGGAAGCTGTCATTCTACATAAGATGTAGCTAAACTCAAGGGACTATTGCTACCAAAGTAACAATGATAATAATTGAAGTAACCTACAAAGCCATAAATATTTTAACCCATAAGAGAGGTGAGGATGGAAAGACATTGGTGATATAAAGTCTAGAAATGAAAAGACTCTTCTAGGAAGCTGCCATCAGCCTTGATAGAAGTTTGGAAGAAGTCATCATAGATACGAGTAAGGATAAAACAGCTACACTTTTAATGAAGTTTAAAGGTGAAATGATGAGCTGATTAACAGTTTATGATTCTCTGGATCCTCACTGACAAAGAGAATTTGAAGTGAACTGTCAAATATTCTCCACGAGCCTTCACCAAAATGGTCATGACTGAGGGCAGGAAAAAACCTGAGACCCACCATCACCTGAAATGCAGGTTCATGAGCCCTGTATTCTGAGGCTAGCAGAAGAAACCAGAGAATCTCTTTAGGCACTTATTCTTCTGATCCATATTCACACACATCTTCCACTATGCTACTTGGCATTCTAGTTCTTAAACTGAGTAGGAGAGAGTGGTGGTTCAAACTTAGATACAAAAGAAAGAGTGTCAAAAGTAGAGAATACCATCCAAGATGTGTGAGCAATATCAAAAAATCTATTGTATTTTTTACTGGGCTAGCAGAAGAAAGGTAGAAAGTGCAACAGAAAAAGTTATTTGAAGAGACAATGGTGTGTATATATATGTATATATTTTTTTCATTTGATGAAAGATATCAAAGATGGAGGAATTTCAACAAACCTAAAAAGTGGGGGAAATACAAAGAAAGTCACATATAATCAAACTACTGGAAATCAATGATAAAGGATGATTGGAACATTCATTCTAAGGAACGACAATAAAAATGATGGCTGTTTTCTCAACAGAATCAATAAAGGTCAGAGGATAACAAAAACATGTATTTGAAGAAAAAAATTGATAATCTAAAGTTATTTATGCAGGAAAAAATAGCCTTCAAAAATGAAAGCAAAATATAGACATGGGTGTGTATGTATTTGTTCTGTCCATCCATCCATCCATCCATCCATCCATCCACGGACACTGAGATTGTTTCCGTATCTTAGTTATTGTAAATAATGCTGCAATATACATGGAGATGCATGTATTTCTTGAAGATAGTGTTTTTTTTCTTCAGATAAACAATTGCTAGATCATATGGTATTTCTATTTTTAATATTTTTAAAGATTTTATTTATTTGACAGAGAGCGAGTGAGCACACAAGCAGGAGGAGCAGGAGAGGGAGAGGGAGAAGCAGGCTCCCCATTGAGTAGGGAGCCTCATGTAGGGCTTGATCCCAGGATCCCAGGATCATGAGCCTAAAGCAGATGCTTAACTGACTGAACCACCTAGGAGCACCTATTTTTAATATTTGTGGAACTTCATATTCTTTTCCATAGTGGCTGCTCCAATTTAAAGTCTCATCAACTGTGCACAAAGGTTCCCCTTTCTCCATATCCTCTCCAACACGTTATTTCTTGTTAATATATTATTTTTAAGAGAAATTTTAGGTTTACAGAAAAATTAAGCATGAACACAGTTTCCCCTATTGTTAACGTTTCCTTTGATGTGGTACATTTGTTACAATTAACACCAATATTGATATATTATTCACTAAGGTCTACAGTTTATGATTCACTCTTTGTGTTTTTTAGTTCCACGTATTTGTTTTGACAAATACATAATATTGTATATCCATTAAACTATCATACATAATAGTTTCACTGACCTAAAATCCACTGTGCTTTGCCTTTTCTTTTTTAAAAACATTTTTTAAAGATTTATTTATTCATGAGAGACAGAGAGAGAGAGAGAGAGAGAGAGGCAGAGACACAAGCAGAGGGAGAAGCACTGGATTCTGAGACTCCAGGATCACACCCTGAGCCGAAGGTGGCGCTAAACCACTGAGCCACCCAGGGATCCCTTGCTTTGCCTTTTCATCCCTTCTTCTCCCCTAAACTCTGACAACCACTCATCTTTTTACAATCTCCATAATTTTGCCTTTTCTAGAATATCTGGTAATTGGAATCATATGGCACGTAACCTTTTCATACTGGTTCTTTGATTTAACAATACGTATTTAAGGTACTTCCAAGTCTTATTGTGGCTGGATAGCTCATTTCTTCTTAGACTGAATAATATATCTGATTGTATGGATGTACCATAATTTATCCATTCATCAACTAAAGGACATCTTAGTTCCTTTCAAGTTTTAGAAATTATTAATAAATCTGCCATAAGCATATGTATGAAGGTTTTTGTGCACACTTAAGTTTTCAATTAAATTGGTTAAATGCCTAGAAGTGTAATTACTGGATTGTTTGGTCAGATTACACTTAGTTTTGTAAGAAACTGCCAATTTGTCTTCCAAAGTACCTGTACTGTTTTGCATTCCCACTATAGATTATTGAGTTTCTGTTGCTCCATATCCTTGTCAGCATTTAGTGTTGTTAGAGTTTGGGGTACCAGCCATTCTAATAGCTGTGTAACAATATTGCCTTATTATTTTAATTGGAAATTCCCTGATGACAATATGAAATATGTTTTTTCATATGCTTATTTGCCACCTGATAGCTTTTTTGGTGAAGTAGCTATTCAGGTCTTCACTCATTTAAAAACTAAGTTGTTTTCTTGCAGAATTTTAAGAGTTCACTGTATATTCTATATACCAAGCCTTTAACAGATATAGGCTTTCATAACATTATTTTCAATGTATGGCTTGTCCTTTTATTCTCTTAATAATGTCTTTTGCAGAGTGTAAGTTTTTAATTTTAATGACATTCAACTTGATTTTTTTCATGGATCGTGCTTTTGGTGTTGTATCTAAAAAGCCATTGTCAAACCCACAGCTACCTAAATTTGCCAACATTATTTTCTAAAAGCTTTATAGTTTTGCATTTTACATTAAAGCCTCTGATCCATTTTGAGATATCTTTGTGAAAGATATAAGGTCTGTATCTAGACTCAGTTTTTGTATGTGGAGGTCCATTATGTTCATAGCACCTTTATTTATAATAGCCCCAAACTGTAAACTAATTAATTCATGGGTCAAAGTGGAAGTCTCAAGGTAAATAAAACATACATAGAATTGAATAGAATTTGTGGGATGTACATAATGGAATACTGAGATGGAAATATGTTGTACTAAATGCTTATATTAGGAAAAGTATTTCAGAGTAATCATCTAAGCTTACATCTTAAGTGACTAGAAAAAGAAGAGCAAGATAAACCCAAAGCATGCAGAAAAAAGTTATAAGAATTAGAGCATAAATCAGTGAAATAGAAAACAGAAAAAAAGAGAAAATGAAGCAAAAAGCTATTCTTTGAAAAGTAAAGGAATAATTAAGTATAAACCTAAAATTTTGCATATAAAATATATGCAAAGATGGTATCATGAAAAGTATAAAATGTTAAGAAAGGAATCACAGAACATATAAATAAATGGAGAGACATAACATGTCCATGGATCAAAACTCTCAACTCAACATAATATGTCAATTATCTTCCAAATTGAAATGCAATTCCTATTCCAATTTAAAAAAAAATGTTTTTTAGATAGAAGTGTATTTATTTAAAATTATTGATGGGAAGGTGATGAAACTAGAAATAATAAAAAAAATTCAGTTTTGAAAAACAGAAGAAAATGGGGAGGATCAGTCAGCCTGATACACACACATTAATCAAAAACAATGTACTGGAAGAGTGATAGATATAGATATCAATGGAATAGTAGACCAGCATCAACAAGTCAATTGACTTGTCAAAACTGCTAAAATATTTAACTGAAGGAAGGAAAGTCTTCTCAACAATTGCTGCTCGGGATCCCTGGGTGGTGCAGTGGTTTAGCGCGCCTGCCTTTGGCCCAGGGCACGATCCTGGAGACCCGGGATCGAATCCCACTTCGGGCTCCCGGTGCATGGAGCCTGCTTCTGTCTCTGCCTCTCTCTCTCTCTCTCTGTGTGACTATCACAAAATAAAAATTAAAAAAAAAAAAAAAAAAAAAAAAAAAACAATTGCTGCTGAAGGAATTAGATATCTGTAGGCAAAAAAAAAAAAACAAAAAAAACAAAAAAAAAAAAACTAAGGCTTGATCTAAACCTCAATTGTACACAAAAACTGACTCACAATGGATCTTAGATTTAAATGTAAAGTATAAAATTAGCCACGTTTAGAAGAAAATATAGCTCTAGGATATACCATGCTATAACAATCAAGAGACAAACTAGACTTGATTAAACTATTTGCTATCCAACTATCTGACAAAAGACTAATTTCTAGAATATATATAGAGAACTTCCAACACTCAGCAGAAAAAGTAAAATCCAATTAGAAAATGGGCAAAAGACATGAACAGACATCTTACGAAGAGGATATTCAGATGGTAAATAAGCACATAAAAATATGTTCAACATCATTAGCCATTAGACAAATGCAAATTAAGATCATGATGAGGTATTCATAACATACCTTTTAGAACAGCTAAATATTTTTTAAAGTATTAATAGCTAATATTGGTGAGAATGTGAAAAATTCAATTTCTCTTATCATTCATAGGAATATAAGATTGCACAGCTACTCTGGAAAATAGCTTGGTAATTTTACACTTTGCATAGAACCCAGTAATTATACCCCTGGGCATTTATCCCAGGAAATAAAAACTTATGTCTACATAAAACCTGTATACTAATGTTAATAGGATCTTTATTCATAACAGCCCAAACCTGGAAACTGTCTAAATGCCATTCAAAGGGTTTAGAGGATGAATGGTTCAACTGGCACATCCATATAGTCGAATGTTACTCAGCAATTTAAGAAACATACTGTTGATAGCACAACAACTTCAGTGGATCCCAATGGAATTTCACTGAATGAAAAATGCCAATTTTAAAAGGTTACATGCTATTTGAATTAATTTATATAACATTCTTAAAATAGTAAAACTACAGAGATGAAGAGCACGGTAGTGATTACCAGGGGCTAGAGATATGGAGAGAAGAGTGTAGGTGCGACTATAAAATGGTAGAATGGGGATCTTTGTGTTGAACGAAAATTTTGCATTTTGAATGTGGCAGTGGTTAAACTAATCTATATATGTGATACAGTCACATAAGACTACAAACACAAAATCAAGTGCATGAAAACCTGGTGAGATCTGAGTAAGGTTACAGATTGGCCATACTGATTGACCAATGTCAATTTTCTGGTTTTGACAATACATTATTTTTATAGAAGATGTCCTTGCTAGAGAAAAGCAGGTTATGGCTACACAGGATCTATCATGTTTTAAACATCCTGTTAACTTATAATTATTTCAATTTTTTTAAAAGTTAAAGAATATACAGTAGAATGCTAAACCAAATGAACAATAAACCCTCAATTCACCCATGAGAAGATAGATAAAGGAAGAAAAAAGAAAAAATCAGGGATGTGACACATTAAACTCAAACAATAAAATGGTAGGCTTAAACACAAATATATTAATTGTAGATATCTGACAAAATTGAGGCACATAATAGAATACTGTTCTTCAGCAGTGCAAGGGACAACTTTTCAGCAGACCTAATGAATCTTAAAAGAAATATGTTTATGAAAAAAATTATAAAACCCAAAGAACACAGTCTAGTGCTGTATTTGTTTGAGGTCTGAAATCAGGCAATGTTAAACTATGGTAAGACAAGTTAGAAAAGCGGTTGCCCAGGAGGGGGTATATTTCACTGGAAGTGGAAAAAAAAGGGAGCTCTATAGAGTGATGGAAATATTCAACACCTTGGTAGATGTGTGGGTTTCACAAGTATATGCACTTGTCAAAACTAATCAAACTGTACACTTAATGTGGGTACATTTCTATGGATACAAATTATACTTTAATTTTAATATGTTCTTTAAAAAGAACTTTAAAATTTTTTCCACATCCATATGAATCATTTAATATACTTCCTGGGAAGCCCACGCTCCATTTGGGTATCACCAGAACAGTAATATGATATGGTAGTTGTAGGGACTTTGGAAGTTAGATCTCAAGGGTTGGGCATCCATTTTTACATGATTACATACTGGCCAGATTCTATTCAAATCATCCACGTATTTTCACCCCATATTTTGAAGGAAAGACAAAATGAGAAAGCCTCAAAGTATTTTATTCAACCAAAAGATAGAGATTTTATATCCATTTCGAACAACATTATAAGGAGAATGCTGATAATTTCTCCACTTTCTTGAGAGGTAAAATAAAAGCCTCAGGATCACTGTAGTGAAAACTTCAGTCAGACTTTAGGAAACACTTAAATAACCTATAAGGATTAAATCTAGTAATAATCATGTATCTCTGAAAATGATCAAATATATTGTATGCAAAACCTATATTGTAAGACTACACACTTAGGGTGAAAGTCTTCCTTTCAAATGACACCTTTGATTCCTTAAGAATTTCCCATCATGTGAAGAACTGATGTTGCAAAATCTTTTGCCTTGTATTTACTTGCTGTAAGCTATTCTCAGAAAATGATCTCTGACAAACACTGGTTGGAACTCCTGGCCCCTACCCTCTACTATAAGTTTATTTAACTTGACTGAAAAGAGTAGAAAATAGTTCAGCTAAACAATAAAGTGGACACGGTATACTGTCATCGGGTGAATTTATAGGAATATTCTGAAAAACAGTATTTTCTGAGAGTAGGTGAAAAGCAATAAATAAGGTAAAGATAGTATCTCAGCAAGGCCCTGAGATTCCTGTCAGCTGATAAGGAACAAATAAAGCAGTTCAGATTGAGCTCAAAACAAAGTATATCCAAGATAACAAAAATAGGGCAATTTAGGTGTGGGCACCAATATTTCTACAGGTTTTCATACCCCAGGCCTTTTTAAAGTGCTGACTTTCTCTTTGTTGCTGTGCCCTTTGTCTTATAAAGGAGTAGTCAGGAGACTCCTGGGTGGCTCAGTGGTTGAGCATCTGTCTTCAGCTCAGGGCTTGATCCTGGAGTCTTGGGGTCAAGTTCTGCCTTGCGTTCCCCATAGGGAGCCCACTTCTCCCTCTGCCAATGTCTCTGCCTCTCTCTTGTGTGTCTCTCATGAATAAATAAATCTTTTTTATAAAGTCAATATTTTACTTTTTCCTCTTGTGCATTTCAAGATTCCAAACTCATGGGTGTCTGGCTCTGTTCCATTAAAGTGAATAAACAAGTCAGCTTATTCATTGAACAGATCTGTGGAGAATCCAGCAATTACTCTCTGCTGAGAAGTCTAAAATGAATACACAGATCTCTGCCTTCATGGAGATTAGCATCTTGCAGGAGTTCATAAGTATGTGTTCAACAGATTAGGAAAGGGGTATCAGGAGTACAGAGGGGGTTAGAACTGTTCATCCACAATTTTTATCTCTGTGAAGCCTTTTGTGTGTCATCTCATTTAATCCCACCCTTATCTCCTTTTAGAGATGAATAAAGGACACTCAGAAAGCTGTCCAAAGGCGCACAGCTTAAGAACGAAGCCTTAGTTCCTAGCTGCTCAATATCTCATTCAATCGGACTACCATCCTATGATACTACAATTGTTTTTATTATTCAGTGACGACTATAAAACTTCAAATAAGAATTGCATTATTTTGAATTATCCTGCTTTAATGGTTCATATTTTGCAGTCTGGATAGTTCTTTAGCTTTAAGTGTTCCACCAGAAAAATACAAATGTCACTTCCTCAGGGAAGCCTACTCTGGTATCTCATGCTGTTCAAATCCTTTGATTATATGATCTCCTACTGCCAAGTACCTTCCCTTCATGCTACTTAATCTTTGAATAATTTCCACCCTTTTCTCTAGGTTATAAGCATAGGGGGTAAGGCAGAGAATGCATCTGTTTTTGCTTAACTGGTACATCGCTAAGCCTACAGTGGCATTAAATAATAAACTAGAATTGCTGAATGAATGAACATCTTAAGGGACCCGTAGAGAATAATTAAAATGCCAGAAGCCTAAAACTGACAAAAATTACAGGTAAAATCCTTTGAGGGGATAATTTAAGAGAGAGTTGGGTACAGGGGAAGAGAAAGAAGGGCCACCGAAGACACTGTAAGAAATTCAATGCAAATATGCACCTCAAACAAGATCAAGAATTTGGGTGATTTCTGTATGGATACTAGGTTGCAGCCATTTACTTGACCAACTGAGACAGAGGTCTCTCAAAATTTCACACTTCCCTGGACAAGAACCATGAATCCGTGTTCTAAAATTTCCAAGCACTGTGTTGAAAAAGCAATAATGAGAGTTCTGACTTCTGAAACTGCTCTTGAGGCATCAAAAAATTCTATTCAGAATTTGAATTTTGAATTCGATGAATTTTACAGAGGTAAGAAATAGTTTGCCAAGAGGCTCAGTGGAGAGGAACTGGATCCCTCTCATTCATCGCTACTATATTCAGTGATATGAAGTGTTTGGAAGAATTTAGTGCACTGCAGATATCAGACAAGTACCTAGGATGCTGCACGTGTGATTTCAACGTGTTATAAGTGATTTAAACAACATTAAATTCCTTTGTGGCTCTTATTTTACAGTGAGAGGGCAGGACAAATAAATAACTTAATAATTAAAAAAAAAAAAGTAATGCCCACTTTGTAATTATAGCTTTCAAGGAAAGATTCTGGGTTTAAAATGAATTACTGGAAAAAAAAAACCCTTTGTCATCTAATTTTTTAATCATAAGCTTAGGTTTAGTGCCCAATTCACTTCGTAGTTCTTTTGCATCCCCCATTAACCAGTTCAGCTTTGTCCCTATAGTTGTTACACACAAAATACTGGTTTGTAAATGAGCACATTTTACTGCTAATTATGCTTGTGCATTTGTGTGTGAGAAAGAGAAAATGCTTTGTCATGCCAAGTCTCTAAAAATATAAAGTGATTTTAAAAATTTTAGAATAAATAGCATTTTATAACGTAATTAATATGTATTGATGAAATCAGAAAAATGGAAAATTATAATGAATCTGAATATTTTCTGAGATTTTACTTTGTGTTTACTTTCCTCATATTTTTTTTCCATTTATTTCCTTCCAAATTATGAGGTAGGAGCAATGTGAAACAAAGAAACTATGTTTCATTGCCTCTGTGAGTACTGAGGCACCGCCCAATACAAAAGTATAGTACCATACTTTCTGGCTGTTTTTCTTTTTCTTTTTTTTTTTTTAAGATTTATTTATTTTGAGAGAGCAAGCCCTTGTGTGTGAGGGTGTGGGGGTGGCACAGAGGGAGAGAGAGTCCCAAGAGGGAGTCCTATGCTGACTGTGAAGCCCAAGCTCCATTTCACAATCCTGAGATCATGACCTAAACCGAAACCAAGAATCAGATGCCTAACTGCACCATCCAGGCACTCCATTATCTTTCTTTTCTAATATTTAACAATTTTTGGACATTATTTAAATATCTCATAAATTCTTTTTCAAGTTTTTATTTAAATTCCAGTTAGTTAACACACAGTATGATATTAGTTGCAGGTACAAATTTACTTACGTACAACATCCAGGGCTCATCACAAGTGCCCTCCTTAATACCCATCATCCATTCACCTGTTCCCCACCCACTTCCCCTCTTGTGCCCATTAGTTTGTTCTACAGTGAAGAGCTCATTTCTTGGTTTGCCTCTCTTTTTCTTCCCTTTGCTTCTTCATTACTCTTAAATTCCACATGTGGGCAAAATCATATGGCATTTGCCTTTCTCTGACTGACTTACTTCCTTAGCATAATACTCTCTGGCTCCATCCACATTGTTGCACATGGCAAGACTTTATTCTTTTTTTTTTTTTTTTTTTAAGATTTTACTTATTCATTCATGAAAGAGAGAGAGAGGCAGAGACACAGGCAGGGGGAGAAGCAGGCTCCATGCAGGCAGCCTGACATGGGACTCAATCTCAGGTCTCCAGGATCAGGCCCTGGGCTGAAGGCAGCGCTAAACCGCTGAGCCACCCCCGCTGCCAGACTTTATTCTTTTGGATGGCTGAGTAATACTCCATGAGTGTGTGTGTGTGTGTGTGTGTGTGTGTGTGTGTGTGTACCCCCTCTTCTTTATCCATATATCAGTGACATAGCTCGCTTCTAGAGAGTCCATCCTAGGCTTAGGCAATGAAGATGCTTAGTCAGGGAATGCTTGATTTCTCAACATCCTCCTCTCCACAAAAAATGAGTATTTCCCTGATATTTGTCAGTCTTGACATCTGTTCAGTAACAGTTACAGAAATCTAGGAGCCATCCTCGATTGCTCCCTCCCTTCATTCCACTAGTACGTTCCCCAATCAGCCCCAGAGTATTGTCATTTCTACATTTCTCTCTACACTCTACGGATCCTTCCTTATACCAGACACTCCCTATATGCCCTTCTGTAGCTTCCTAACATCCTCCATGCTGGCTTTCTGTCAACGGGTTCTACGAAATAGACTGTATCATTTAATGTAAATTGGATTATGTCATTCTTCTTTCAAAATCCTAAAGTCCTCCTCTCATTGAGACAAAAAATAATAATAATACAAACCATTATACAAATTCTCCACATAACCTGGACTCTGCCTCTTTCTCCACACTCTCCCTGAGACCTTTTTACTGTCATTTGACTTGCAATTGTTTTTATCTTAGACTGCACCAACTTCTGTTTTCTCTGTCTGAGATGATTTCCCCTGAAGCTCTCTATCAAAGGGACCTTCTTATTCAGTCTCTATCTGCAACTTAGCATCTACAGAGAGGTATTTCCTGGCATCTGGCCCCTTTCCACTTGATAAGGCATGTACCCCATCTGCCCAAAGGAACAAATTTGATTAAGTTTCACAAATGTGCCAATTGGTATATTTCAAATAAAATCGAGAAAGGAGAAATTCAGTAACTCACCTCAGGTTACTTAGTTATTTAGTGCTGGAATTTAGATTCAAACTCTAGAAAGATTTTCACTCTTAGGTCTTGTGCTATTTACTCTTGGGTTCATTTTTTTAAAGATTTTATTATTTTGCACAGAGGGAGAGAGAGAACAAGCAAGCATGAGCAGGGGAAGGGAGAAGACTCCCCACTGAGCAGGGACCCCCCCCCCCCCCCGCTGACATGGGACTCGATTCCAGGACCCTGGGATCATGACCTGAGCTGAAGGCAGGCATTTAACCAACTGAGCAACCCAGGTGTCCCTACTCTTGGGTTCTAAAGTTATTTGTTCAAAGAATGAAAAATGAATGTCAGCAGAAAGGATGATGAACTTGAAATTTCATCCATGTGTCATTTCTGGGTTCTATCATCTCTTCCTAGAGCTTGACCTTTTGCAAGGAGAGATCACATAATAACTAAGATAAAATATCCTTGAAAACTGGTACAATGGTATGCCATAGTCATATTAATTTTATTTAAAATAAATGACAAAAGTGATTAAAAAAACAACTTGAGTTTGTAGACTAAGATTCTAATAATTTCATGGTGCATTTCTGGCTATATTTTTACACATTTTTAGCTGTGGGATTCCAAATTACACCCATGGTATCATTTTTTGTCTATCTCCTAAGTTTGTGTCTTTAAATTTTTTTAGACACATGGTATCATACATTTAAGGATGCATATGAACCGAAAAGTAAAATCCTGACAAATTTGAACAGAAAAATTGATAGAAAATAATCTAAGCCAAAAATGGCAGAATTCAGAGAAGTTGGTGAAGAAAACCTAGAGAGTCAGGTAAGTGGCCTGAAACTGCTTTTTACTTCTCTAGAATCTTCTTTGAAGTGGTGCTTTACAAATCATAAATAACTTCCACTGTCCTATGAAGGGCAGGATTAAGGCCCCATTATTATGAGGAAATAAAGGTTTGGGTCATTGCAGCAAATTATATGAGGCTTTACCCAAGTGGCAGTGGAAATTACCTTCTCTGGTTTATAGTGTCTATTGGGCATGAAAATAATTGGGAATGGCTAAAGTACCCAATATCATGAAAAAGTTTTTTTTTTTTTTTTTTCCAGAAACTAATTCAACTCTCAAGCTACATCCTGTTCTTAGAAAGTCTTTTTTCCCCTTTCTAGTTACAATCGAATTCTTACCCTCAAAAACGGACACAGTACTCCAGAAATTCATTTCATTTAGCAACATCTTGCTGGCAACATAGTTATGATGTTAGATAGGTGTCATATTTTGATGTCCTGGATACTTTCTGGTGTTCATTCTTACTTCTGGTCTCGGAGTTGCAAACATAAACAAAAATTTTACTATGCAAAGCATCATGATTTTTCCCTTATATTTTTATGTCCCCCTCTTCCACTTGAAAAAACAATCATAGTAGTAAGGAGCAAGCCCAGATAAATCAGATAATGTTGCCATTAGGGTCCAATTGTGAAGTCAATAATCTTTTTCACCGATGTTGAAATAATTCATGGTTCCTGTTACCATCTTGACTCCTTTTTGAAAGTATTGCTGTTGGTTGGGGGGAGGGGTTGTGGTATTGGTGCTAGATTGGTTGTGGAAAGTTATTTTTATGTTTATCTGTGTCCTAACAAATGTATGTTACTTGCCCATTGGATTTTTTCACAATTCGTTTACTTTTGATTTTTCCTCTATTGAGCAAACACGTCTTGTAAGATTTACCCTCTGCTCCACCAACACTTATGCATAGTTTATAATAAACATCATGGCACTTATAAATTGAGGAATTAGACTGCTGATCAAAAAGTGCACATCCGATTAATCACTGATATGAAAGTTTTCATAAATTACCACTATTCCTTTCTAGATATAAATAATAAATAAATAAATAAATAAATAAATAAATAAATAAATAAATCCCTCTTTTGTGGCCTCTCTGTACATCTCTTTATTACTGCTTTTGTAAGATTTACACATCTATAAATTACTATTATCTTTGGCCAGAGGGAAAATGATATACCGTTACAATAATTGTTGACAGGCACTTGTTAAAAGTCATTCTTAATTTTAAGAAGATTTAGCACACATTGACAGAAGGAAGTGACCTAAAGACTATTCCTGAAAAAGTTATCAAAAGCAATCAGTATAGCATATGTTTACTGATGCAATCATTTTATTCAGTCAGGAATAAGAACCAAAGACCTGTATGTAACACTGCCATTTGTTTTTTTGTTTTGTTTTGTTTTGTTTTTTGTTTTTGTTTTTTTTTTTTGTTTTTTGGTTGTTCTAAAAAATTTGATTAAAAAAAGATTGGGGGACACCTGGGTGGCTCAGTGGTTGAGCATCTGCCTTTGGCTCAGGGCATGATCCTGGAGTCCTGGAATCAAGTCCCACATTGGGCTCCTTGCATGGAGCCTGCTTCTGCCTCTGCCTGTGTCTCTGCCTCTGTTTCTTTCTGTGTCTCTCATGAATAAATAAATATTTTTTTTAAAAAAATATGAAAAGAAAATAAGATTGGAAGGAGAAAGGCAAATTTGCCATTTATTTCCAAAGATGTGTCCTGATACTGAGAACATGCAAGGCAATCTTCTGAAAAATATTTAGAACCTGTGCAAGTTTTGTAAGATGATGGAATTGCTTACAAAATAAATAAGATGAAATTAATAATTTATTGATATTAATACAGCAACCAGTAGTAAAACATAATCCAAAAATAACATATTTACAAAAGAAAAACTAATTCTGAGTAAAAAATAAAATAAAATAAACCAAACCAGATTCAATGGGAGCCAATTCTTTGTGTTTCACATTTATGGCAAGTTTTCAAAATTTGACACTCACTTTGAGATTCTGTTGATTATACTCTTAAGTATAGGATCTTTGTATTTCCATCATTCGTAGCCCACCCACAAAGTGTTTTGACATTTTATTCGGTTTCAATGGCTCTTACTGATTTTAGGCAAAACTGATGTGATAGTAGATAGGCACATGCAAATGAAAAAAATTCTATGAAACTACATATTTTATACATATGTGCATGCATGTATCCAATGCCAGCTCACCCCTGCAATTTCTTGTATCTCCTTAGTGAACGTATGATTTTCTGTGCTGTTCCTTGAATTTCTTTCTTATAAATCAACTTCTGATGCACAATTCTTTGAAATATAAAGACATATTCAAACAAATTTCAAAAGGGGCCATATGTGGCATGCCAGAGACATGGAGCCTGATTAGAACGGGACTTGGAATCTTTTTATGGTGCTGAATATAATTTAAGACACCATGTTGTTACTTAGGAGGAAGCCTTATTTATAACATCAGTACCATGCTGCATACCAGATGCCAGTGGAAAGTGAAACTATGATGAATTTAATTTGACCTTTCTCAAGCCCGCAGAACGTAAATCAGTTATATTTAATAAAGATCAAGTTTGCAAGAAATAGCTTCGACTTCAGACGTGTAAATGCTTCAATGAAAGAAATGAAGGCAACACTTTGTACATTTCTGACTATAGTTTAAATTAAGCAAAAATGATGAAAAATGTAGTCTGGCGATATGCAACTTTTTCCTCATTAGATATATGTGGCGCACTGAGTAACCCAGTAGTTTTACTGCATTTTTCAGGCCATTAGGCATAGTACAGGTATCTTCTCTTGTGTATATAACAAAATGTTTTTTTTTGATGCCTAACTAGGATAACTGCATTAAGCAGATTTTGACATTTATTTGGAGATGATTTTGTTATCAAATCTTCTTTAAAACCTATGATCTAATTTTTTTAACAAGATTCTGAGAGTCTCGAAATCTTTATATATGAAAAATAATGGAGCAATTCTTCCTCAAAATAAAAGCAAAATGATTGAAGTTTTTCTGGCTAGGAAAGAGGGCAAAAGTTTATTCTGAAGACAGAAATTTTCAAGATTAAAGCCAGGTTGGCAGGCTGCCTGCTTTATTTTAATGAAAGAATGGACAGGGGCCAAACTCATTACTATTGGAATACCTATCTGCCCCCGAGCACATAAGTAAAAGTAGGAAGATGCCACATGTATTTTAGCTTGTCAAGACCAGGACAAAGCAGAACGAAATTCATTCATTTCATCATTCACTCATTCATTCATTCAAAAACCAATCCCTACCATGTACAGACTCTGGAAAAGCAAAATGAGTTAGAAGCAGATACTGTTTTCAAAGTGTTCTCATCAGATTGATTGCTACCATTTGCTTGCAACACGTCTCTTTCAAATGGCTAAATGCTGTAATTACGGAATGTGTAAGATTCCAAGGAGCACAGTTCTGCCTGCAGAGTATCAAGAATGGCTCTTTAGAGAATCTGACCCGAGTCTTTGAATACAGACATGAATTCACAAGACTGAGAAGGGGGAGAATGCAGTTCCAGGCAAAGGAAAAAGAATGAGCAAAGATACAGAATTCAGAGTGAGTATGAAGGGTCTCCCACATCAGAAATTGGAGATTAAATTCTACCATAAAAGTAATGAAGAGTTTAAAAAATGGGTCAAGTCAGAGGAGTTTATGGCTCTATTTACACTATGGTAAGATAGCTCTGATTGTGAAGTGATTGTGAAGATGGTGTGCAATGAGCAGGAGGCAGGGAAGCCTTTTAGGACAGTGTGGAACTGAACCAGAAGGGATTGGGGTTCTGCATTAGCATGGCAGTAATGGTAGTGAAGTGAGGGGATGGGTTCAAGTGATCTTCAAGAGGTGATTCACAGCATTCCTGTCTCATTAGAGAGGTGGGAAATTGAGGCAATATTGAATGCCACTTATATCAAAATACTTGGATTTGGGATGCCTAAAGGAAACCCAGCAAGATGTCCAGTAGGCTTCAGAAATCAAAGACTGATTGATTGGGAAATATAATGTGAGAGACATAGTTTCAGAAATCATTGGCACAGTAATCCTTTTAAACCGTAAGATTAGATGGGCTGGCCCAGAAAGTGGATACAGTAGAGGAGAGAAAAAAAAAAAAAAAAAGAGCACACAGATGAAATAGGAGAAACACAAGCATTTGGTTGAAAGAGCTAGGAAGTGTGGATAGAAGGAGACTGCTGGTGCTGGCATTGGAAGAAGCAACTCGTAGAAAACATTTAGGGGATATCCCTCCTGCCAGGTAGAACACTAGATGTTTTGTACATTTCTCATGACAGTTACCAGTATTTTATTTAGTCCTAATAACTTCATGTCCACTTTATAGATGATGAAAGTCAAACACATAGAGGTCAAGTAACTGCCCTTGCCCACGAAGCTATTAAGTGGCAGAAGGTGGATTCTAACCCAAGTATGTCTGATTCCAAGTTGTCATCACTGGGAATGAAACTGAATATCATATACATTTCTATTCTGTGGGATGTGTTGAAACTGCTGTACCTTTCCTAACAGGGCATGATTTCATGATAGGATACATTGAGCTAAACATTGTATGGTCACATATGTATGTTTTGAACTATGCAAATATGACATACTTTGTAAAATATTGATATAACCATTTTATAGACTCATTTGAAATGTAAATTTCATAATTTAAAAAGTATGTGATGCATAATTTCACAGCTAATTATAAGCTGTGCCTACATTTTTGCGGTTCTACTCTAGTTGGTAAACGGAAATTCTGTGTAACATCCATTGTTAGTAGCTTGTGAAAACTCCTGTTCTTAAATTACAATTTGTGAGTTATTTTAGTGATTATTGTGCTATCATTTGAACATTCTGTTATTATAATGTAAAATATTGTTAATGTCCTATAAAAGTGTCTTCCAAACATGAGTTAAGTAGTGGACCTTGTGCTGAAAACAAGCTGGGAATTAGGCTGGAATATAAATTAGATGCAATAAAAACACTATGAAGATGGCCAAACAACGGCCATGATAAGCTACTAATTTAGTAAAAAGCTCTCTATGAAATATTATAGATAATGTTGAATAAACAGGCAATATTAGAGCAAGCAACCTTTACATTTGCAAAAACTATCAAATAATCAGGCAAAAATAATGCAAAACTGGAAAAAAATGTAAAAGAAAACACAAAACTTGGAAGGTATAACATAGCAGAAAGGTGATTCTAAAATGATATTTTTATAGATTAATATGATTCTAAAATACCTTAGCCTCTTTTACCCTCCCCACAAACTCACATTTAGTGTTTAAAACTTGTGTTGAAATAAATGTTCTTGTGTGACCTAAATCCCCTGTGTTGTGACTGTCCAGTATTACAATCCAGGGGGCTATGAACACAACACTGCTGGGTTTATGAGAGGGGAATGGGAGAGGAAATTCCAGCCATAAAGGACTTTGCTGGGAGAGGTAGAGCAGCAGGTGGTTTGTTGAGAAGGGAAGGCAAATAAGGGAATGCCGGCATACCACACACCTCAGTGTTGTTCAAGTGTGTCTACCCTCCAGACCCTCACTGAGTCAGGAGAAGCTCCTGGAAATGTCAAGGAGCAGAATAGGGCCTACAGCTATTTCTCTGAGGCCTCCCTGCCCAGCCCCTAGACTGGAGTCTTGGGAGGCAGCCATTCCTTCTAAAACGTTTGTTTCTAATGCTAGGACTTGGAGAGATTATAGAGAAGTCTTGGTCCTCACTCAAGAATTCATCAGAATGCTGGGAAAACTAGAACAAACTGCTGATCCAATTCAACTCGCGTCCAGGTTTCAGCTCCTGTCAGCAGTGAGAACTTTTGGATTTGGGAACAAGTCATGAGTTTCGAGCACATTTAACAGTGAACGGAGAATTCTTCTGTGGCTCACATTTCACCCACAACGTATGCACAACAAAGCACAGAGTCCTGGCTCTACTGGACTTGAGAGCACGTGAATACTCATCTGAAACTGCAGTTTTGCTTCCAAGAAAGTGTCACCATAATCCTGCTGTGTGTCTTAGGTTTTAAAGATTATGGTGAGGACAAGTCACTGAAAAAAATCACAAACCTAGACAATCAGGTGACGGATAAAGATCCTTCTACATGCAGTTTACAAATACTATGTCTGAGTTTTATTTTTTTATTTTTTATTTTTTTTATGTCTGAGTTTTAAATGTCTAAGGCCACATCCTATCTTACAAGATAGGAGTTTATTAAAAATCTTCCTCCTTGAAGAGACTTAGATTTTCGTTTAAAAAGAACCATCTGGAAATGTGTTTCCTGTTTAAACTACCTCTAAAATAAACAAAACAACAGTTAATTTTTACTGGGATTTAATCTGATGTTTTTCCATAACCAAATGTGTTTTAGAGCTGTTCCGTTATAGAGGTGCCAAAATAACAAAGAAGCTAAAATATTTTTATCTACAGAAATGCAATCGATTTCTCAAACAGTGTATATCAAAATCCATTATTCTAGCCTTGATTACCTGAAACTGTTGAGGACGGTATTATAGTGTTTTTTTTTTAATACAAAATATGCCATACTTCTCCCATCTCATTTTTTCCCCAACATCTTCATCATTTTGAAAGGATCACGCTTTGAACAAGCAGCAGATGTTAATATAGAAATATAGAACATCTCAATTTTCTCACTGCTAACTCAGCTTACTGAGCCAATTTCACAATTCTCACATTCCTGAGTCCTAGGAGAAAATGCTAATTTAGATTGTTAAAATTGACACGGGTTAGGGTATAAAGGGTAATTAGCATAAAATCCTACACAAAGTGTTCTTAGCACCATTAATCAACACCCACCTAGGCATACACTTTTTTAGTCAGAGCTGATGTTTAACGAAGCTGAAAAATATCTAAAATATTCTCTTCTAGTTAAGTCATAAAAATGCATAGTTTGTCCTCCAATCCAGTTTGAGGGGCTTTAAGGAAAAATACCTAATGTGCAGTTCATGCATAACTTTTAGTTTATACTTAAGAATTATTTAAGGCATATAAAAGTGCTCTCTTGAGGAAAACACCTTTTAAACACTTGTGTTTTTGTCATATTTGTGTCAGTGCTGTCCTGTACATGTGTTGTTATTGCTGGAAAAACTGATCTGTTTTCTTTTTCCTCCCTTGGTGCTTGTAAAGGCTGTTGCATTTGGCACCCGTGTTCCCATTTTCAGGACAGGACACTGCTGGTGTTTCTCCCTCTTTCTTTTGCCAGACTCCTAATCACGCGCACAAAGAAAGCAAAAGTCACTCAGGTCTGAATCTTCTCACCAGTTTGGAGATGTTCTTGGCTCTTCAAATTTTGCAAGCCTACTATATTAATTATGCTCCCTGATTTTCCTCTCCATGCTAATGACGGGAACTACTGGCAAGAGAACAGTCTTCCAGTTGGATGAATGATTCAGTCAGGGAAGTTTTCTGTTTAGTTTCTTCATTTGCAAAATAAAATAATGGCAAAGATAACATATATGGCAGACAAAATTATACCTAAACTTCAGGGGCACAAGGAATATACGTTGCTAGGAGGCAGTCTGTATATATTCCTGGAGACACCAGTGAGATCTGTCTTGAGAAATTCTCTCTCGGAGACCCCAGTGAGGGGAACAAGGCTACAAATGTGATACCACAGAAGTCCATTTATTCTGCATGAGATAATGCTGCTTTGTATAAGGCATGGTGAAGCACACAGGGTAGAAGCTGATGAAACAGTCTCGGGAGAGAGAAATTAAAAAAAAAAAATTCACAGCCAGAAGACGTGCACTCTGATCAGAGTTGGTGCTATGAGAACACACAGCAGGAGCACCTAACCGAAATGGGAGGCTAAGAAGAAGGACAGGCGTGGTTGGCCTGGTGAGGAACAATACGGAGTGACTGTTCCTAACATTGAGAAGGGCATGTGTGCAAATAGGAAGAAAGGGCAGTATGGTGAATCCTGGGAGTACAGGTGGGGAGCAGGCCCGAGGTGAAGCTGAGGTGTCAGGTGAAGAGGAGTCTCACACACGTGGGTGAGAGTCTAAGAAGCACTGGCAAGTAAATGAAGAGTATTGAGCGGGGAAGTGTACAAGCATCCTTGTATTTTAGAAAGATCAATCTGACTGCAGGGTGCAGGACAGACTGGATCCTGGGGGAGATTTTAGGCAGGAGGTCAATAGGGAAGTTATTGAAGTGACCCCTATGAGAAAGGCCTGGGGGAGGAGGCAGGATAGAGAGGGTGGGGGCAAGTGATAAGAACAGCTCACAGGTATGAGTATTTATCACAGGCTAGACCCAGTGCTCTTCCTGCACTTTCTCATCAAATTCTCTCTCTCTCTCTCACAGACACACACACACACGCACAGACACACACGAATCCGATAATACAGATATTACTTTTCTATTCAGAGTTGAGGTAATTCAAGTTTAAAGAGGAAATCAGCTCAAACTCAGGCATTCCCAAAAGGCTAAAGCTGAGTTTGAAGTCGGGAAGTCCTGCTCCAGAGCCCTGTCTGCGATCTGCCTTCCAGATCAATTATGAGAGGAAGAACTGGTAATGCCCAGTGACAGCTGGTAAGAGGTGTGGTAAGTGGAAGAAGAGGAGGAGGCCACAAAGATGAGCGCCTACACTGTCCAGCCGTGAGATAGTTGATGTAGGCACTGAATATTAGAGGAGATTCACTGGGCAGAAGGGGCTAGATTAGTGGGCCCCGTGAGTCTGAGGTGCCTGCAGGATTATCAAAGGGGACAGGCAGTTTGAAGGGTGGATCCATCTGGAGAAAAGGATCTGTGCTGCATGCAAGTAGATTTTGGGTTATTAGCAGAATACCAGCATATTCCATGGGTAAGAGGTTGCAGAGAAGTGTGTGCAGGGTTAGAGATTAAGGGAGCCCGAAAAGGAGCAAAATTAGGAGGCTGTGTTGTCAGAAAAGCCAAGAAAAGTGGTGCTTTGTGATCAGGAGTGGCTGAAAGCATCAAGTACTCCTGGGAGGTTAATACAATTATGAAAACAAAAAGGAGCTCTCTGATTTTTGCCACAAGACGGCGTCTTCCCAAAGACAACAGGCGTGGTGGGCACACAGTACAGTGACCACGCACAGGCTTTAACGGCTACTACTCTACAGAAGACAGGGCTGCACAACTGTACAGATTACAGGACTCGGACAAGGGGCTGCTGCTGGGCTAACGCCTCCAGAGCCTCAGTGGTCTCCTCATTCATGCCTGTCACTTAGGGCTCAGGTCCCAGTGCCAATGAACTGGCTTAAATAGTTGGTAAAGCCACATCCTGCCCCTTGTGGTTTACCAAATGGACCACAAAGGCTGGATATTTATGATAAAAGTGATACCCCATCCTCTTTGAAGGTCTCATACCAAGTCAAGAAAGATATCATGGAAAAAATAAATAAATAAATAAATAAATGAATAAATGAATAAATAAATAAATAAATAAAAAGAAAGATATCATGGCAAGGAGATATCATAGTAAGAAACTTGTTTAAATGGAGAACCTCTCCCAAGATCATTATTTTTCCCCCTAAAACTCATTATTAACTTTTTTCCCCAATAATTTGGATTTTTCACACTCCTTTCATTGATGTCTTCCTTTAAGATGGTTCGTGGGGGTAAAACAAGCTGGAAGAGAGAAGAGAAAAGGGAAAAAAAATGTGGTACGTATAAAAACAGGCCTGGGAAATATCCCATGTTTCTCATTCTTGACTTTTTCAAAACTGATTATAAAATAAATGTAACTTAAAGTACTCTTCATGCACAAGGTTCTTAACAAATTAACAACTTACATAAACCCCTGTAAGGCTCAACAGTAATACTCACTTACTGAAGGGAAATGATGCATTTATATTACTTACTTTGGGACACCTAAAATGTCAGTAACATACTGGAGAAGGAAATCACAAAGAAAGCTAGAATTATAATTTCTCCAAATCCGAATCTTTTGCTTTAACTCTGTTGCACAGAGGATTAACAAATTTAGTGTTCTCAGAATAGGGAAGAAAAGATTCATCTTATTTCTGTTCTGTTTGAAATTATGAAACCAAATTCAGTTTCACAGAATATTATCTGGAAGCAAACCAAGCCCATTCGCTATGTAAGGAAGTCTCTCTCTGCCAGCAAATGTTCACAAGATGAATGTACAGATGAAAGACAAGCAATTTATTTTTGTTTCATACTGAGAATGGCAATTTAAACTACAGTAAATTTGTCCTTTGAAGGAAATGCAAAATATCAATCAAATATCTTTATAACTTTATCAATATATAAATAAGTAATAAAAATAGTAATCAAGCTGATTTTTGAGCTACGGGACAAGTGTAGCAATCACACATTTCATTGTAATATAAGCATCAGTACATGCAATGCATACATATACTAAGATTCAGAAACTACATTCTAACTTCTGTTGCCGAGTGAGTAATGCCGGGAATACCATTCCATTGCAAATGGGTCAAGACCTCATGCTTCTCTAAGCGGGACATGATCCAGCTGAGATACTGGGATTCTACAAAGCGAACTACAGCACACTCTCTTATCAAAGGTGTGGAAGGTGATACTTCACAAAAACCAAGTGTAAGAGATGAAAATAATCCTCATCATCTTCAAGCTGGAAAGGGCCTTTAGAAAATATTTAATGAAATTCTTTTACAGACAAGGTAAAACAAGCTTCCAACAGGTGGTTCCCTATTACTTACTATTTACTATGGTTCCTATGTGTCTTGTGTGAATTCCAGTAGAGGGAAGTAACCATGGGAAGCACGGAAAATCAATACAAAAATGTGGAATAACATCACGTGTTCTAAGATGTAAGAAAGCACAAATAAAGCACTATTTCCCAAAGTTAAGAATGCTCATAGACTTCATTTGTAACTTTGAAACCCGAGAAAGAAAAGAGATATAAATGTGTGGCTGGACAATTTTTATAATAAACAAGAGGCATACCACCCTGAGACACTGCATTTTGTCACGAATCAACTAGATATGCCTCAGAGCAGCTAATCTCTGAATGTTTTTGCTGTAATTACCATAAAGGCCTTAAACTCTTATTTATTACAATGGCATTGAAAAGTAAGTTTTCTCAATTTTCATTTTAGATAGGTTGTATTAGAAATATCTATTTTTTAAGCGGCTGGAAAAAAAGCTGCTAGTACCTATGCCCACTCCACCCAAAAGACCTTATTATTTGCTTTATTCTTCTAATGGTTCTCTCACTAAAACTATAACTTCCAAAATGGAAAAGGTGTGGATGCAGGTAGTGAGAGCCATCTACCTGCTTCTTGACTTTGGTCTCTGCCAAGAAAACAAATACATACTCTCTGAAGACATTTCCATACTCTTTCTTGTTGGAAAAAAATGGTGCTTAATTGCTTATCCCATTTTATCTTTTTTACTCTGTAATGAACGCACTTTGAGTGAAGCAAGTCCCTTTTCTCTTCAGCTTCTTCATCTCCTTCTCCTCCCCTTGTCTGTGTTCTCTCTTCCTCCTCCTTGATTCCTTCTCCTTTTTAGTGAAAAGCTTGTCTCTGCTTTCAACAGCTTACTTTGAAGACTAGAAATATGACATTGGGGGATGCCTGGGTGGCTCAGCGGTTGGGCATCTGCCTTTGGCTCAAGGCATGATCCTGGGATCGAGACCTACATCGGGCTTCCTGCATGGAGCCTGCTTCTCCTTCTGCCTGTGTCTCTGCCTATCTCTCTCTGTGTCTCTCATGAATAAATAAATAAAATCTTTTTAAAAAATAAAAAAAAATAAAGATTACCTGTTGAATAGGGTCACAGGATCAGGTAAAAGGAGAACTAAGAAAGTTGAAGAATGCAGGATTAGATGTATATTTACCTAGTACCATGTATTCTTGAAATCTAACAACCTGCTTTTCTGTTGTACAATACACTTATGAAGATATTTCCAAGTTGTTAAATACTCTTCTAGCAGAGTACTACACCAAAGTTTATTAAATGCATTTCATGTTGCTGGCCATTCACTTTGATTCCAACTTCTTGCACTATAAACAATCCTATAATGAGCACCCTTGTAGCTCTGTCTTCATGAATATAATTATGTCCTTCAACTACATTTCTAGAAGTGTAATTGCTAGGTTAAAAGTTGTTGTATTTTTTAAATACAGAGCTACATAATCACTGGGATGTTGTTACCAAACCACTCTGAGGCTAAGGCTGCATTGCCTGCAGGTATCTTTTCTCTGGAAAATGAAGTGAGCCTAAGTAATTTTTAAAATTGATTATCCATATTCAAATTAGTCTGTAAATCCTTCTCAGACTAGTTTAAGGTGAACCACAGTACCAACTCTTATTTCCAAAAAACAATAAATTGTTAATATTTAGTTCCCACTAACTATGTAACAAGAAATCTTCTAAGTTGATAGATCGAAAGGTATAGAAAGACAGAGAGAGAAACAAAGAAAAAGATGGATGATGGATGGACGGATGAATATAGAGAGAAAGTTTAAGTAGGTAGATGACACATAGGTATTTAATTCTGTTAAGATTACCTATTATTCTTTCATTATTTCTCTTTCGATGTTAAGTGGACATAGAAGTCTAGACTATTTTTGACTAGTAGGATGAGTATATTCTCATGTTTAATTCTGAGGACAAATTCTAGGGGAACTAGACCCAATAGTGGTAATATCCCAAATGAATAGAACATGATTAGTCAGTATTGAGGAAGAGCATTAGAAGGGCCTGTGTGCTCTATGGAAATTCTAAGGTCAGAAGATAAAAAAGCCAGTCACATACTATTGACAGCTGCTTATCAGGAAGAGTTAAAGACAAGCTGGTGAAAGAATCTGGGTTTTCTAGATTCTCTCACAAAAAGAGGAATGAATTACATTGTCTGGGCTTGGTCAGTACCTAACCCAACGGTTCACATTTCATAGTTCTGACTGAAAATTTAATATCTAGTCTTTTGGGATCATAGAGAAAGCACTGGGAATGGTAGCTTGGAAATCCAGAGGTAAGGCCAGAAAGAATAGAGACAGATCAGTTGACTAGGCCACATGAGCAATAGGGAAGGGGACCCATGACATGCAGGTAAGTTGGAGCCAAATGGTAGGAAACTATAATCTATTAGCCACTCTTTACTACTACCAGCCAAAATGTCTGTTCTGTTTTTTCTATGTTATGAAATTGTGGGGAGTTACTTGTTAAATCAATTAGCTCACTCTTACCAAATCATCAGGAGAAAGAAGAGGGCCGCTGATTCAGGAGGAAGGAACAGCATGCTAAAGAGTTCTGCAGAATTGGTGAATATGGGAGTATAGTTAGAAGAAATAGCAGGATTGCTGTACTACATGAGACTACTACACGGTAGCCACAAGTCAAGCTGATTTGTCTTTACCTGTGTGGTTAGAAATCACCAAAGTGTACTAATCAAAGAAGGGCTGACATGATTATAAATACAACTATGAGTTGGAGGTAGGGCAGAGTGAGTATGAAGGGCTATTAAACAGGCTGTGACAGTAGTTCAGGTAAGACTTCATTGTTACGTAGAGTAAGACCAAGACAACGCTGGAGAGTGATGGTTGGAGGGGATTTCAGAAGGGAAAATGGACAGGATTTTCACTCGGCTTGTTTATAGAGGTAAGGTTGATATTAAGAAAAACGATTACTGTGTCTTGCATAAGTAAACGGAGAGCAGTTCTATTCAGAATTAGGAATCTGAAAGACTACCAGGTGGTCACCAGTTTGAAGTGGGTAATTCAGGGAGTAATAATGTGTCTCATTTTAGATATGTTGAGTTTGGAGTGCTTTTTAAATAACCAAGAGTTCCATGACTGCATTATCAGGCATATGGTTTAAGCTTAAATGAGAGTTTGGGTAAAGATTATAAATACACAAGCTATCTGTGCACAGAGGGAAATTATAGCCAAGGGCATGAGTGAGAGTCCCCAAACATGAAGAATAAAATGAGAAGATGAGAGCCCCATCCTATGGCTGGAAGGATGCAAGCATTTCACAGTAGGTGGTACAGAGAAAGTTTGACAAAGGCATGGGAGAATGAGTGGTCAGAGAATGAGTGGTCAGAATGAGTGGTGTCTCTTAGAGAGAACTGCAAACCATGGACTTCAGGTGATGAGGATGTGTCAGTGCAGGTTCTTCAGTTGAAGTAAATGTACCACTGTTGGGAATGGGGAGCAGGGAATGCAACCAATTGGGAAGGCTGTGTAGGAGAAGCTGAGGGTAAATGAGAAATCTCTCTACCTTCCCCTCAATTGTGCTGTGGACCTTAAACTGCTCCAAAAAAATAAAACCTTAATAATAGTAATTAAAAAAATCTAGGAGACATAAAAGAAGAAATGTGTTAGGTTACACAGCCAACATAAGAGAGGGGTTTTCAAGAAAGAGTTCATTGTGTCAGTTGTGACTGTGAAAGCAGGTAAGGTGAGGACTAAGATTTACCATCTGGCTTTTTTGACCACAAAGCTAAGCAGTTTACAGTACTAGGCCCTAAGTTATAAAATAGATTTGATCGATGTCTCTAGAATGATCCTGAAATAAACAGCCTCAGACAGCTAGAAGTGTCATAAGATCCAATTAATCTGTCAATGAAATAGTAAAACAAAAATACCCTAAGAGAAAGAAATTTACAAAGTAGTCCCTGGAATAGCTAATTCATTTGATTTAAAAAAAAAAAAAACATTATGGCAATCCTTTGAGATTCTATGTATAATATACATGGAATAGAGAAGTTATTTGTCCTAGATCATGACACTAGTAAATGGTATAGCTATAACTCCCATTTAGATCTGCCTGATTTTATCTCTGTATGACTCTTGAACAACTGTGGGCTCTGGAAGGAAGTGGTCCATCAGGCACTTATGTACTACCCATCACATACCCACACGGCTCAAGCATCACTTTACTGGACCAACTTTTGATGATGAGCTCTCAGCTGGTAGATAGGAGAAATGTAGACCTTCTCACAAGCCTCATTTCTCCTTGGGTCTCCCACAGCTGACCTTAATTATAAAAATGGCCTGTCTACCAGTGTTCTCCATGTATAATGAAAACAACAGCTGGCTGTTGAGGGAGCAAAAGTCACAAGAGCCTATGAATGGAGAACATGATATGATAATATTATTAATATTCCATATTACACACTGAAGTTTCAACTGCAACCCACACTAACAACTTTCTTACTGAGAGTAGTATACTAAACATATATACTTATAATAAATAAGTATTTTTTAATTTTTTTTTTATTAACCCTGAGATAAATACTGGGAACTCTGCTAATTAAAGGATGGGTAGGACATGGTTCCTGAAACTGAGAAGTGAAAAGCAGTGGTGAAGAGAGACAAGAAAACAGTATTACTGCACAGTATAACATTAGAGTTGGCTGGCAAGGTGTAGAGGGTGTATGTGCAGGCTGGAAGGTCAGGGTTGTCGAGTATCCAGAATCGGGGGGCCGGGTCACAGAAGCAGGCTATTTGGGGATATCTAGCTAGAGCCATGCTCAGTAGAAAGAAAAACTCTAAGCTAAACCTGAAGGATGAGTAGGAGGTATTCAGGCAAGTGAGAAAGGGTTAGTGATGAAGGTTGCACTCTAAGGAGAAAAAAGACCACATAACACAATAGATATGGGAAACCCAGAGTATTCTAGGAACTCCGTGAAAACATTTATATGTATTGGGAAGGAGGTGGGAGATGAACTTGAATAGACACTAAGAAGGTGTAATTTTTTTGCTCCTTAGAAGACTTGCTAAGAAGTTTGACCATCCTGAAGTGATTCTGAGAAATCAAATCATATTATCACAGTTCTATTCAAGAAAGATCCCTTCTATAGCACAAATAGGGAATCAATAACTTCAAAATTGTTATAGTAAGTTTTTTAGGAGTAGCTACCTGAAGGCTATAAAATTTCCTTGGCACTCTCCAGAATTGAAAAGACAAATATGAGGAGGAAGATTATGAAAAATATGCTAGCACCTGATGAAAGAGTAGAGTGGTTAAGACCCAAGCTTCTGAGTCAGAAAAAAGCTGTTTTTTGTTTTTGTTTTTGTTTTTTTTTAAATCTTGGTTCAGCTAGTTAAGGCTTTATAATCTTAAAATATTGCTTAATTTGTTTTAGTTTCAGTTTCCTTTTTTTTCTTTCAAAACCAGTGCTACTTCCAGGATTGACTGTGAAGATCAAATAACACATTACAAATTTTAGAGCATATAGCAATAGCATACATTTAATAATTATTTTTAAATAATTAAATATTCTTTTGGAATAATTTTTATGCATCTATCAATGTGTATATTTGTATTCATTTGACATATTTTATTAGAAATCTAACAAAGTTGATATAATATTGTGAAAACTCTTTTTTTAAAGACAGATTATTTCTAATCATATTAAATAATAGTATCTGGCCATTCCAATATTAATAATTGAATTTTATGTAGGCCCAAAGACTTGATTTGATTGTCAGATGTCTTAAAATAGGAAAATGGGAAATAAAAAGGCATAAATTAGTTAAATTTTAAATACTCCTTAGAGATCAAATTGATCATTAGATCATAAATTCAAACTGAAGGAAAATAATGACAAGATCAATCATATTGGACATATTGCCAGTCTGCTTAAAAACTGAAGGCATTTGAAATCCCAGTACATAAGGTTGGATGACTAATTGTGCCAAGTGTCATGTGAATGATTTTCCCAGAGGGACAAATAAGGAAATCCAAAAAATCAATGTGCCATGAGGTTGACATTTCACATACTGATTTCCCTAGCTCCTTTTTCTCCATATTTGCTATGTAGAAAGGAGTAGAAATGTCCTCTGACAGATGTCCACATAAGTAGAGATGGACTCACTCCCAGTTGAGTTGGAGGCACATACTGCCATCTTGGTTTGAGTTGCTAGATGCCAACCATGTGCATACAATTGGAAGGAAGGGACATGGGAAGACATCTGGATAATAAGCAGACATAACTCAGTTTATTAAAATTGAGTATTTCTGAACAAAGTACAGTGGTATAAAAAGCTCTCAAATCCCCAGGCCTCCACTTATTAACATCCAGGTTTTATGAAAAGTTTTCATTTCGATTTATCTAACTTACTTTTATATGTGACAAAAGAATGCCCTTCCCCCAAAACAGCCGACATATTTCTCAGTCACTTAATGGCTACAAGTCTCTTTGTATCTGAGGACTCCCCCTTGATCTTTAACTCAATTGCTTTCATTCTGACTACTGTGGGTAGAAACTTCTCTCTCCTCCTCCATCTATTTACTCGCCCAACCCATGTACTGAATGTCATCCCAAGTGAGAGTGGTGATTCTGGACCAGCATGGCAATTTGAGTAGCAAAGGAAAAACAGATAAAGGTAAGATTATTGCCTTATATGTATTTCCCTTAATAACAGTAACACTCCCCAACTCAACCTCATTCCTATACTATTTTAAAGCCCTTGCCAGCATTTGCTGTCTGTGATGAAATGCAGATGAACCTTATCCCAACCTTCTGAGTGGCCAAAAGTCCACTTTTTGGGAGAACAAACATTTTCTTTTCACCAAGAGCTGTCTTGGTTTACTTTTGCCATCCTAGCAGAGTTATTTTGCATCCCTCTTATTTTCAAAAGTGTTTGTTTTGGAAGGAAAAGTATATGGGTGCTTATAGTGTATTTGAAAAAAAAATGATGAAAGGAATAAGTATAAGGAAAACTCATTTTAACTCTTGTGTCTTTTGCGTTGCTAGTGGAAGACAACCCATCACTTAAGAAACCAGTGAGGGTAGATAAAGGAGAAAAAAACAACAATGCAAACCACAGACTCTCTCTCTCTTTCTCTCTCTCTCTCTCTCTCACACACACACACACACACACCAAAGGGACTAGGTCTTCTATCTGTATCCAGAGAGGAACAAGCACCAGCAAGAAGCTACTGCTGTAGCAGTGGAAGAGAAGCTATATGGTTAAATTCCACCAAATGGTGGGAAAGTAGGGACAGGAGAGGCAAACTGGGGACATGAGGTTGGGGGGAGGACTGGAGAGCATGAGCAGAGCTAGACTGCTTGGCTGGGCTGTAGGCAGTCATCTGTTTTCTATCCTCTGCCCTTAGAATTCAGAGCCTATTTTTGCAAGAATACTGTCATACATGGTGATTAAGTTCTATAATTTCATTAGTGGAGTACTAAGCTTCAGATACATTGGGCTTAATTAGGCTTTTATAGAAAAGGAACTAGGGAATTAACCACAATGTATAACACTGTTCATTTGAGAAAATGTATTTCCAAATACAAATACTGCTCTACAAACAAACTTCTGGTATACCAGTCCTTTGACACTTATAGATGAGAACAGGGTCTGATCAATTCTTCTCAACTCAGGCTGTATATTTATTTGAGCTATTGAGGAGCTTTTAAAATTATACTGTGTACCTGGGCTCCACACCAAGAGATTCTAATTTAATTGGCCTGGGGCGAGGCCCGGAAATAAGTATTTTTTAAAAGCTCCTTACAGCAGGATTGAGAACCACTGGGCTAGCAAATGCTTCTTAGATCTATATTTGAGCAAGTGGCTCCGGAGGGTTTGTTTTCATTACAAAGAGGTCTTTTCTTTAAATAGGACTCACTTTCAGTTTCATTTCTCAACTGTTATTCAATCTAAAATAACCTCTTTAGCTGCACCTTCCCATATACACACGTATAGTGTAAAAATAAATACACCTTCTTGCCAAACCTACAGTTATCATTGAGTCTTTTAAAACCCTCAGTATACTGCCAAAAAGGAAATAATAAATCCCAACATACTGACAACAGAAAATTTAACAAGAGTAATTCTATATATTTGAGAAATTTCAACTTCCTCTCTGTCTCACCTCCCCTGGGATCCTGGCACAATTTTAGGATAAACTTGAGTCATGAACTACTCCCTGAAAGTTGTCTGAGCAAGATTTTGCTGCTCCAGCAGAGATCAGGGGTGTGGAGATACAATTTATTAAGCTCAGTTCAAAAGGAAGGGCTGATTACAAGAGTCAAACTTTACATTAGACAGACTTAATATTAATAGTATTATCTTGTCGGTGATATCCAGGCAATTCAGACAAGCCCTATGGTGTCCCCTTCATCCTTAGTGTCATAAACAAGGTGACTGAACACTACTGGAGCAACCTCACAACCATGTGGGATAGCGTCTCCACACCCAACCCCAGGCTCTCTTTCTGTTGATGAGTGTTTTTCCTAGTTCACTTACTTTCTCCTTCCCTACCAAACAAATGCATTAGGATATCTTCTGAAAAAATTTGCCTAGAAAGTGAAATTCCGTGTACTGAAACCTATTTCCCCCATCCCCACTGACTTCCATTCAGTAACTGCAAAGGTATGCCATAGAAGTTTTTTTGTTGTTTCTGCTCCCCTTTGACATAAACTGTGAATGGTAAATAAGAGGTAAGATTCCACCATCAGATTTCTTTTATCCCAGATTAGATAAGATCTATGCTCATTTGGTCTCAGGCAGTGTGGGAAGTGAGTGAATACACTCACTTTTCCTGTGTATGTATACACACATATACATATTTCATGTCAAGTTATGAAATCTATCTTTACCTTCATAAATTAAATTTTAGCCAAATACGCATGAAATACTTTCATATGAATAGTGCTCTCTGCTTTCCGTTATTAATAAGGGTGTCTTTGGTCTGTTTTGTTATGTTACCTTCTTACGGGACTACCTTTTGCTTTTTGCTTTTTCTTATTGTATTTGCAGATTTTTCTGTACAAATGTCTTGAGTCACTGGATAAAATAATCTTTCTTCAAGAGTAACATTCCATCCTTCTAGGTGTCTATTTTTGCAGTCTCAAAATTACATTATTCTAATGTTCTATTCTATAAACAGAAAACAACTAAGTCTAATTTTTATTACCCCTAAAACTTAGCCTTATGTAGTTACTTAGTGCAATTTTGAAGAATATAAGAAACAGATATGTGTGGAATTTATTTGGTTTCAGTTAGGGAGAATATGAAGAAGGATAATTCATTTGTTGAGCAAACATCTACTGAATAACTACTATATGCCTGGCAGGATTCTAGACATTGAAGACAAAAAGGTGAACAATGAGTCAAAAACACCTGCTTCATGCAACTTACATTCTAGCAGGGATTCACAGTCTTATAACATGTAATGATGCTCTTGAACCTAGATCTAAAGTTTGTTTCTTAAACCAAACTTCAAATAAATATTCACCCAGGCTAAATTTGTCTGCTTTTTTTCTATAGATATTGGAAAGAATGAGATAGAGAAAGTAAAGGGTTAGGTCAATGAAAAGAATTTTGTAGCATTGGAAGAATAGAATGGGTAGAAAATTAATGGGCTAAAAAAATTATCACTATCCAAAATTCCCTAATCCTAAGAGTTGTAGGAACAAAGTTGGCTACTCAAAACTAAAAATATTGAAAGTCAACCCATTTTTTAAGTACATTTGCTTAGCTTAATCCATATGCATGCTTTTAAGAGTCTTATGGTGATGGCCTCAATGTTACATACACTCCGTCTTGCATGTTAAGTCATGATCATGGTAATAGAATGGTGAAAAATAACTCTTTCCAAAGTGGACAGCCAAGTACAGACCTAAACAGTGAGTATAAAGAAGCCTTTGAAGGATAAATAAATGGTAAATTAGGAGGCAAGGAGCATGCAGAGAGAAAACAGTGCAATCAAAGACTAACTGAAATAATTTTGCCTAATAACACGAAGGGTAAGAGCTAACTGCTGGTAAGGAGCAGGCCAAATGCAGGTGCTGCTGGGCTGGACAGAAGATGGCAGGGCCATCAAGCTGAGGAGAACACAATGACCTAGTATAATTCAGAGGGATAAAGGGAGGCTGTGATTATAAAATACAAACCCTAATGAGATATCCCAATGTGATCGTCTTTCAATACTTTAAATTTGCTTCCACCTTTAAATATCAGTTTTTAAGACAATGACCAACAGACCAAGAGAAACCATCCTCCCTCTCCTTCTAAGCCATGTCTGATTTACCACTCCTTGTAACGACAGAATGCCTGGAATGAGTCATCTATAAATTCTCATATAAAATAGACTGAGTTTCCTGGGGAGAATGTTAGTGATGCATGTATTTTTTTGCTTCTCTGTAGATTAAGATTATATTGTAAAACATTATCAGGACACATGTATGTGGGATTTTTGGTACAGGGAGAAAAAGTACTATATTGTCAGTGACAAAACAACTTCCTCCTTAAGATGCTTATTATCGGAGCAACCAATGTCTTTCTTATAATGAAGACAAATGCATTCAAATACTGCACAAATCAATCTTTTCTATGACTGGAACATAGACATGCATGGGGATTATATTAGTTAAGATCTTAAAAATAAGTTATTTTTACAATGTGTAGATGAAAACTATGGCAATCTATTCAATATGAGATTTACATGCTTTACAATTTGGTGGAGTAGTTTCAGTCAGTAATTTAAGCTAAAATTAACTTTCATTTTACCTTAAGAAAAATTTGAGTTTCCAAGACTTAAAAGTTGTATGAATTTCAAATACATCTTACAGAGGAAAACAATATCTTAATATAAAACTTCATTTAAAAACTACAACAAATTACACAGAAAAACATAAAATATAGGAAAATAGGCACATTACTTTGGATAATTAAACAGAAATGTTTCTGCATTAATAATGGGAAAATCCTTTGGAGTAGAACGGTTTAATTCTATATTATCTTCTGTAACAGCACATTAATATATTACAAATTGAGCTAACTTCAAAATACTTGAAATACTACAGCCATAAAATAAAAGATGCAGAAACAGTAAATATTTTGTTTAAAAAATACTCAGAAATTTTTAAATTTTCTATCACAAATTTAATTTTTATTTCTTGATACTAAGAATCCATTCTCTTTGTGTTTGAACCATCACTACACATTTTCCATATTGCAAATGTTTCCTAAACACAGGATGGACATACACATCTTTTTGTGTCTGGAATGGTCCTACAGCCCTACTGTAATTATTAATGGCTCTCCCTTTCTGAAATAGAGCAACTGCATGAAAAACTATGCTGGTCATTCAACCTAAATTATATTAACTTTGTGATGTTGACAAATGTTTACAAAAGACGTTAGAATTATGACTTGTGTTTATCACTCTGGAAAACAGCAAATTACATGTTTAATAATATTACTATTAATATGAGCTACCATTTATTGAGTGCTACAATTTATAAGCTGCTATGCTCTGCCCACATTACATCGTTATACTACATATTATTATCCCTAATTTATAAAGAAGGAAACTGGCCCAAGGTCATGTAACTAGCAAGGAGTAGAATAGGAATTTGAAGCCAGGTCTGATTCTAAAGCCCATATTAAGTGGATAACTACTATAAACACTTACTATAATATATTATAATATTGTGTTAGCAATATTGGGAATGAATGCACAGGAAAATGTCATATAGCTATTTTCTAAAGTCAAAAATCTTGGTGTGACTCTGACTGCATTAATTTCCACTTCAGAGTTTCCATTTCAGCTTCATGGCTAACTCTTATTCTAGGCCCTTTTAGGTATGTGCTGTGATTCAGCCATGTTCCTCCCATAATTATTTCTCCTTAGGATCAGTTCTAACCTCAGGATTTTATGCAGTATGAAAACATTCATGGGGAAAAACAACACTGGTCAACCATGGTCCATCTTAGCTTTCACTGAGATATCTAATTGTTCCCTTATGGTCTTTATTAGAAGTAATATCCACAGTATCTAAGTTTACAAATCCTGACATGCCTACTGAGAGAACAGCCCATCCTTTAAGGTCCTTTCTTCAAAAACTTGACAACCCTCTGGATCTATGGCTCTTTTATACTGTCTTTCTATCTATCTTCCTTGTCTTTCTGGATGCTAGAAATATTTAGTTTCTCCAAAATCCACACAGATGACTGAGCACTTCAATGCTTTTGTCTCTGCATCCAATGGAGTGATTAATTCCCTAGAATTAGCCATGGTATTGTGGTTTAGGGCACATGTGACAATCTGCTATCCCCTAGACTTCCAAATGGAAAACACATATAATCTCTTCTACTCTTAGATCTCCATATTTTAAGAGTATCTATCACCCTTCTCAGTATCTGCCTAGACCAAAAAGATGAGGGGAATGGTAGAGTTTCCTTTATCATCCACACTGGTTTCCAATTTTCTTGTTTCTCTAGCTATTATCCCTTTCTCTCAGCATGGAGCTTCTTGTATCGAACTCAAAGGCTATATATTGCATCTCCTCCCTCTTTTACTGATAGATGTAAGTCTTTGAACCTAAAAGTACAAAAATAGCCGCTTTTATTGTTCTCTCATTCCAGTGTTCTAGTTAAGAGAAACAAACAAAAAACAAAACAAAACAAAACAAAAAAGAAAAACTTTGGGATATAAGTGAATGAAGGGATGAGCAGATGTCAATGCTAGTTTAATACTTGAAAAATAATACCTGTCCCCTAAAGGGGCCAAATCTTTTAGATGACTGACTGTGTCTGTGGATACTAGGAATTAGTAAAAGGAATAGATAAATAATATAAAAATAGAATAAAGCAAGAATGGAGAAGACAAAAAAGGAAGAAAGAAAGTAAGTAAGTTATGTAGAGAATGTGGAAAAGGGGAAAGAAGATAGTTGCAGAAAGAACTAGAAAAGAGGAAGGAAAAACAAGGAAGAAAAAGAACAGAGAGAAGATTCAAGAAGCGATGGAAAGGCATGGAAAAGAGAAGAAAGAAACTTCAACCGAGAAAAAGATGTAAGAGAGCTACAACAAAAAGAAAATAAAGATTTTCAGAGGTGAAAAACATTTAATTTTGAAATTCCTAACTGGCAGCCTGAATTCTCTTTCCTCATTCTCTCTGCTGCCCATAGGATGTTTCCTGATTCTCAGCTTTGCATCTGTCCATCCTAAGTATATACAGCAGGACAAGTGCAGATATTACAACTCTTAACCTAAACTGCCACTCCACAATAGCTAGCTACTTTCCCCCCCTATTTTTCAGTGTCAGCTGAATCCCAGACATTTATCTAAAGGGCTTATGTACATTATCTCACTTAATCTCATAGCCAACCGTGAGACACTATTCTTTTTCCTACTTTACATATGGAGAAATTTAAGGCTTAGAGTGAGTGCATAAGCAACTTGTACAAAATGCATAGCTAGCCAACAATGAAGCCAAAATCCAAATCAGGCAATTGACTGCGGATTCTCTGCCTTCCTAACTGCTTAGCTGCATCCTCTAATGTCCCAAGTCATTAAAATAAACACCCTATCTACCTACCTTTAATTTTATATATGAAAGAGTAATATAATGTTCGATTCAGCCCATAGTTGGGGTAACTGTTATAGTTTCCTTTGGTGTTGATTCCAATTCAAAGTTCCTTATTCCCATGGGCACAGTACTGATCAATGGAATGTATGCTTATTAAAACTAATCACAGGCAGTAAACCATGTTTGGATGCAATTACGAGGTGATACTTTATAGTCCTGAAGAGAAGTCGTGTGTTTAAATCTGCACATGATGCAGCATGTCTCCACAGAGGTGAGTATTTTTCATGTAATGCTGGGTGGGAGTAAAGAGGCTGCAGAGTCCCGGAGCTGAAATGGGACGACGATAGGAGGATAATTCTTCTGCCAAGAATTACAGCTGTTCTTTATTTATCATAAAGAAAGGCACTTGAGAGATTTTAGCCACCTATCCAACATTCTTCTCAACAATGAGGAGATGAAAGGAACATTCCTATAGATCAGGTGAAAGAAAAAATAGAAGCCTAAGAAGGATTTGCAGAGTTTTCTCCAGGGTCAGTGGTGATGTTATGAAAACTCCCTCAAAAGTTCATGACCCACCTTCAGTGTGATTTTTTTTGTTCCCTATGTCTTCCAAGATGCTCCAATTTAAATATGTTGTTTTTATAACCCCTTAGCTCATGACATAAGGCTCCTTGAGAGCTGGGATGGCCAAAGAGTCAGGAAATCCTGAATTATCTTTGTGACCTTAGCAAGGTCCTTCTAAGCTCTGAAAGGCTCACTTTCCCTATCTGTAAAATGGGGATAATAGTAGTTATCAACCAATACTGTCCTTATGAGTCTCAAATAAATTTGGCATGTGAAGTACTCGATATATTCAATAGATTTCAGCAATGATAATAATAGTACTCATCATTCTTATTGGTAGCTCCAGCACTTATTGCAGTACTTTGCACAACAAACTCTCAACAAATGTTTGCTAAGTGATTGAATTCTAAGATTTAGGAGTAAACATTGAACTATATGTATACATTGTTAATTAAAAAATGACAAAGTAATGATGTAATATAAAATGCTCTCAACTCACATGAAGTTTCATCATTTTTGGAAATTAAGTACCTGCAAAATGTTACTCTGTAATGATTCTTAGCTTACTGCTTCTTTCAATGTTTTAAAAAATGAAGGCCAAAAGTGAATGTGTAAGATGCTGGTAATTCCAGAAATCTACAAGTATCCTGGTATCTATGAAAAGCTTAGAATGATTATTCTAATAAAATTATAAACCAACAATCAGGTCTTTGATTAATCTGTTTCACTCTGATCAGAGAATTTTATCAAGAGTTCTACAAAAGAGCTTTGTTCTTTACCATTCCTCTTCTGACATAAATCAGTGACTAACTTAGGCTTAGCTAACTCAGTGTGTTGTTTTGCTTGTTATGCATTTATATGCATATATATATATATATATATATATATATAAACTATTTTGTTGAACATAAGACTAAAATACATTGCATCAGTCTACTAACACTGAGAATCAAATGACTACATAATTAAAGAGCAAAAACAATGTTAATGATGCGTCAAACATTCATTTTTTGTTAAGTAACAGAACTCTGTTTATATCTAGTTAAATGAGACATCTACATTGACTTAAAACTATTTGGACTTTCTTGACTGATTCTGACCTCTGAGAGTCTATGAAAATTCCTGATATAGATGTGACCAAAGCATAACTGAAAATTCAAAGAAAACATCTCCCCTGACATCAGGACAGCTGACTATTAGGAGTATTTCTAACTGAGATTACTGCAATATGTTAAGGCAGTTTATTTTCTCAATCTTTGTGCAATTTGTCATTCCCCAAATTAGGCTCCTTATTAATCATCTCTGCACATATTATAGTTTTTAAAAGTATATCACTATTTTATGCTCTACCTTCCATAAATGCATGTAGTATTGTGTACCCACTTATATGTCATCAATGTAACCATGGCATGTCCTTCATTAGGGCAGGAGTGTGCACCTAACTTACTTTGATGATCAGGAAACTGAAACACAACCTCTTTCAACATGTAAAAATTTTACCATTTGAAGATTAATACTTTTACAAAGCTACACTTACTCAAATTAGATGACAGAAATTCTGCATCGGGAACACTGCTGAAAGTATTTTTGTTGTATATGTTGATTTACTATGATTCCAGTTTATCAGAAGGGTATCTTCTATGTTGTCATAATTAAAGCCTCAGTAGAAGATGAGACTATCACAAATACTTAGATTTTATTTTTTATTTTGTTGGAAAGATGTCACATTATTCACTTCTTTGTTTTCAGTTATAATAATGCATGGAAATACCACAAGGTTCTCCCCCATCCACCCCTTTTCAATTTTTCCATGCAAGGCTTATTTAGTGATGATTAAGTTCTTGGAAGACAGACTGTTTACAGAGTAGAGGCAGTACTGCCAAATATAGGCTGCGGTGCTTTACATCTTATAAATTTAACAATGAGCTGCTCAGTCAAGAAGGAAGAATTTCATTTGTGAAAGCCCATCTGCATTGCAGGCCTCTTAATTGAGCCAATCCCTCCTCCCCACCCTCTGAGGAAAAGACTCCTCCATATACAGGTTAGTTCTTGGCTAACAAGGTCATCAAATAATGATGCTTGACTAGATTTTCTTGTAATTAAATAACTTAAATGCAAAATAACTGTGGGTCCTTATCAACTGATCAAGAGGGATGGATGGTTTCAGAGCTGTCAGTTTCAAGACTCTGGTGATGGGCTAATTTCTCCGAAGTGTTGATTTGGTTCTTTCCTCTTGTACGAATGTATAGAATGATAACCCAGCTGTGCCCTAACCATATGTTCAGATTCACACAAAAGTCAAATCAGCTTTCTTTTTCTAAATTACTTCCTCCCTTGATATATGGACCTTATTTATAACCTCCCTTTGTGCAGCCATAACACTATCACATAGGGCTTAGTTTCTGAAAACCATAGCAATTGCCTGAAAATTGATTTGATGTCTTTTGCCCATCCCTCCCTTCGGTCCCTGAAGACATTTTAATATGAGCCATGACATTATGATGGATGAAATCTGGCATTTTACTGTAGCAATGCTACTCCCATGTGGAAAATAACAGCTTGTTCAAAAGCTGGTCTTCCAGCCAGATTTAGGATATACAGTAAGACACATTTCCAATCTTCCTTCTTTTTCTTTCCTTTCAAAATATCCTTCCCCAAACTTCTTTGTGTTATCAAATTCTCCAGGTATGACAGGTTGAGGCTGGTATAACATAATAAGAGTGATAAATATGTAACCAAAAGGCAGGGCTAATTGTGAATAGGAAACAATGTAGATATCTGAACACAACATAATTTTCCAATACAAATTCTACTCTGCAAAAACACCAAATTTCTGCTGACTTGTGAAATAATTACACCTTTTTAAGATATATTGTAAGGCTGAGAAGAAACTCTCTCTAATGCCAGTAGAACAGATTGGGAGGGGGAACCCTATGAGCTTATTCTTTAATAAACCATATGTTCTTATTTGTAAATTATGACTTATATTTTTAACTTTAATATCAACTACCATAGCGAGCTCTTTTAAGGAGAATAAATACAACTGTATTTACAAATTTCTTAATCAAAAGGGGAAAAAAGGTATTTAAGATTCCACTAGTATGTGAAATTCCTATTACTTATATTCAATCATAGGTATATCATGGGCCTTGGTGTTTTAAATATATTGGGTTGTAGAACACCTCTGAGGATATTAACTGCAACCATGTTTCTATTTATTCTTTTGTGTTCTGTATAGACCCATGTTCCCTATTAAAATAGAAAAATCAGGATAAGGAAAATGGGGAATATAATTAGAGCATTAGTATTTGAATACATGTAACTAGTATTTATGTCCTTCAGCAATAGAATTCAGTATTTATTTGAAGACCTGCAACAAGTAGTGATTATTACAGTGAAGGAAGAAGGATGGCTGGTGGTGTGTCCTGAATTCAGGGGGCCTGACTCCCCAAATGCTGCCCTGATGCCTCAGTTCTGCTCCATCTCATTATGGAATAGCTGTGATATTCCCCACTCTTTCATGGTTAAATGATAAAACAAGGTGATAATTGTCAATAACCATATAATCCTGTGAATTATGTAGCTATATTCATAATTTTAATGTTCATAGGATATTGATCTGAAGGTAAAATCTAGTTCATGACATTGACATTTTGTATTAGTCCAGTTTACTCTGTGTGCATTAATTTGACTTAATTTACTTTTCAGTTTCACTTTTATTCTGTTCACTTTTTGCAGCTACCTCCTTCAAATTCCTTTGACAACCTGAGAATGTCTTGCAGCTGAACGTAATATTAATTACATTTCAAAGCAAACCTTTATTCATTTGGGGACAATCTGTGAAACAGAAATCTGTGACTGAAGCTGCTGCCAAGCCAATTACTGCAAAATAACTCAAATATGCCTCGACAGATTGCATTTTTCCTATTGTTAGATTGTTTATTCTGTAGATCAAAAGTCTACATTTGCTTTAATTAAAATGAACTAACTTGCGTAGTTAAATATATCATCCATCCCTTGGAACCATATATGGGTTTATGTATAGACAGAATGCACTAATAAAAATCTTTGGATTTTTTTTTAAACTGTGCAATTTTTTTTTCTTAGATGTTTCCAGACTTACTTTATGTCAAAGCACTCTCTGTATGGACAAACCAAAGAAAGAACTAATCAGCACTGAAGACCAGAAAGCAAGGAAACTACTCAGCGCTCAGAGAAACTCACCCTAGGCACACAATACACTGCATCATACATGCAGAAGAGATTGGTGCATTGCAACAGGTTCAATGGGATAAGCACTTGACATTCAGATATTTATCTGAACTTTATCTGAATAATCCAGATTTCTTAGTTCCACACTACAAACTGAGAATTATTATTTTCTGAAGCTCTTGAGGCACTGTTAATGAAGTTTTGAAATGGCCCTCTCTGTTTAGAATGAAATAATATCAGTCAATATATTGATCTACAGAAGAATAAATTTTTAAATTTTAACAACCATGATATATATAAAATAAAGCACTTAATTGACTGTCCTTTCACACATGTGCTTTTGCCATTCTGCCATTCAGAAGCGAAAAGTGGCTTCATATCCCCAACATCACCATGTTTCAACTTTTTTTCTAAGATTGTATTTAGATTTAAATATATAAAGAAGCACATTTAAAGCTTATAAAGGATCTGCAAAATAAAATTATTACAAGCTCAAAGGTCCTCATCGCCTTTAACAATACCTGATAAATGATTTCTCTTTCACTTTATGGAGTTTTTTTAAATTAATTAATTAATTTATTTTTTACTTTATGGAGTTTTGATAACATTTAAGGAGAAACCTGAGCAGCTCACTTTGGCAGGACAAAGAATCTCAGACTCTGGGAAGTCTGAACTTTAAACAGGTATAGCGCTAGCCAGAGATAGAACAATGGAGAGTGTGTGGACACCACAAACAGGGCCAGAAAGCCCTGAATCACTAGATTCCTCCTCCCAGTACCCTTCCCCTGGCTCACAGTCAGGTCCTTCCCTTTGCCAGTACAGTGGGTGAGAAGGGAATGTGTTTTCAAACATACACTGTCATAGCTCTTAGGACTAGTGATCAATGCAGCTACTGAGTTCCCTGGCTTGAGTGAACTTCAATAATCTATACCCATCTGCTACATTGTTCCTCTTCCATTTCTGTAGATTGGGACAGAGTTACTGGTCAACAAAAGGTTGGCTTTTTAACCCACTGTTCTGAAATGCTCTGGGTTTTTTTCTTCCTCTTGGCACCTTATCAGACTCAGGAATCTTCTGTATCCCCATTTAGCAGAGGATGATGTGAGTTGCCCTCAAATAGGAATGGTTGATTCATCTTTCTGTCCTTCACTTCTCTGACACAGGCTTAGTCAGCTAGGCTGCCACAACAAAATACCACAGACTGGGTGGCTTTAACAACAAAAGTTTATTCCTCACAGTTTGGAGGCTGTGAAGTCCAAGATCAAGGTGTCAGTATGGTTGAATTCTGGTGAGAACTCTCTTCTTGGTATGCAGGACAGTCACTTTCTTGGTGTGTCCTTACATGGTAGAGAGTAAGCCAGCTCTGGTTTCTTCTTTGTGTAAGGACTGGGAGCCTTCACAAAAGTATGAGAACCTTACATTCATGACTCTATCTAAACCTACTCATTCCCAAAGCCCTGACTTCCAAATACCATCAATCTGGGGGTTTAGTGCTTCAACATATAGAGTCAGTGTGTGCTGTGTGTGTGTGGGGCGGGGGGAGGTGTGATGTAGTCTGTAACAAGAGCTATGTTTGTTCTGCTTCCTTCTGACCCCTCACCTAGAGCTACCTTACAGGGAATTTGCATAATTTGACACCGGCCAAATTGAACTTTCTCTTTGGACCTACAAAAGTTGGAAGGGGACTTTAAGTCAGAAGTACACCACTTGGACTTTTGAAATCTGTAACTCAGGTCCAAGTATTTCTGACCACCAGCATCGACAGAACCCCAATTTTTGTGTTTCTGGTGATTAATGGACTGTCAGTGATATTCAACAAAATACAGAAGAGGATTCTAAGTACAATTCATCTATTTGGCAAAATAAAGGATGGAATTATCAACCAACTTGGAAATGTGATGGCATTTTAAATAAAATAACCCCATATTCTATATAAATTGCTAAAGAATGTAAAAACATGTTTAGTTATATATAACTTTGTCCCTTCAAAATGCCTATCACTCTTTAAAAATCTAAGTAATCATTATTGAATCTCGGGGAAAGAATAAAAAGCTGGGAAGATTGCAAATAATGAATCTTAGCTTCAGAAAGACGAAGGGAAGACCAGTCTAAAATAATGTTTACATATGTATGTGTTTGGCAGCCCTGGGTTTGCAATACTCAGATCCCCCTTCAAGAGACAGCCCACTGCACCAGGAGTAGTTAGCTGACAGCTTCCTGCTGCTGTACCTTCAGGATCCACCCCACAGGGTCTGAGGCTGAGGGCTCAGTCTCCCCAGGCTGTCCCTAACCAATGATTGCGCTTGGGAGGAGAACTGGACTCAACCATGCAAGAACTCTTCTAACGGGCACCTGTTTTCTGGAGCTTACCATCAGCATGGCAAGAATTTCTCAGAGTTGTGCTATATAGTCTGAGGCTCTTCTTACTCCATCCTTTATCCTTCCCTCTCCTTTCACAGATGTCATACCAACATTGTCCCTGGAAGGTTGTTCCCCCTTGATCACTTCTGCTCCTTCTTTCCTTTATACCCTTCACAAAGGTTTACACCAATGCATTTCTTACACTAGCTCCCATCTTGGCCTAGCTTTCCTAGAGGACCAGAATTAATATGACATGTGTGTATACCCATGTTATACATCCTCACAGAGGTACAAACACATGTGCATGTTTTGATATATACAGACATATTTACATGTTTAGGTGCACATATGTATATAGATGTAGATGCACATGCAAAACACACTTATTTAACCCAGCAGGCTACATTTCAAAAGTTAACTGATATTCTCACACAGATATGCTAAGAGTACATTAAAGACAGTATGACTTTTCTTCCACTGTCTTGATAAAGATTCCTACTGATAGGCAAGAAAGCATTTTAACATATGTGTTAGAGGGCATACCATAGTATTTATTAATGTCATGACTGCATATACTAAGAAAGGTATAGCTAAACCTAAACTTAAAAATATGGAAAGACTAATATACCTTATTCTATTAAAGAATCTGTTTTTTTTGGTCTAGTAAGTAGGAATTCATGGAATATATTAATTTTCCAGTTTTAAACTGGTATTTGTTCATGTTATAAGGATTTGATCTTCTGTGAATATTTTTTATAAGAATGTTACCAAGGACTAAGCCTGCCCTAGAATAAGAATGATATTTATTCTTACCCAAATAGAAGTTGACATTTATCAAATTACTTTAAGAATCTTTCAATATATTTTCCTTGAGTATTGATAGATTTCAGGCTAGTCGTGGCATTTTCAGTAAATTTTATCTGATGGTATGTTGATGACTATCAACCTTATGATTAAAAATCCATGATTCTGAAACTACATTATACTGAAATTCCTGAAACCACTCAGGACATACAGTTTTAAATGAGATATTTGGGGAACAACTTCAGATATAACATAATCCATGCAATATTTCAGTATTTTAGAATGGAGTTTACTTTAGGCCTAAAGTATTTCCATAACCTGAGGAGAATTAATATGAGAATCACTTTCTATGATATATTTAATGGCACATTTTTATATAAATGTAAAGAATTAATACATCTTCCTAAATACATACCATATTTTGCATTCTTTTCTTTTGAAAAGTCTCATTTACTTTTTAACTCATTATATTAAAGTCCAGTCAAATTTGTAGGATTAAAATAATTTTCATGTAATTTGATTTTGTAATCAAAGAGTGCATTAAGCAGAAGCAGCCTTTTTTAAAATCTGATTTTCCCAGGGTTTTTCCAGTACACGCAATTCAAGTCATGAATGAAACCTGGAAAATTATATTAGTCTTAAATCAGAAAAATGTAGTCTACATGTTGAAATGGCAATATACTTTCTGAACAGCATACTTTTATAAACAATAATAAAAAATATATTTCACACTATTTCACAATTTTCAGTGCCCAAACATCTAAAAGGAACAAGTACACTTTCAATGCCTGTTAAAGCAGAAATTTATAAATTTAGTATTTACATGAGAATAAATGTTATCTTTAGGTCTTTTATGAAGACCTGCTATGAGAAGAAAATATTACATGTTTTCTTCTTCATTCTATTGCATTTCAATGAAAATTATATAATGTCTACATGATAACAAATGAGAATTTAAGCAGAGATATCCTGAGGACAGTCCCTCTTTTTCCCTTGCCTGATTGTTGACTTCAAGGGCTTCAACATGCACTAACGAGCTCTGTGTAGCAGCACATTCTGGGTGGTTGTTCAAGTGGATGAGATGAGCTAGTACATGCAGATCCTAAAACATGTGAACTTTCTTTGAGAGAAAGAGCATATTTTAAAAGTCGATAAAATCCTAAAACTCTCTCATCCTGGACTTCAAACAGTTTTTCAAGAACCAAAATATAAGAAATGTCCAAATGAAACACAGGGTATCATATTCCTTATATTTCTAGTTTTTTGAGGTTATTAAAAGTCATGGCAGCCAATCATGGGATAAATATTTAGAAGTTTTAGGAGAAAGATGATCTCACCGGTTTCCTTATTCTTGCTTGTAGCATCTGCCCTCTGTAGCTGAAGATACTTAGACAATTCTCTATATAATTATCACTCAAATATCTAGTGACTTAGAGAATTATCTCATGGTGGTCAACAGGTCAGAGTAGAGTAGGTTAAACAAAAATAGCTATAAATCTCTGCATCTACTCAAAATTTATTTTTTTAAAGATTTTATTTATTTAGAGAGTCCATTAGCAAGGGGAGGGACAAAGGGAGAGGGAGAGAGAGAATCTCAAGCAGACTTCATACTGTACATAGAGCCTCACATGGGGCTAAATCTCATGACCCTGAGATCATGATGTAAGCTAAAATCAATACTCAGATGCTCAACCAACTGAGCTACCCAGGGAGCCCTCTACTCAACATTTAAGTAAGTCTGGAGTCCTCTATCAAGCATGATTTCTACACTGTTACAAACCAAATTTTATTGAAGTTTTAACCTCCAATGTGATGGCATTTGGAGATGGGACCTTTGGGAGGTAATTAGATTAAGGTCATGAAGGTGGGGCCCTTATGATGGGATTAGTGCCCTTATCAGAAGACACACCAGAAAACTTGCTCTCTCTCCTGCTCTTCACCATATGAGAACATAGCTAGAAGGTAGACATCTGCAAGACTGAGAGAGAGCCCTCACCAGAACCCAAATAGGTCAGCTCCTTGATCTTGAATTTCCAGCCTCTAGAACCATGAGAAATACGTTTCTGTTGTTGAAGCCACTCAGTGTAATGTATTTTGTTACAGAAGCCAAAACTAAGTGGTATGGACACTTTTCCACCCTTTGATTCATCTGTGCATTTTTGACCCTATTATTTAAACTAAAGAAGAAAACAATACATTGTAAGTTCCAGTCATACTATTAATAATCCTACTGCAGCAAAACTTAATAATCAGTCTGATTTTGGAAATTTAGCAGAACTCAGATTTGTGTAAACCCCAAAGGAAAAGAAGTAAAGATCAAAAAGGGTGAACATGCATATTCCACATATTATGGTCTTAAAAAGAAACTAGCATCCTTATCAAGAAGGCATGAAGTTTTTAGAAGGGAACCACATGGCAAACTGGTAGAAGATGAGAAATGGCTTTGCCATCTAATCTATTTTAATAAAATGATGGATGTTTTGACCAGATCTTCTTCATAGTCAAAGGATATTCCCTGGAAGGACTCCTGGCTCTTGTCTACAGATACTCTTTCCCAAACCCACTTCATTAAATACTTTATGTCTACTACTCAACTACTAATGTCCTTCTGAGTCTGTCTTATCAGATTCTTGTGATTTATTTTTTAAAAGATTTATGTAAGAGAGACAGAGACAGAGGAAGTGTGAGTGAGAGAGCACAAACAGAGAGAGCATCAGAGAGAGAGGGAAAAGCAGGCTCCTTGCTCAGCGGTGATCTCAGGACCCTGGGATCATGACCTGAACCAAAGGCTTAACTGATTGAGCCACCCAGGAACCCCAGATTCTTGCTATTTATAGCCTCCACCCACCGCCTGTAAAAAAGCTTAAAATGGTTAAGTAGGTAAAATATATGCTAGATTCAGGGTAATATATCATAGATTAACCTAAAACCAGGTAACTATCCTATACAGATCAAATAGACCTTTTTCTCCATAATTCTTAATCTGGAAAATTTGTATTTTTCTTAATTTATTTACTTATATTTATCTTGCTATAGTCTAAGTGATGTAAATTCATATTCTTTACATAAAAAAGAGTAAATATAGTAAAGACTTGCTGAAGAGGAAAACTAACTTGTTTGCATATGGGATAGATTTGAGGTGGGGTGGATTAAGCACAGTTGGATTTATGGATCACACATTCAGAACTTGGTTTCCTTCTATGCTGGTTTCAAACTCCATGTATCAGCAAGATGGTGGCAGTAGTGTTCAGTTATACTTCTCAGCTTCAAGCCCAGATAGAGATGTTACTTGCACTATTTCAGAGAGATCAGCACAATTTTCATGATTTATAATCTCTGAAGCCATCACTGTGGCCTAGGGGCTCTGTTGCTTTCATTGATCAATCCTGAGTGACAGGATTTCCTTGGGTTCACTGGAACCACAGTGAGTAGAGGGATTTTCAAAATGAAAACCAACGGTTAGCTAAAGCAGAGCAAGAGGACACCTATTGGTTACTGAACAAATAATTTCCTAGAGTACAGTGCTTTTGGTTGCCTTTTAGCTAGCTCATAATTCTTTACTAACATTCCATGAAAACACATGCCTTTATCTTCATAAATGTACCCACTTCTTCCACCAAGGAGAGGATGCTACCTCTCAGCTAAGGTTTAGGATCATTGTGTAATATACGGAAATAGTTCCTGATGCACTTTATATGCAGCACAGGAGTGAGAAGTGAAAAACTAATGTCACAACTTAGTTAAGAAAAGGAGGAAGGATTCTGGCCCCATGTTCCCTCCAGGTTCCTCTGGACATAAACAGTGAGAACCCATTGGCAGTAAGAAAAAGTTTCTTAGTTTCTCCCAGGGTTTGTCCCAGATGCTGCTTCTGAGGGACATCTCCCCGGTCCATGATCCCTCCTTGCAATATAGGACATAAAATGTGATCGTGGGACATTCTGACATGCACTGGAGGCACCCCAAATTACCTTCAGTGGGTTCAAGAATTCAACTGATACCATGGACAAACAAAATCGTGATACAGAAAGAGTAACAAGAATATCAACAAGAGTGTTGGTAGGAGAATGGAGACAAAATACTATGAGAATAAAAGGGAAGAGTCAATGTTCAATTTGCAAATTATATAGGTTTCTGAGAAACATCTGGAATGACACTGATCAATTACTGAAAATTATATCTGACACTAACGATGTATTATATATTGGCTAACTGAAATTAAAGAATAATAAAAATTTTAAAAAATAAAAGAAACATAAAAAGATATTAAAAAACAGTTGATACAAAATCAATAACTAAATAAAAGAAACTTTCCTATGTTGTAAATGGTTAATATACAAATAAAACTTTTTTTTAATTTTTATTTATTTATGATAGTCACACACAGAGAGAGAGAAAGAGAGGCAGGGACACAGTCAGAGGGAGAAGCAGGCTCCATGCACCGGGAGCCCGATGTGGGATTCGATCCCGGGTCTCCAGGATCACGCCCTGGGCCAAAGGCAGGTGCCAAACCGCTGCGCCACCCAGGGATCCCACAAATAAAACTTTTTACTGAGTTTGGCAAAACCAATTAGGGAAGAAAAAGATACATCTATGCGTACTGGAAAAAGCTTTGAATTCTAGGAATAAAGACAGTTATCTAGGTGTTAAAATACACATGTGCATACACAATTAAACACTAAAAAGAGGTTATTCTGTCCTCCCTAAAAAGTGTAAAAACGCAAATGAAGCTACCTTAAAAGTCTCTGAAACATAAAGTATGAGGACAAAACAGGGAATATTCAAAGCAGGGGATATAGACAATGATCTAAGAATGCTGTATTATCCTAAGGTGTGACCCATGTTTAAAAAGTAACTGAAAATAACAAAATGAGAGTTTTAACCATGATACAAAAACAAAACAAAAGTACTTAAATAGAACACACAATATATTAGCCCCTGTTCCAAACAGTTTATGTATAAAGGTTCATATAATTCTTGCAATAAACCTATGAAACAAATATTATTTTTATTCTAACGATAGATGAGTCCAACTCCAATGAAAGTAAATATCTAAAGCCATACAGATATTGTGTAGGAACTGGAATTTAATTTAGGCATTCTGGCTCCAGAGTATACACTAAAATACAGGATGTGAGTGTGGTACTGAAAAAACAAAACAAAACAAACAAACAAACAAAAAACTGAAGATGCATTTCACCCAAATGAGATGTGACCTGAAACTAAGAACTTAATACCATGAAATTTGGAAATACAAAGACACTGCTCTATCTGACCTTACCATTGACAAAAGGATTTTCAGGCCCATCAAGAAAAAAAAAAAAAATGAAGGGACAATGAAAAGTCTGAGGAGTGGGAATTGTGTAAATAATGTGTTGACACAGGTTAACTTTGGGTGTAGAAATTATTGATTATACTCTGCTCTCTGTTTTCTGTATCCTTAACTGTTTATTAGTTAGACATGATTCCCTTTAAAATAGTAATATACTCTTCCTTAACTTTTATAACATGACAAACTCTTTTGATAGGCCTCATTATTTGCATGATTTTCATTTTACTATTGTCTTTTACATTGGAATCATAGGACAAGTTAAAAGGATTAGCACAGATTAAAGTTGCTGAACCATTAATTTTCATGGGGTTGGCCCCTCTGTGCCCGTCTTGGGTTATATAATATCAAAGAAATGTAGTCACATTTTCTGTGCTGACCAGATACTAAGGGAGTGAGAACCTAGCACAGGTGGTTATGTGTGGAAGAACTGATTTATATAAATACATAAATATTTATACATAAAATTATATAAATACATAAATACATACATATAAATATTTATATAAAGAGAGATAGAGAGAGAGATAAAGAAAGAAAGAGCATGCACACATAAATGCAAAGGGCTGGGGTTGCTCTGGTTGGCTCAGTAATAAGAGTCTGCCTTAAGCTCAGGTCATGATCCCAGGGCTAGGTCTGAGCCCCAAGTCAGGCTCCTGCTCAGCAAGGAGTCTGCTTCTCTCTCTTCCTCTGCCTGACCCCACTGCTTGTGTTCTCTCTCTCTCTCAGGTAAATAAAACCTTAAAAAAGAGAGACAGAGAGAGCACTAGAGAGCATGTGTGCACAAGACTGATGGGGAGGGTGCAGACTGGGTGGGAGAGGGAGAGAGAGAAGCTTAAGCAGGCTCCATGTCCAGTGCAGAGTCCAAGACGGGGCTCAATCTCATGACTCTGAGATCATGACTGAGCCAAAATCAAGAATCAGATGATTAACTGAGCCATCCAGGCACCTCAGGACTATTATTTTTATGTTTTTTTTTTATTTGTCTACTTCTTTTATTTCGAATTGATTTAGATATATCCAATAAGATCAAAGTCACTGTGAAGGAGAAAATACAGGAGCTTTTTCAAAATGGATAAACTGAACTTTCTCCTATCACCCACCTCTTCAGAAAATGAACAGAAAATATAACCAACTGACTGAATCTATACTCATTTTTGCCAAAACAAAAACAAAAACAAAAAATGATGCCACACCACCTCAGCGCAAGATTTATAGCCTTGTCTATTCTGATAGAAGTCTTAACATTTGGCTCAAAAGGCTTTTACAGACCAGTCTTCACTCCTTAATTCTTTCCTAGAACAAATTGTGATAGGGTCCCAACACGACTGAATGTCATTCAAGGACCTATAAAGAGATGAAATGTATTCCCTGAGAAATGCACTATTTCTAAGATTTTTGAATGGTGGAGATGGATAGATGCTGCATGACGCTTCCTAACTTGCAGAGATAGTGTTAATTGAAGAGGCTATTTAAAATAATTAACACACTCAATATACTAATTTTATGTAGATTTAGCAAGGGAATCAGAAAGGGCATCATCACATGAAGAAAGGCCTAAATTTTCATTAGTAACTTGAATCTGGACTGGGCCTTTCCAATATATCTGGAAGAGAGGCAAAATGGAAGTCTTGCATTTCTTTATGCAAAAATGACTCCTTCCTAATCTTAAAGTCTGTTTGTACATAAGTGTTTGAAGCAACTTCCTTCACTGTTCCCTTTTTGGAAATTCTAAATCAGCTCAATTTTGGGCAGCCCTGGTGGTGCAGCGGTTTATCACCACCTTCGGTCCAAGGGGTGATCCTGGAGACCTGGATTCAAGTCCCACGTCGGGCTCCCTGCATGGAGCCTCCTCCTCCCTCTGCTTGTGTTTCTGTGCCTCTCTCTCTCTCTCTCTTTCTCTCTCTCTCTCTCTCTGTGTCTCTCATGAATAAATAAATAAAATCTTAAAAAAAAATAAATCAGCTCAATTTCAACAACAATGGCCATCTTTTCTGATGAGGTCGTTAAAACTGTAGTGAGCAATGAAGATTGTGTTAGCATCTCTCTGTAAGTTAATTTATTTGTATCATTTTTCCAAAGTATACATCAACTATATCTATCTATCTATATATCTATGTATGTGTATATATAAATATTTGCATATAAATGTAGTTATACTACGTATACACCATTTTAACAAAATTACATAGAGAATTTTTGAATTTAGATATTGTATATAATATAGACTATACATATTATTAAACTCTTATGAATTATGATGCTACATTACAGAACAAAGACACATTCATTTAAAGGCATAAACAAGAAGTTACCTCAGTAGCAAAAAAACAATCTTAATAATTAAAAGCTTACTCATGTCAAAGCATATGTGCTAATTAGACACGGCAGCATGTTTATATAGATGGCACAGGAAAATTTCAGGCAGATATCTAAGGTCAAGTATCACATCTCAATAGCATCCTACTCTACAAGGTCTAGCCCAATGCTTTGCATAATATAGGTAGGCAGTAAAATTATGTGCTTCTAATATGTGAGAACAGACATCTGAGGCCAAGAAACCAGCCTCAGATGACCTCAATCTAAAGGAATGAGAGGTGGTGGATAGAAAGCATCCTTCCCATGGAGGCACAGGTGATTTGGAAAAAAAAAAAAAAAAAACAACAGACAGACAAAGCATCTTCAAGAGCAACATGCAATGGGAACCTCAACAAAATATATGCATTACTGTGTTGCGGAACTGGTAGAAAGCAAGAACACTCTCTGAGGGCCAAAGAGCAAACAAAACAACAGCATGGGGAAGTAAAATAAACAAAAACAGTGAAATGCAAAAACAAAATCCAACAATATGTTGTTTGCAAAAGATAAAACTAAAATATGAGAAAACATAAATATTAAATGCAAAAGGACACACAGAATGGTATCAATCTACAGTAAGTGGGTCTGTCTTTGCAACAAAATTAATTTAAATACAAAATCCATTAGTAAGGGCAAAAGCTCATGCCAATCATTTTAAGTTTTGTGGGCCTAAAAATATTCTAAGAAGATAAAGGAAAAACCGATTTTAGAAAAAAAAAAATCATCCTAGTGAGAGGTTTCAACATCTTTGAAAAATTATGAGTAGGTTAAGCAAACAGGGATACTATAAAAAGATCTGATTTATTATTATTAAATTATCAGCATGATTGACTTCATGCATATATTCATAACCTTGTAGTCAATTACACATACTCTCCCAAGCAAAGGTGGATATTTTTCAAATGACCATTTACATGGACACAGAGCAAGTCAATAAATCTCAAATGAATATGTACATATGACAAACACACTGAAGTTAAGTTGAAAATCAGTAACAAAAGTAGTACTTAAAAATATGTGCAGTGGAGGATTTTAGACCTTGTAAATATATAACTTACAGGTAAGTAATCACAAATTTTAAAACACTTTCAACTTTAATCATAATAAAAAATAGTTCAGATTGAATTCATGAAAGCAAAGTCAAAACAGGATTTCAAAGGAAATTTATGGTTCTAAAAGTCTACATGGAAAAGAATGAAGACTGAAAATGGATTAGTTATAAAGTTAGTATTTCAATAGAAATACAAAGAAAGTGAAATGAGGGGAAAATAGGAATAGAAATAATACATACAACCATACAATAGCATTGATCAAGAGTGTCAACAGTCGGTATTTAATAAAGACTAACAAAATAGACCAGTATCTGCTGAGATTGATAAGGAAAAAAGAAAAAAAATTATCCGAATAAACAGTTTTAGTGATGAAAAGGAAGGGCATGACTGCCTCTACAGAAATCACAGATTGAAGGCACTTCCAGTTTCTTGGTAAGAGATTATTAGGCAATAATAACTAATTCTCTTGCTAGAGACAACCAAACAAACCAGAAAATAAAAATACAAATTACTAAGTAGTATTCATTTTCTGTCAAAATAATGACAGATTTCTAAGCAGGAATTCAAAGATGATAAGCACTCAAAAAATAAAAAATAAATAAATAAGGTTTCAGTCCCCAGACTATGCCAGGTCAGGAAAGGTGGCCAAGAATCTGAGCACCTAGTTACTAACGTCTTAAGGCCACAAACAGGGTTAGAATCCTTAGGCTGATGGGGGTCAAGAATCCCTTCAAGGGTCATCTGACTTAGTGTTTCATGCACAGTAGAGGTACAACCTAGAGGTGCAATTACCCCAGGGTATCTGTGTATCTCAGGAAGCAACCAAAAGTAAGGCCTACTTGATGGACACGGGATGTTGAAGGAACCAGAAATCTCATAGCTACAGAATATGAGTGTCCTATAGTATGGGTGTTCCACAGTTTATTAGGCATAGCCGTTTAGACGGCTCTGGTTTCACTGTTACAATGTACAATACATCTCCTTCCCTATGCCTGTGTGCTAACTAACACACAATTTTTCTAGTCCAGATGCCTCAAAGTAGAATGCTGGATTATAGAATTAGCTACCCTTAAAATTTGATAGATAATCCTCACTTCCTACTAATAATACAGGAAATAATCAATTTAGGTACATTCTCATTTATACTTGATGTTACTGAATATTTGAAATTTTAAAATAGCAAGGGATAAAAATTTCATCTCGTGATTTTGATGTGCATTTCCTTGATTACTAGAAAGGCTGAAAAGATGCTATTTATTCTTATTGGTGTTATTCATAGTTTATTGTCTATTTACGCTATTTTTAATTTCCTGTTTAAGTATATGCTATTTATTCTTATTATTTACTGTTTGTTGTCTATTTATGCTATATTTAATTCCCTGTGAATCATCTCATATTAAAATATCCCTTTATGAGTTTTAGGTTTCATGTCATATTTTATGAGTTTTCTTATCCCAAGTTCTTTGTTTTTTTTTTCCTCTCCCAATTTTTTTTCTTCTCCAAATTTCCATAATTTCGCCCATTTAATTTTAATAGTTTTTGAGATTTTTAAAAGTGTGTAAGTTCGTCTTTAGGTTTAGACGTATACAGTAACTAGAATATTTTTGAGTATTTTGAAATAATAAAACATTATTTTATTTTTCTAATAGGACAGTCATTTGTGTTAACACCATTAATTCAGTGATCTGCCCTATCATCAAAGATTGGAAAATGCTACCTGTATGATATTTTAAATTATCACACATATACACATTGAACACACAAATACAAGTTAGCCTATACTGTAGAGTCCATTCTGTCCCATTGGGTTACTTTATTTCTGTCCAACACCTAATTGTTTCGATACAGTTCTGTAATGATTTTTAGACTGTCCAAAAATTAATCTGAAAAATATACATAATGTCAAGATGGCTTTGTATATAAGGTAGATATACATATCCAACATATATATATACACACACACACAAAATATATATATTTACTACCATATTGTCTTAATTAGTTTACTTTTTAAAAAAGATTTTATTTATTTATTCATGAGAGATGCAGAGAGAGAAGCAGGCTCCCTCTGGGGAGCCTGATGTGGGACTCGATCCCAGGACCCTGGGATCACAACCTGAGCCGAAGGCAGAAGCTCAACCACTGAGCCACCCAGGTACCCCTTGTCTTAATTGGTTTAAGACATAAATACACACATGCTTATGTATTTCCTCCTAAATTTTATTCATCTTTAAGGCTGCTTAAGCATTATTGGTCTTTTACATTTTTTGGAATAATTTTGTAACTTTATTTTTTTTTAATATCTAACTTTAAACACATACATGGACACTGAGGTTTTGACTTAAATCATATTCAATATATACATACCAATTTGGGAAAAATGGACATATTTTGCATTACCGAGTTCCAATATATGAATATGGTCCAGTCCTTGATGATTTACGTCTTCTTTGATTTTTCTCAATAATGCTGTGTAGGTTTCTGTGTCTATGTCTTCTCCATATTTTATTCTATTTTGTCTTACATTTTTGAGCTCTAATTGTAAATTGTACCTTATATATATTCAAATTCTATTTATTTCTGAAATAAAAAATACAAGCAATTTTTTTTTGCAATTTTTATATTACACGCTAACCTTATTTTTAATAAGGGATCCATTATTTTTCCATGACACGATCACATCTACTTGCAAATATGAATATTTTAATATACTTTAAGATCTCTATAGCTTTGATTTTTCTGTCTTATTATAGTAACTAGATGGTCTTCTTCTAGATCCTCTTTATCTGATTAAGGAAATTCATCCCTAATTTTATTTTGCTAGTTTTTTTTTAAATAAAGAATTAATGTTGAATTTTATAAAATGTTTTTCACCAGTTGAGATGATCATATGATTTTTCTTCTTTAATTTGTGAATCTAGAGAATCATGCAATTGAGTTTGGGATGTTGAATAAAATTCCATTTCTTGGATGAATCTGTTTGTTGAATATATAGTTCTTATTTTAATTTGGTAATACTATGTTTACAGTATTTAAATCAAATTCAACATTGGATTGGTTTATAATTTTTCTTTCATTATACATTTTTTTAAAGATTTTATTTATTTATCCATGAGAGGCAGAGACGTAGGCAGAGGGAGGAGAGCAGGCTCCATGTAGGAGCCGTATGTGGGACTCGATCCTGGAACTCGAGGATCACATCCTGAGCCAAAGGCAGATACTCAACCACTGAGCCACCCAGGTGTCCTTTCATTATACCTGTATCAGTTTTTTATTTCAATTACCATTTCATGTTCTCTTGAATTTGTGAAGTTACTACAGTATTTTTTTCCTTAAGATTTCACCAATGAATAATAAAAGGATTTTACTGATGAAGGCTTCTACCTTGAAGCTTTCTTTATGGAAGGACTTTTTATTAGAGATTAAATTTACTTAGTGTTTGTAACAGTATCCAGACTTTATAATACTTCTTTTGTGAGTTTTATAAGTTGTATTTTCTAAGAGTTTGCTATTTTACTTGGTTTTCAAATTTATGGCATAATTTGTTTACTGTAACCACTTTAACCACTTATAGTTGTTTTAATTTCTCTATGGTCTAGTGGACAGCCTTCTTTTATTCCCTTTTTTGATAACTTCTCATTTTCTATCTTAGTCATTCAGAGAATTATCAATTTTGTCAGACTTTATATAAACCAATTTTAATTTTGCTAATTAGTTTGAGTATATTTATTCATTTCTGATTTTCCTATTACTTTCTTATCTGTACAATTTGATTTCAATTTGTTGTCCATCTCTACTTTAAATAGATTTTGTATATAATTTCAGCATTCCTTTTTTTCTAAATATATACATTTAAGGTTATAAGTTTCCCTCATGACAAAACTTTACACTAAAGAGCTTTAAATACCAAGTATATTTATTATTTATTTAGAAATATTTTATTATGATGATTTTATTTTTTCCTTGAATCCTAGAAAGTTTAGATATATAATTTTGTTTTTGAATTTGCAGAGGTTTTTTTTTAGTAGTCTTTTTATGGTTAAATTCTGGCTTACACTATGATTAGAAACATACTATAAGTATTTTAATACATTTGAAATTTGAGATTTGCTTTGTGATGCAGCATATGATCAATTAAAAACAAATGCTTTATGAATACTTGAATAGAATGCATATTCTGCAAATGTTGGATGGCCTACATATTTGTATAGTGTGTTGCTTAAGCTTCTATATTACTGCTTTATTTTGTCTGTATGAAGAGGTGTACTAAAACTTTTAATTATTATTATGAATTAATATTTATTAACATAGTTATTAATATCTGCTTTTTATGTTTTATGTTATATTTTCAGGCATATAAAAAGCCAAAATTTTCATATATTGGCAAAATGCAATTTTCACTCTTGTGAAATGTTCCTCTAGCTCTATTAATGATTTTTTCTTTGAACCTTTTTCATCTGGTTTTAATGTCGTTAAACCAATGTCTTTGGTTAATGTTTGCAGAACATAATTTTCCCATATTTAAAATTTTATTCTTAGCTTTTGATATTAGACTTTTTTCCTTTCAAGAAATATATTATGGGTTTGAAGTTTTTATCCAGCCTGGCAATCTTTATTTTTTAATTAGAGCAATCTCTTTCATTCACAGTTAATGTAATTACTGGTACACGTAGGTCTCATTTGAAAAATTAGTTATCCCTGTTTATGTCACTCTTTTAAAGAAATGTGGTTTCATTTCCCTGGCTGCTGTTAGACTGTCCCTTTGTCTAGTTGGCAGTGGTTTAAATACCATAAAGGGAACTTTCAAAACCCTGTGATTCATAGGTACTGCTTGATTTCTGGATTGATTTGATTGTGCTGGTTTCTCTTGGTTTTCAGTCAGACTATATTATCTTCTCACCTACAGTAGTATTTTGATTGAGCATTAAACAGAACATATGAGTAACTGAAGAAATATTTGGGGCCCTGTGATGTTTCTCCATAGAGAGCCACAAATTTATAATACTGGCAGGCATTTGCCGATGTTGGCTGTATCAACTTCATTCAATTTAGGAACTAAAACGATTTAATGGCTTCAGTACTTCTTGAGGACTTGTCTATTTATGGGTCATTTTTATTCCTGTTACATAGCCTTTTGGTATCCCAATCCAGGTCTCTGCAGACCTCTGACACAAATTTCTGCTCCCTATTCTATGTTGGCTGAGCTGTGTCTATTCTTGTGTATTTTTCGTGTGACCTCTATGCATACGGTCTTGAGAGATGACCCTAGCAGCAGAGCCTCCAATACTATTCTACCTGAGATCATATATGCTACCCGATATAATTAATGTATTAATTTCCTACTCATATTTGCCAGAGTTGGCTTCTGTGCCTCAGACTACAAAACCTGATTGAAATCAATAAATTTCATTATCTGTCAAGGAGAGTCTCTATTTGCTACCATTCATTTTTCTAAATTATTCTGTGAAATTCTCACTTACATTCTCTCCTGCAGACTTTAAAGTCATTTAAGTTACAACTTAGAATTATGACTGAAATTGTCAATTTGTATAAGACTGGCATTTTTAATATTAGCTCTTTCCAGAATGATATTTCTTTCTAATCCTTTTTTCACTCTTCAATAAAGTTTAGCGATTATCTTATTAACTCCTATACTTATTTATTTTGATATTTTAGTTTTGATGTTATTAAGCTAAGATCTCCTTTTTCTATCTCCATTTCAAAGTGCTTATCGTTATTATAGAAAGTCTATAGACTTTTACATATTATGTGTATGTAGGGGATTTACCTTACTAATTCTACCAGGTGATTGCTTGTTAGTTTCTTAATTATGTATTTTGAGTTTTCCATGTCTATAATCATTCACAGGCTTTTCTCTCATTACTTCTTTGAACAGTCAAGTATTTGAAATTTTATATGGTATTTCTGATATTTTGGGGAGAAAAAAACAATCCTTTTAATTGGATGTCTCTTCCTTTTTTCTTGAAAAACATATTTAAAACTTAGCTGCCATTCTTAATATCTAAGTATTTTTAAAGTGTATGTTGGATTTTTTCCACATACACTTCCAACATCTAAAAAATTGGATTTTTCTCAATCTTCCCAATTTCTATACAGTTAGTCTGATTTTCTCACTCTTCTTGAGTCAATTTGCATGTAATATTCTTTGTTGTTATTTTCAATGCTTCCTGTATCTGTGACTATTTATCAATCTATATTACATTTCCTGTATATATTTTTTTTCAGGTTTGTCAAGTGTTTTTCTATTTTATTTTCAAAGACCTAAATTTGATTTTATTATTTTACTACTTTGTCTTCTTTTATTTCACTTGAATAGCACTTTACTAACTTTTGCTTTCATTTATCTTTACATAATAACATTGTTTTCATGTTATATATTTAAACTATTGTCAGGTTTTCTTTTTTTATAATAGAATAATGTCTGTCTCTAAAGTTCCTCTTAACACAGCTTCTGTATATTCTGATATGGTTTCAGGTTTTAGTTAATTTTTGATTTATAGTTTCATTTTAATTTTCAGTTTAAGAATTATTTAGGAGGCAAAGCTGATGATGTCTTCTGAGACCCTGCTAGCGCCACAACAATTAATATTACTTCTGGTAACCCAACAAAGAAGGTTGCCAGATTGAAATCTCCCCTCTGGGTTCTGGCTCTTTAGTCTCAGCTTCTCCAGGTGCAAATGGGAAGGGGGAAAGGGTGAGGAGAGAGGGGAGAGGGGAGGGAGGACAGGCATCTTGCAGGGGAACTGGCAGTGTGGCCTTCCTCTAAACACACTGGTGCCAGCTGTCTCAGGCAGCTTCCCTGTTCTTGAACAGGCTTCTCAAACGACAGAAAGCTTTCTGTGCTCTCTCATCTAGATAATTCCAGGCCTCTGAAGAACTCTGTTTTATTCCTGAGTCTAACGTTAAGGCTTGTTTTATTAGTCACATTGTTTTAGCACAGAGTTGGGAGGGGAAAAGTTTTCTGAAATGCATTCAGCATGCTGTCCTCAGTAATACAGATTATTTTTTTACTGAATATTTTTGGAAACCCTGCTAATTATCACCCCTTCCACTACTGTTGTCTTAACCAACACCCTTATTAGCTCTATCTTGGACTGCTGAAATTATTTCTCAGCTGGAATATCTCCTTCTTGTATCATCCTAAAAGCAATCTGTCCCTCATACTTATTTAAAAAAAAAAAAAAAATCTGTGAACTTTCTGGCCCCAGCTATGAGTGGTTTGTGCTGCTTAACAAGAGCATTGTGAAGTCCAAATTCCTCAGGAAGGCATACAGGCCCCTTTCAGACTTGGGCAGCCTATCATAACAGTATCATCTAAGACTCCTCAGCTTCACCATTTAAGATTTTACTTATTCATTTACTCTAATACCAAGATCAGTTATGGAAATTGGGCATTTCTGATATTTTTTAATTGGTCTGGATGATATTTCATGTCAAGGACCATACCTAATATTTATACTAAAAAGATTATGGAACTTTAAATAATTACAAATATTCACTACATTATGCAGAAAATTTCTGAAAATTCTCAAATTCTAGTTTTCTGTTTTACATTTATTACTTCTTCAGAGTGGCAAAAATTTAGGGATATTATACCATAAACTATAGGTTAGAGTGTAACATAAAGAATTGGGATTATTTTTTATCTATGAATGAAATCCTTTTAACTAAAATCATTCTGTAGAAAGCCCGCCATCAAGAATAATCAGAAGTGATCATCAGCCATTTAACAATGCAACTAAGCACAAAAGTAAACTTGCGGCTGCCACAAAATCTAGCAAGTAGGCCTCATAAAAAGCTTGACTGGCTCCTAGTCAAGAAATTAGGCACTTATTTCCATATGGCTCCTGTTGGAAAAAAGATAAACGTGAGAGCCCAGCATCTGTGCTTAAGAGTTGCCAAGAACATCCACTGAGTGACCATTCTCTTGGCTTAAATAATAAAACATACTGAAAGTGCGTACGGAAGTAGACCAACTCCTGCATCGCCAGCAGGAGAAGAGGTGTGGGCCAAGCTGGTATCACACTGCAACATAACAGCCAATTAGTTGTGTGATTGTATTTTGCCAATAAGAAGGCAACGCTGTATTTGGAATACGGCAAACTTCATGCATGTCCACAACATACTGCAATCTGAAGCAAAGGTGAAAACATCATTTTGTTATTAGTGTTACTGTTAATCAATAATTAGTGATTTTTAGAAGACAAGTTAAACATAATGAAATAGGTAGAGCAAACTACTATGACTCGTTTCTCTACAAGTGGACCAAATAAGATAGCAGAGAACTATCACTGATCAATGGGACTTCAGGATATAAGGGAAAGAATGATTCTATGACTTTGTGTGAGCAAAATTGCCTTTATGCGCACGGAGGGAGGGAGGGTGATTTTTTTTTAAATGGAAAATAATTTCTCCTTGTGAAATACGCAAGTGCCCAGGGTAAGGTAACAGAAGACAATAGTTTTATTTTCAAGTAGCACTACCTTCATTTACCTTGTTTTACTAAGGAATCATTATGAAAAAAGAGGAGAGTGGTGGTAAAGGAGGATGAGAGGACAAGAAGTATCCTATCTAGGAGTCATACCAAAAGAACAATCTATCTAAATTTCGAGCAGATTCTCCTTATTATAACTAAATTATTAGAGAAGAAATGAGAATGAGGAGTGATTTAGAGAAAATCTTGCATATAATCTAGTAAGAAACATTTGTGAAAGCAGGCACATTCAAAGAATCTTAAACTATTTTTCCGTTGATGTTGGTGGTAGGTTACTCAACGTAGAGCTTGTTAACGGACTCCTCCTTCAGGCTCGTTTCCAAAGTGTGGTCCACAGAACACTAGCTCACAGGAAGTTAATACACTCCATGGATAAAGGGTTCTTTGGCCACAGAGGTTTTTAAATTCTTAAGACAAAGTTAAATAGAATTACTAGTGTAATACTTTACAGAACCTTTAATATGGAAAAATTTCAAAGGAGATTGAAAAGGTAGATTTTCTCAAATTTACTTGGCCAGTGAATTTCTCAATGAGTCTTTTACAGGACTAATCTTCCATGAAACAAATTTTAGAAAACACAGTATTGACATGTGCTTATGAATCCATATCGCTGAACTGTTTTCAGAAATTTCATGCAGCATCCTCAATTGTTTTGTGAGAGTTTTCTCAAGGAAAAACACGACTTGCGAAAGGTCTATCTAGAAAGTTAATCTTGTTGGCAGATGGAAGAAGTTTGAGTACGTACACACACATTAAGTATATATATTTTTAAAGATTTTATTTGTTTATTCATGAGAGACACAGAGAGAGAGAAAGAGGCAGAAACACAGGCAGAGGGAGAAGCAGGCTCCATGCAGGGAGCCCGATGAGGGACTCGATCCCAGGACCTGGGGTCATGACCTGAGCTACCCAGGGATCCCCTTAAGTATAATTGATACACCATGTTGTAGGAAATTCAGGGGCACCACATAGGGATTTGACAATTCTGTACAATATGCAAGCGCTCACCAGGATAATTGTAGTTACCATTTTTTACCATGTTATTACAATATTATTGACTACGTTGCTTCTTCTGTACTTTTCATCACCGTGACATTTATTTTATAACTACCCCTTTGCTCAATCTGTAGCCTCTGACTTCCAGGTTGCATTAAACTTCAAAAGACAATGTTTCCCATTTTCAAGATCAATTTTAGAATCGACATGAAAGCTTACATGAATTCACTTAATAAGGTTCCAAATGTTTAATTTCAACATCTGACTTATCAGACACAATGAAGCCCAGAAATCAGCTGCATAACCTACTTAACGTGCTCAATGAAAACACCTTTCAAGCAAGAGGTCTGTATCCATGAGAAACAAAGACAAAATGAAGACATTCCTGGGGATCCCTGGATGGCTCAGCGGTTTAGGGCCTGCCTTTGGCCCAGGGCCTGATCCTGGAGACCAGGGATCGAGTCCCATGTCGGGCTTCCTGCATGGAGCCTGCTTCTCCCTCTGCCTGTGTCTCTGCCTCTCTCTTTCTCTCTCTGTCTCTCATGAATAAATAAATAAAATCTTTAAAAAAAAGAAGAAGAAGAAGACTTTCCCAAGGAAATAAAAAAAAATAAAAAATCTGTTGCTAGCAGATATCCCTTACAAGAGATTCTAAAGTTCTAGGGGTGCCAGGGTGGCTCAGTCTGTTAAGCATCTGCCTTCAGCACAGGTCATGACCCCGGGGTCCTGGGATGGAGCCCCCACCAGACTCCTGCTCAGCGGGGAGTCTGCTTCCCCACCTCCCTCTGCCCCTCCCCACCGCTCCTGTGCTTGCTTGCTTGCTCTCTCTCTCAATTAGATAGGTAAAATCTTAAAACAAACAAACAACAAAAAACAAAAAAACAAAACAAAAAACACCTAGAGATTTTAGGCACGAAACTTTCCTGGTTTGTTTCTCTCCAGCCACTATGGTCACTCCTTCCCGGCGTCCAGTGGATCATTTTATTCAGTTTTTCAGGCATCAATTTCCTCAACACACAGCCCTTGTCATTCTTTTCTCCCTCCCTGGGTTATCTTACCTGAGTCATCATGATTTCAATATGTTGAGGACACACATATAAAACCTAAGATATCACTTGAGTTCCAGGATCATATATCCACCGGCCCGAGTGTTCATCTCCACTTAGATGTTTTGTCAAGTGTTACGCTTTTGCCTCTCGCCTCAGCTCTAAACTCACTCTTTTGTTCTCTTCTTTTTCTGACTGGGGCTCTGAAACCACATTTCTTCTTGGTCAACTGGATTCTCACAGCCTCTGCAAGTAGCAGGTAGGGGCCAACTGAAGGCTGGGAGAAGAGTCTCAGTGGTCTTTTCCCATCTTTGTGTGCAGGTTGCTTCTGTTGGACTGACTTCTTGCTGTTGTTGCTTCTTCCCTCCAGCAACAGGGATTCTCTCCTGAGGAAGCAGTGAAAACCCTCTATGTATTTCCCAGCACCAGCATGAAGAGCTTCAACTAAGGAGAGTTGCCATTGCCCAGTTTTTGGAGGTATGGGTCCCGGCCTGGGGGAGCCCAATCTTTGAGTTCAGAAACACTCCAGGCCAATTGATGTGCCTCCCCTTCAGAGATGATTTTCTGGTTTTCCAAGACTCTCCCCTGAGATCCTAGTTTTGTTTGTTTGTTTGTTTTTTGGTGTTCCTTGTCTTCCATCAGCTGGAAGGATGGCAGCTCATCCTGCAGCCTAATACCTCTGCAGTGTCTTAGTGTTTTTCTTTACCTTTTCATCTGTCAGTAATTTATACTTAGTTTGACATTCTTTCCTAATTCTCCCTATTGAAACTACAGGTATGTTTCTGTGCTTTCAATGGACTTTAACTGATAAAAGATGCTTAAAGTCTTTAATGTTTCTAACTCACAATATGTCCTCAAAAGTCTGACCCTCTTTCAACATTCTTTACCTTAGTGAACAGCATGCCAACTCACTCAATAGTGCAGGCATGGATTTAGAATTCACCCTTGACCTTCTCCCCCTCCCTGATCACACCCCTCATACGACTCATCACATCCTCTCAATATTACTTTTTCTGTCTTTTAACTCCATCCCATTTTCCCATCTCCACAGCCACCAATGTATTGAAGCTGTCATCATTTCTCATTAGAGTAATAAAAAAGTTTTCTTACCATTTTTTTTTCCTTTTGAAGCCTAGATCTAATTCCAGCTGTTCAGTGGCTTCTCTTTGCTCTAAGAGTGGAACAAAACCGTCATAGTGGTGGCTCTGCACGGCTCTGCTCCTCCCCTAACATGTTCCCTTTCTTTCCATGGTTCTGTGCCCAGCTGTGCTGTACTGTTCTCAGAACTTTCTCACATTCACTACCCTCCCTCCTAGGCTCTTGATGCTTGTTCTACCTCTCTCTGGAATGTTCTCCCTGAGACCCCTTTTTGAGTTACTTGAGCTCCATTTTTGAGTTACTTGAGTCACTCATACTTCAGAACTCAGTTTGAGTTGTTTTTTCTTGGATGAGCCTCGCTTGATCCTTGGTCTAGCTTAGTTTCTTTTGTTCTTTAATCTAAAGCATCAGATTCAGTTCCATCACAACATGCTACATATCATCTCTAATTTCTGAATCCATATTTATCTCAGGATCATAAGTTCCATGAAAACTGAGTCTTGCTAATTATTGCCTTCCCAGCACCTAGTGACATGGCTGCAAAGTGACAGATTCATATCAAATATTGTTTAGTAAAAATGTATATGAATTTGTGAATAATTATGTGAAAGAAGAAGTACCTAATGGGTGGAGATCTCTGCATCTGAAGCAAGGAAACCAATACTGATGTTCCCTATCATATGGGAAGTGGCCTTTGTTTATTTTATTTTAATTGATGCATTTTTAATCTGAAAAGTAGTGTTTCTCTGAGATTATATGTAACATTTTCAATAGTTTATTTTCAATTAGTTTAGTTAAATAATTCAATTAGTATTGTTAATATACATTTACTTTTAGAAGCAAAATTATAGTAGATGGCCAAATCTCTAGGGATGTCAAGAGGATAAATGTGAATATAAAAGCCTGGTACTTCTAAGTCCAGCCAATAACACAAATACATTAAAATAACTACATTTATAGCTGAACATCTTGTCTACATCTTTACATGTTATTTACAGATGGGGGAAATTAAGATCAAATGTACCATCACTCTGGAAATCTCACTATGGTAATGAAACCAGATCTGTTTGTCTACTGAGAAAAGTATGTCTGTTAGGAAAAAAAAAAAAAAAAAAACAAGAATGTATTGAGGAAGGAAGATGCAATAATTTGAAATATATTTGAGGTGTTATTTCGTTTAAAGCAAGCATTTCAGTACAGATTATATTTAATCATAAGTTTTTCTAATTTTCATTATCCAAACTGCCCTACAGTTTATATACACAAACATACATATACATAATAGGTGTCATCCTGTTGGCCAGTATCTTGAAGTTTGAGCTCAAATCTAGTGAATAATTTCTCTTATATTCTAGTGATAAACTAAAATGTTACAAATGTTAAGTTCTTTTTTATAGTAGGAGAAAAAAGACCAAATACATTTCGAATATAAAAACTGAAGCAAGAAACAAAACTGTTATGTTTATTATTTTTCATGAAGAAATATCACTTAGACAAAATTCACAAAAAATAAAAAGATCTTGGATCATTAGTTTTGTGCCCTACAGGCAAGTTTCACAATGTGCCTTTCCTTTTTTTTTTTTTTTTTTTTTTTAAGATTTTATTTATTTATTAATGAGACACAGGCCAAGGGAGAAGCAGGCTCCATGTAGGGAGCCTGATGTGGGACTCAATCCTGGGACTCTAGGATCACACCCTAGGCTGAAGGCAGGCGCTAAACCGCTGAGCCACCCAGGGATCCTCTACAATGTGCCTTTCCTACTGTCCCCTTTCACTGTCTCCCTTTCAATCATTATAAAGGAAGGGGACAAAAATACATCTTTTAGAACAGTAAGCATTAAATAGTAAAAAAAAAAAAATCTTTGATAGTCTCTATGATTTAAAATTACTTAGAAATTAAAAGTTAGCATTTCTAACAGTTATTTTAAGAATTTAAATAATATATAGTGTTAGTTGGGGAAAACATTGAAATATTGTGCAATTTTGCAACCCTACTTTATATGGAATATTAAAACCAATTTTCTGAAGGCTAAGGGGATGTATGTTTAATAACCTTTCCCACGTGGTTTATAGTAAATTATACATGTGTATTTCTACCTTTTTGCAGAAAATCTTATGTTTTTTTTTCTTTTATCAGTCCATTCTCTTCTTATCTTTAGGGAATATTTCAGATATTATGGTGGGAGTCAACTGTATTGATGAGAGACTAACATAGTAATGTGGGCCAACCAGACTTTTGTAATTACAAGATAAGGGTAGAAATAGCCCAAGCTTTTCGAAGTATTTGTAGCAGAAAAGCTCTTGGATGTCCTAGCAAAAAAAGACTTGTTGAAGGATCTGAGGATACCACAAAGGAGAAGAGGAAAATTGGACTAAGTGCATTCCAAGAGTTTGGTTAGGTCTGATAATGGAAAAGATGTCTTTTTAGAGAATTTTGCAAGAAGTTTTGAGTATTAGCATCAATTTTGAAGAAGATGTCAAGTGACTACTTCTGCAATTGATAAAACACTGTCCCTAGTCCTAGTCTCATAACTTGTTACTACATTTCATAACTTACAAATTGGTGGGAATAAATATCCTAATTATTTAATATTTATTGCACGTCTAAGTACAATACACGAAAGTGCTCCCCTTTCCAAATCATTTTATACTATAACTTGGACAGAGTGAATGCACATGAGAGAAAGAATAAGTTTTCCAACTAGAAAAAGACTGATAGGAAGATTTTATAATAATTTTAAAGTTACTAAGTTCCACCTGCCCCCTGTCCCCCTGCTTGGAATATGGCTTGCTGGCTACAGCTCCACAGCCACCTTGAGTTCATGAATTAACCTTTAATACGAAAGTCAATTACTAGGGATGGTAGAACAGAAAATTTGGAAGAACTTGGTCTCTTCATCATACCAGTGCCAAACTACTATACCAGCAGACTCCATGTCATGTTGGGATGTGTGAGGAGAATATGTGGGTGGGGGTGTAGTAGTTCCAGGCCTGGTACTATAATCCAAATATGTCACCCCAAAATTTATATATGTGCTGCCAAAGCGAGCACTACCCCAAAATTTATATGTTGAAACCTAATGCCCAATATTACAGTATTAGGAGATGGGTTCTTTGGGAGGTAATTAAGCCATAGGTATGGGGCATTCACAATTGAATTAAGCTTGCATTCTATTTCTCTCTTTCTGTCTGTGCTGTGAGATATGACAAGGTATTTGTCAGCAAACCAGGAAGAGGGTTCTCACCAGCAACCAAATTTAACAGCATTTTGATCTTGAGTTTGCAGCCTCCTGGGCTGTGTGAAATAAATATCTGTTGCTTAAGCTCTCCCAGTCTGTGGTATTTTTGGTATAGCACCTATAATGGATGAAGACAGCTATCATAATAAAATGCCACAGACCAGGTGGCCCAAATAACAGACATTTATTTTCTCATAGTTCTAAAGACTCTGGAAGTCCAACCAAGATCCAGGTGTTGGCAGGTTTGGTTCCTCCCCAGAACTCTCTCCCTGGCTTTCAGAGGACCATCCTCTTGCTACCTCTTCACAGGATCTTCCCTCTGAATGTCATAATCACATCTTCTTACAAGGACACCAGTCACATCGAGTTAGGGCCCACCCTAACAACCCTATGTTAACTGAATTACCTTTTAAGTCCCCGTCTCCAAATACAATCACATTCTAAGGTGCTGAGGGTTAGGGCTTCAACAGATACATTTTTGGGGGCCAAGGACATGATTTAACCCCTAAGAGTGTGTATACCTGCTCTTATTTGTTTAAACTACCTTTATTTTGGAGTTTTGTTCTTAGCAGCCAACTGATACAAAAAGTGCGTGCTCTCATATTACTTACAGACGTATAGGTTATCTCCTTAAAAAATTTTAAACAGAAATAACAAAAGGCTTTTTTCTGAGGTAGTAAACTCCTTGTATTATAAGCCTTTCTGTTTATCTGAAGTCATATGCATGTATTATGTTAATTAAAAATTAGCAAATTAAAAATATTGCTTAAAACTATGAAACTTGATAGAACTGCTGCATTTTAGATTTATTTTTAGGAAATACAGTGGAGTTAACATGTCAAATATTCTCAGTTATCCTCTCCTGTGGTCAGCATACCTTTTCAGTACCTTGAAGAAAAACCAAATATATGTAATCTAATTCTGGTATAGTGGCAAAGAGCAGAAAAATAGTCTGTGAAGAGCTAGCTCATACATTAAACAAAACTGTAAAAAAAATGCATCACTATATATCAGCAGTGATATTAAAAATGAAAATATTTAAATCTAATTATATCAGAAAATAGTTTGATAATTGTTTTTGACTATTGATAATGCATGGCCTGTCTACTCATGATAAAGTAGTCTATTATTTATAGCTTCTTTTATGTTTTTCATTTCTCTATAACTGAATAACATGTTTTATTTTTTATTTTTTTAAGATTTATTTATTTGAGAGACAGAGAGCACACAAACAGGGTGAGTGGCAGAGGGAAAAGGAGAAGCAGGCTCCTCGCTGAGCAGGGAGCCCAATGCAGGGCTTGATCCAAGGACCCTGGTAACTTGATCTGAATCAAAGGCAGACGCTTAACCAACTGAGATACCCAGGTGCCCCTGAATACCATCTTTTATTTTAACTTCTTTCTTGGATTAAATTTGACATAATATTGTCTATTTTTCCTTATTAATCAGAAATTAAATTAATTCCATTATTTTGTCACAGTTTTATGTTATTTTTTAACTTTCATTTTTATATTATTCTATAATATTAATAACCATTATTATAATGATAATTAATTGATTATTGATTATTATTATTATTATTATTTGGCAAAGTATCCTTGATGCAACAGTAACATTACTACACAAACTATCCTCAACCCTTTACCTTCACTCTCTCCATGTCCCCACAGATCAGATGTCCATGGGTTCAAGAGACAATGTTAAAATTTCTTGTTAAAATCCTCTGCCATTTCTAAGGATACAGACACTGTGGTTTAGAGAGATTGAGAAGTGTTAAGCCACATAATTTGTAGGTAATAAAATCAAAATTCAGAATCAGAGGTTTTGGTTCCAAAACAGAAAATAAATGGCACTTACTTTCAGGGAATTTGCAGTACAGTGAGGGATACAGGAAAGTAGAATAAATTGTGGTAAACATTGGTACAAAAAAAGTGCCAGGAGCAGATGAAGAGCAGGTGATTTCAGTTTAGTTGGTGGGCTGGAGAAAGGACTAGCAATGAATACATCCAGGAGGGTGGGTAATAATTGGGAAATAATTGAAGTCCAGGGCAATAGTATGAACAGGAGCTCAAAGGTTCATAAGTAAATATCATTTTTGAACAGAAGCAAAAAATTTGGTGCAGCCAAAACATGCTGTAGAGAGTGAAGGGGCATTAAAGCAAGTGAAATGAGAAGAATAAGCCTAAATCCCGTCATGAGTGGTAATAAATGCTTTGCTAAAGTAATAGAACTCTTTTTTTTTAACCAAGCAATAGCCTATGAAGTTATGTTTTATTTTTAATGAGGATGACTTGATTGTTACCTGAAGGACAAAGATTTATAGATAATTATATATAGTATTATTATTATTTTTAGATAGAGACAGAAAGAGAGTGGGGAGCACCAGAGGGAGAAGGAGAAAGAGAATTTTAAGCAGGCTCTATGCTCAGTGTGGAGCCCAACACGAGACTCATCCCATGACCCTGAGATCATGACCTGAGCCAAAATCAAGAGTCAGATGTTTAACTAGCTGAGCCACCCAGGTGCCCCAAGAGATGAATATAGTAGTACGGAATATAGATTAGAGATGTGACAGAAATTGTATCAAGGAGACTAGTTAGTAGAATATAATTTGATTCAGAGTACATGATCTAGAGGTCAAAAACCAGGGCACTGGCTGGGAGAGATGGAGGATACTACAAACATCTTAGAGGTTGTATTGACAGGACTTGATGATTAACCAAGATCATATATGATCCAGGGTAGAGCACTCATGGATGTCAGGTATTCAATGGAGAGCAGATTTTGGACATGTTGAGATTGAAAGCCCTCCTGACCTTAAGGCTACAAAGTCCAGTATGTAGGTAAACATTGCAGAAGGCATTTGGGCTTTCGGAATGATCATCTTACTTAAAACTATAAATACCAAAAACAAACAAACAAACAAACAAACAAACCTATAAATACCTTGAAACCCTTGGTCATATTTGTTTGTTTGTTTGTTTTCCCCACTACAGTGTGTTTTATTCACTCCAAGGCATGTTTCTCCACACTTGAACATGTCTGAAATTGGATCTTGCAATCTATGGAAGCTTACAATTTAATTATACATAAGATACATAAGAGAGCAATGTGCCTCATGGTGACAATAAGTAATAATAATAATAATAATAATAATATTATATTCTTCTGTATAAATATTTGTCTTTCAGGCTTATTCAATTTATCCTCAAAAACAAAACAAAACACCTCCACAAGCTAGAAGTTGCACTATCTTCCATTTGATGAAACTTGCCTTATGCTGTCCTTTCCTAGACTGCGAGCTCTGTGGGGACACTCTTTGGTTTTTCTTTCCTTTTACTGAACTTCTGCACCTCCAGTGCCTCAAATGGTGTCTGGTATACAGTAGGTGCCAGTAAATATCCACTGGATGGATGAATGACATAAACTATTTCCATCAGTTGAAACCGAGAAAGTGAGTGTTTTTGTTGTAGGAGAGAATAAATATATGTAGGAGGGGGCACCCAGGTGGCTCAGCCGTTGAGCATCTGCCTTTGGCTCAGGTCCTGATCCTGGGGTTCTGAGATTGAGTCCCATATTGGGTTCCCCGCAGGGAGTCTGTTTCTCCCTCTGCCTATGTCTGTGCCTCTCTGTGTGTCTCTCATTAATAAATAAATAAAGTCTTTAAAATAAATAAATAACTACATACATACATGTAGGAAAATGAGAAGACTTGAATGCTTATATCTTTGGACAAAGCTCAGGAATCAGGAAGCCTGAAATGCTTGCGCAGGTGGTGGAGCTCCCTATGGGAAGCAACGTGATGTGGCAGGTGCTTAGGTAAAGAGAATGATATATAACATACCTCAGTCATTTGGAACTCCTTTTAGAAGCCCTAAGCAACAGGTGAGGAATTGTCTTTCCACTGTGTAAGAGAGTTGTAGAGAAAAATGTTAGTCTAGACTTAAAAAAGGAAGAAGTTATTCTAATTGCAGGTTTGGATAAATTATTACAGGCTGGGTAGCAATTTTATTTCTGATTTATACGCAACCTAAAAGTATTAAACACATTGAGAAGCCAGCCCCCCCCAACCACACACACACACACACACACACACATGCGGAGAAGTTAATACATATAAGAAACAAGTTCTGCTCAAACAATTGAAAGCCTTTCTCAAGGGAACAGCAGTTTATCCCTACTGCAGAAGATGTACTTAAAACCAGCAATTACATGGCAACATTTTGGCTCAAAAAGGGAAGAATATTCCAAGAACTAGATCATTATTGGCAATAACTGACTTAAAAAGTTGTGAAACGTGTAGGTGGAGACTTTTAAAAGAGATAGTATGGGACTCTATGCAATCTCTTTCAATATAACACATTCTGCATTACAAAGTGGGCTGGTGAATGGAAAATTCACCCTTGCATAAGAAGGGGATGCTGTGATCGCCATGTGGAAGTTCCATTGGTTAATGTGTGATTTTTCCAAGGATGTGAGTGGTTTTTGTCTCCAAGGAGTGCATAGTAAACTGAGGCCATAAACACATCAGCCACAGAATACAGTGTTGTAGAAGTCATTCATTTTTCTCTTGATCTTCCCCTTGGCTGCCTTTGGCCTAGTGGTTGGTCTTTGCCAAACTTAGTCTACAGGTCTGTGTCCATTTTTCTCTTCACTTCATAACTCACCAGGCTCAGCCTTTCTTAGGATTTGGAGAGTCTGTTCTAACCAGTCTTCTCCCCGATGTTACTTTAATGCATGCTTTTGCAGAATATCAGGGGGTTTGGGGACCATGTATATCACATTATAGCATTGGAAAGGAGGTTGGAGAGATGGACTCTAGTTTTTGTTCCAACTTGGAAATTCCACAGTCAAAGAAGTACCTGCCTAATAAGAGTGAACAAACACTAATTTGTGGAACACCAAAGCAATTTGAGATGACTGATCTTAATTGTTGTTCATTTGCTAAAATTAGAAAGTTAATGTTAATATTTAAGTACAAACTAATTTGAAATTTAGTAATTTTTACTATTAAATCCACTTATAAATGAAATCCGTCAGCTCCCTTTAAAAACGACCTTACCAAACAACCTACACCCTTTTCTGTGATTTTAGGCAGCCTGACACTAACAGCTCTTCCAAATGTATAGGTTATCCCATAAGACATTAAGAATAGTCTTGATAATTGTCTCAGAAAACCTTGTGCATTTGCTGGAGGAAATCCTATGAAAAGAGAAAGTACATACTTCAATTTTAAGGATCTATTTACTTGAAGGACATCAGTGTTTGCTCCAATATTGGTCTTTTTAAAGCTCTTTCAATAATGCAGGTATCTACAAATTCATCAGTGTGAAGACTTTGCCTTTATCAGCAACATTACCACTATGAGACCAAAAATAAATAAATAAATAAATAAATAAATAAATAAATAAATAAATAAATGCAACCTAATTGCAAGTCAAATTCTCCAGATTAGCATTCAGGTACTACTTTGCTAGTAGAATGTAACAGTTAATTTGTTTTGTGAGCCATGAACTAGGAGAATTACTCATCTGGTGGTGTTGGAAATGCTGACAGCCTGTAGCACTAAATGACTTTTTTATAGACTGGAAGAATTATCTGTATTTCTTTAGGACATGCTTGTTTTCTATCTTAGAACAACATAGTGAATTTCTGTTCTGCCCTCCTAATATACTGATTTCCTCTAACACTCTTTAGGGAGTATTTTGCTGCCTGTGGAATTCCCGACTGAAGAGAAATAATTACACTAGTGAACAAAACGCACTTAACATCGAAGAGGCTGGGGTCACAGCAGATCACTGTTTGGCAGAGGGGGAGATCATGGGACTAAGAGTTAGATTGCTTCTAGTCCCCACCTTTTCCACTTGCTAACTCAATTCCTGTTCTTTATCTCCCCAGTTCTGTTTGTTCCTTTGAAAAGGAGGTGAAACTAGATTGGCAAATCTTTAACTGGGATGGCATCATAATCAACCGTGCAGCTTTCACACAATGGACAAGTTGTTGCCCTTTGGAACTTCCATGTCACCGTCTCTAGTGGTGAAGTCTAGTCACATGTATTTTTAGTGTCGCTGGGTTCTGTCGATGTGCCCTACACGCTAAGAAACCTAATTATTTTCAAAGGACTTCTCTAGCATCATCGCTTTACGACTCTTTATAGTTCGCATTAGCATTAGAATAATAATTAAGGTTTCGTGTGAATATAGCAATTAACATTCACAGATGTAACAAGATTTTTTTTTTTGTAGCAGGATTTTAAAATTCAGTTGTGTCTCAATGATATATTATTCCTACATAAGTATAGTTACCAAAATGAGTGTGACATAGACCCTTCAGCCAGATCAAAGATATAGAAAGGAATATGGAAAAGGAAGAAATTTTATGGAGACTTTTTGTTTTGTTTTGTTTTTAGAGAAAGTAGCATTACAAGCAACGTTGCCTTTCCTTCCACAGGGAAGGAACTAGCTGACGTACTTAACCAAGATAGAATAGGCTTCAGCAAGATGCCACCATGTTCTGAGTTGTGAGGTCAAGAAACAGGTGTGCTTTGGTGGTGAGACCACCAACAACAAGGACTGGTGCTTTGGAATTGGCTTGCACTCCAGAACATGTCAGAGCTTGGTAGACCATAGGGTAGGGAGGGACAGACATGTCAGAAGTCCACTTAAGAACTCTGAGGGGTAAAGGGATTTCAACTGCAGGGTCTTATGTGGAAGGATCTCTGGAGAACCTTGGCAGGGAATAACCAGCGTGGGAGACCGTCTTGCTACCCTGTGAGAATCATAGGTAAGAACACCCCATGAGAGAAAAATATGTCAGGTCCTGAGAATAGAAAGTGATTAGGTCAAGTAAAATCCAGTTTCTCTCATTCTCTTCCTGTCTGAAACCTAAGCAATGGCTCATAGAGTAGTTTTCTCACTGGGGAGGAGGTTTTTCTCAGGAAAGGAACTAAAAAGACAGATATGCCCCCTTTTTAAAGGCAGGCAGCCAGCAAGTACCACCTCAGCCTGAAAAGGAAAGACCCTCTCCCCTCCCCTCACATTTGTAGGACCAATCAAGAATATAAATGAAGCCCACATGTGATAGTTCTAAGTATTTGAAAGTTACTTCATTAATTATGAAATAATGTTATTTTGTTCTACTTTGACAAACCCTTTGTAATGACAGTATAAAACAAATATATTTCAATCTACAATGATTTTTCCTGGAAGTTATCAAAATATCAGAGATGATAGAATTAGGTACCAGTATCTAGAATTGGGAGTCCAGGGCTGGACCAGCAATGTTAGGATGTGTAATCAAAAACTAACATGATCTGGAGCATCTGCTGGCTCTGTCGGGTAAGCATCTGACTTTGGATTTTGGCTCAGGTCATGATCTCAGGATTGTGGGATCAAGCCCCAGGTTGGGCTCTGTGCTGGGCTTGCAGCCTGTGCCCCTTGCTCTCTAGAAAAAAAAAAAAAAGAAAACCATATGATCTACAAATTATTATGTAGTTTTCCATATAATGTATTTTTACTTCAGAAAATTTGCTGATTGCTGTATTGAACATTTTCACATAGACTGATGTATTGACAGTATTGCCAAATTAGAGTACCTTTCTTTGTTACTGCAAATAGATTTTTAAAAATTATTACTGTAATTCAGGATAACGTCACTTGCAGCTGATCGCAGCAACTTAAAACAATATTTAAAAGCAATATTTATATCAGGATGAAATTATGATAATACATGTCATATAAAAATAATTGTGAGACCTAATGTAATGAATTCCTATTGTAATAAGAAATATAATATTTTTGTGTATCATAAATTATCAGTTTTTATTCCCTTTTAATGTAATACCTAGATATACACGATATTATGAAAGATTGGTATCACCTTTCACAAACCCGTCCATATCTATATCTATTATTTATCTATATATCATCTTTTTATCTATCAAGATACTTTAGATTATTCTGAACTGTGTATTACTGCCAAATGTTCTTAAATAACTGTTGTTTTCTTTTTTTTACATTTTATTTTATTTTTTTCATTTTATTTATTTATTTGAGAGAGGGAGATAGAGAATGCAAGCAGGGGAAGGGGCAGAAGAAAAGATAAAAACAGACTCCCCACTGAGCAGGGAGCCCAATGCAGGGCTATATCCCAGGACCCTGGAATCATGACCCAAGCCAAAGGCAGATGCTTAATCAACTGAGCCACGCAGGTGCCCCTCTTCATTAACTGTTTTAAGTGACAGTTTAATTCATGAATACTGCCAGATCCATCAACTGAAACATAAAAGCAAGAAAATTGACATTTAGTGCTACTAAAAAATAAGACCTCAGTATGTAAAAAAATCTATCATGTTAATACTTTCTTGGGAAGGATTTGACAAATTGATTGCTTTTTCTCTTATTGGGAAAGGCAGATGATTGACCTGCAATCCATTTTTCTCCTGTTTTCAGGGCTGAGGTGGGCTGAGAGGCAAAAAAGACAGACAACCCAAATAAATTTTCTGGTAGACATGCTACTAATAGAAACCTGACCAATAAGCCAATAGTACTTTCTAGTAAGGAGCTCTTGTCTATGAAGTGCTTCCAGTACGATGATCCAATCTATACTACTTTATTTACTCAAGCATTTCTACTGCCCAAATATTGCAGCAATCTTATGTAGTGTCTGTTTCTGACATCAGCAATGACACAACCCTTAAATCTTCATGACATTCATAGTTTTCTTTTGTTCCAGAACATAGGATAAAGGAGTTGAATATGTGTTTTACTGTGCCCTAGATGCTTTGCCGGCCTTGAGTGTCAGACTCCAAATGAGAGGCACCCATATATTCTTATATAGATGTTTTAGTTAGTATTTTTTTGTGTGAAACATGGGATCCTGTGGGAGAGCAAGTTCTCAGTGGGTAAAAGAAACAATAAGAACAGGTTAATGCATAAATGGCAACAGCTTTATGAATGTGGCAAAAGCCAATTATTCCTGATATCCGTCTGTACTGAAAACAGCAATGATGGAGGATAAGAACTGCTGAGGTCAGTTCTCCCATCCTCTGCGGCCACCTAGTTCATGTTCCTCTGAGACCCATACAGATAGTCACGTACACAGCTCCCTGCTGCCCCTCATGTGATTGGCTTCTTGGGTTGTTTTTCCTTCCTTGTTTCCACACGCTTTACATTCTATGATAATAAAACTAAGAGCCAGCCCGGACTTGGGGCTTCACCTCGGCACCTGCACTTCTTGGCAATGCCTGATGATGTAGCCCCCCTGCCCCCCCACCGGGCCTCTCTTTGTTCCAAGATATTGGACTCTGAGTAATCATCTTGTCTCTCATCAGAACACAACAGAGGGCAGGATCCAGAGCAGGGGTCCCTCTTGTCCAGATCTAAAAGGCAGTATTGGAACAGAAGAGGAAGAAATTTTCACTTGGACTGATGTTGAAGTGTTTATTAATGTTCATAATTGACCTTATTTTAATGAGTAAATCAAGCTATATTTTGTGACATAGAACTGCCATATGATATCTCTTTAATACTAAACTGAAAAACTAAGGATTTTTCCCAATCATCATATACTCCAAAGCAAAATAAATCGCATATTCTAAATGTAAAAGTAGCATTGGGAGGAGTAGATGATAGAATTGTGTTTATCATTTTCCAAAGGCTATGCACTCAACTTACCAGTTGTAAAGACATAGTATTTTCCCATTAAAGAAAGAAAAGGTTGGGCAGCCTGGGTGGCTCAGCGGTTTAGTGCTGCCTTCAGCCCAGGGCGTGATCCTGGAGTCCCAGGATCGAGCCTCATGTCAGGCTCCCTGCATGGAGCCTGCTTCGCCCTCTGCCTATGTCTCTGCCTCTCTCTCTCTCTTTCTCTCTCTCTCTCTCTCTCTCTCCCTGTGTCTCTCATGACAAATAAATAAAATCTTTAAAAATTAATTAATTAATTAATTAATTAATTAAAAAAGAAAGAAAGAAAAGGTTGAGGAAAATAATCATGGAAAGTAGATCTGAAGCCAGAAGTAAGCCCATTCTAGTATGAAACTTATCATCTTGGTAGAAGTGAAATGAGAATCATATTTTCATCTCCTTATATTCATTGTGAGAAGATTTGTCCAGATTTATCAGGTGAAATGTAGATAAAGGTCACTTTTTAGATGGTTTGTCTTTTAACCCTTTCAGTGCTTTGGAATCAGATACTTTTAAATACTGCAGCAGAGCTTAGACAAGATATCTCCAACACACCCCTCTGCTGTTCTAGAATTGATTAAGGAGAGAGCCTGCTGAAATGGAAAGTGGCCAGTGCATTTCTGGCCAGAGCAGTGGGAAGCAGTAGCAGCTGGTGAGCAGACTGCATTCAGGGGCCCAGCTGGACTCCAGGAGATATGGGAAAAAGGCTTCTGAAGGGTGGCTGTGACTTGCCTTTCTTGGAGGCCTTTAAAAATCAGATGGGCACCCTTCTGTCTGAGTTGGGTAGGTTGCTCTACTGCCTGATGAATAAATAGAAGATAGTCAAATATTCCTGCCAGCCGTTGAATTCCGTTGAGAATCAGCTACGTGCCAGCTGATAAAGACACCAAATGGACCAAGCTGATAGGACTGTTGTTCTCCTGAGTCCTGAAGTGCTTATCTGTCTCTGAAATAGATATTCCATAATGAATGAGTCTTTGGTAACAAGGACATCTCTCAGTGAGACATTGCTCTTCATTGCAGTGAGAAGTGGAGACTAAGGGTAGCTTGTGTTTTTTTGTTTTCTTCTCTGAGTTTCTTAAATTTCTGAAGTAATGAAGCTTGTTAACATATGGGGAACCCCTTAAGAAAACCATTTTGATGTAGACTTGGTTCTCAGTTAAGGGTATTGTGGGACAAGTTTTACTCCATTAAGTTGCAAATCCTAAACTATTATGAATCTTTCTGTTGAAGCAATATGCCCAGGGCTGTGCATCTCTTTTTTTTTTTTTTTTCTGGACATAAAGACATTTGATACACAGTGTTAAATGAACCTCACAGGGAACCAATGGAACAGCATAATATCTCTGGCAGGGAGAATGCAATCTAGTAGAGGCATCCCTGCTCAACTCCCATGGTGATTTTTTTTTTTTTTTTGCTTTGTTATGTTTTGATTAAAGAATTATATTTTTAAGAGCAACAGAAACTGGAACCAGTGTGAAGAACCAGGATGTGTTGTCATTAATCCTACTTCTGTTTGGGGATGAGGATGAATTATTAGATAATCTCAAGTGCTCACTCTATTATAAAGGGTTAACCAATACTTAGATCACTATTTACAAGTTACATTTTAAAATACAGCACACTGCAGTCAGTGCAGCTTTGCTGTGAATCATTTCATTCTCTAAACTACAACTTGAAGGTATCTGGTTTCTTTAGCTTCTAGCTATCTGAGAGAACCTAATGTATGTACTCACTGGTAGGAAAAATATCATCCCAGCTTTCAAGAAATTGTTAAATGCTCTTTTAAAATAGAATATCCAACAGTTTTGTAGTTTTGAGGGGAGGGGGCAGAGAGAGAGATTGAGAGAGAGAGAGAGAAAGAATACCAAGCAGACTCCAAGCCCAGCACAAAGCCTGATGCAGGGCTCAATTTTATGACCCTAAGATCATGACCTGAGCCAAAATCAAGTCAGACCCTCAACCAATTGAGCCACCCAGGTACCCCTGACAGTTTTTTTTTTTAAATGAAGTTTATTTTAATTTTTATTTATTTATTTATTTATGATAGTCACAGAGAGAGAGAGGCAGAGACATAGGCAGAGGGAGAAGCAGGCTCCATGCACCGGGAGCCCGACGTGGGATTCGATCCCGGGTCTCCAGGATCGCGCCCTGGGCCAAAGGCAGGCGCCAAACCGCTGCGCCACCCAGGGATCCCCCCTGACAGGTTTATAATATAACTAGGCACCCAAGAAGATAGATAACATGAACAAAAGAATAGCAAAAATGATATACAAGTAAACCTTTCAGAGTTTTTGATTTTGAAATTATAGACTAAGATTTTGTGATATCCTTACAGTGTTCAAAAGAATAAAAGGATTATTTTTATCAGAGGAAGGGTAAAACCTATAAAAAAATCACAAAATTCTAACTATGGTAATGAAAAATAGAATAACTAAAATACATTTTCAGTGGATAAGTATAAATAGATTAGAAAAAGTCAAAGAGAAAATAGAAATCAAAACATGAATCAGAAGAAAATAATTAGAATAAAAGGCAAGTAAAAATGTGGAAAATATGATAGAGTTGGACATGAAGAGGATAGAGTTGAAAGCTCTAAAATTTGTGTAATTTGAGTTCTAGAAAAAAGGTAAAAATGGGTTAAAATAATATTTACTGAGATAAAGATGTATCAATTTTCCAAAACTGATGAAAAACATACTGTTACAAATTTAAGATGCCCTATGTTTTCTAGGAAAGTTGCAAAAGGAAGAAAGGAAGGAGTGAGAATGAAGTTTTCAACTTTACTATGTCATATACATTCTATATAATATTTCATATTATTTTATTAATTGTTATTTATATTATATTTTGTGTATTATACTAGTTCTTATATATTATTTACTCTATTATATCCTAGTAAAATACCCAAAGCTAAAGATAAGGAAAATATTCTAAAAACAACCAGAGAACAATAGATTGAAAGTAATACAAAAGGGAGTTTTCTACCATAGAGAATATGAACCCACATGGTATTTCAGATATGCTGAAAGGAATAGAGAGCAACAGAAATGGTATAAATTTGCCTAAGTCTAAATGAATATGAATTAAAAATATTACTAATTTTCTGGGGCATCTGGGTGGCTCAGTTGGTTGATTTTAGCTCAGGTTGTGATCTCAGGGTCATGAGATGGAGGCCATATTCGGCTCTGTACTCAGCAGGGAGTCTGTTTGAGATTCTCTCTCTCCCTCTGCCCTTCCCCCTTCCTCTCATGCTTGCTTGCATTGTCTCTATCTTTCACTCTAACACAAATAAATATACTTTTTTTTTTAAATACTACTAATTTATTTTGGTATTTGTAGCATAATACAAAAAAAGTGTAAAATCAGAGAGTGGGAAACAGGGTGGTGGTAAACAGTCAGTGTTCTAATCTCACACTGTCTGGGGATAAGATAAATTGCATATTAGATTTAGGCTTGAATAAATGACAAATGCATGTTGTACTCTTGTAGGTAAACACTAAAATGCATAATTTAAATAAAGTACATAATTTCCAAGTAAGGAGGGGGGGAAATGGGAAATAAAAATGCTCAATTAGACAGAGGACCAGAAATGGAGAATAATGACATTGAATCAATGAGGATAAATCAAAATCAAACAAGAAAAGAGAAAGGTTAAATATAATATGCCAGTAACTATATAGAAAATAAAGGGAATACATGACTCACATGAATGAAAAACCATCAGAATAAATTTTAAGTCAATTTTATGACATTTGCAAGTTATATGTCTAAAAGTAAAGAATACATAAAGTTGAATATTAAAAATGGGAAAAGATATACCATGCAAACAATAACTAACATTAACTGTGAATAAATTCAAATGTTTAAAGAAGATATAATGTTAATATTATGCAAACCGTTTTAGAGAGCAGAAAATCAGGAACCTTCCACAATTTGTGAAATATAGTATAAGCCTATCTCCTATATTAACACTCAACCATCCTAAGCAAATATTAGCAAATTAAATCTGGACGTATAAATCCGATCATACGGTTGTGTGCAAAAATGGCCACAGTACTTGGCAGTAAGTCCCATCAAGAGGTAGAACCTATTTTCTCATCCATTTTTGGCCATAAAACTTGCTTTGGCTATTGAGACATTGACAAATAGGATGCAGACAGAAGCTTAAAAACCTCTTGAGTATTGGAACTTATTATTCCCTCAGTGTTAGTGCTATGTGATGAACAAATCTGCTATGTGAGTTTGTCTGGCAGATGATGAGTTACACATGGCCAAATCACCTCTATTCCCCCATTTGACAGCTGGTGAAGTGCCAGATATGGGAGGTCATTCAGGAATCTATAGCCGCTAATTAAACTGAAAACTGCCTATAAACATGTAGAGCCTAGCTCAAATAAGCCAGACTCAGCCTAGATGAGAACAACTCAGTAAATTTGTAACCTAAACAAATGACTGCTGCTTTAAGCTACTATTACTAACTGTTACAGGAATATCTGACCAAGTTGGTTTTATTCCAGAAATCCAAAGGTGTTTTAACTTAACCTCTCTTAAAATGTATTCTATTGGCAAAGGTCAAATCCAAGCAAGTGTCATAGCCATTGATTAAATTAGCAAAACAATGAAACACTGAAGATACATCTTTCAAATTCACAAAATCTCTTAGAAAACAGATATTAAGATGATTCTTCTCTTTTGGGATGATGATACTCCTGTTTTACATAGAGTATTGAGAGATTGAGTGTCAAAAATAGACATAGGGATGAGAAAACAGAATTATGGCATATCTCAGAAGTATTCCCCCAAAACACCGTATATCTAGCTATTACATTGTGGAGTTGACACAAATCAAATATAGAAAATTGAGTTTTTGAGGTAATCATATTGCTAATGGAATTCCTGGCCTAAAGAGAGTATTTGAAATTTGAAGCAACCTTTTAGATCCTCCAAATTCTAATGTGTGGGAAGGTAGATAAGAAATTGGCTGAGCAAACAACTAAAGCATGTGCTATAAAGCTATTTGGATGAAGCCAAAGACCAAATTAAAAAAAAAAAAAAAAAAAAAAAAAAAGACCTCCAAGAGAGAAGAATCTGAGCGTCATAACGTAGAGATCTAAAACCAGGAATCAGAACCAGAATCAGAGTTTACTCAAAGAACACTACCCATTCCAAAATGCACTTTTTTTCTCTTCATAATAGTGATTTTTTTTTCTTTTGCATGCCATGTACAAAAGTGAGATTGCTGGATCTAATGGTAGTTCCATTCTTAATGTTTCGAGGAACCCCCATACTGTTTCCCGTAATGGCTATACCTATTTTCTGTTAACTTAAAAAAGTGATAGTTGACTCAAATGTTACATTAATTTCAGGTGTACAACATATTGATTTCATAACTCTACGTATTATGCTGTGCCCATAAGTGTAGCCATCATCTGTCACCATACGGTTCTATTATAATACCATTGACTATACTCTCTGTGCTATACCTTTCATCCTGTGACTTATTCATTCCATACTGAAGCTAAAGATTATTTTTCATGTCTTTCTAGAGGGACTTCACAATCCCTTGGACAAATGGTAGATATTTAATATCCCATCTTTAAACAAATGAAGAGTCTATTACCACCATCTTATTCATGTACCATCAGTGTGTATCTGTTGTCTTTATGTTCCACTCAAATTTTTTTTTTGGTGTATCCACTGGAAACACATTTTTTTCCAGCTTTGTGATATTATTTACATAAAACAATATGTACATTTAAGGTGTACAACATGATAATCTGATACATTTATATAGTGCTGGAATGACTAACTCAATAGGGTTAGTTAATACTTCGGTTACCTTACATAAATATCCCGTGTGTGTGTGGTGAGAACATTTGGAGTTTACTCTCAGTAGCTTTCAAGTATATAATACAGTATTAACTATAGTCACCATGCTGTATTATAGGCCCCCAGAATTTATTTATCTTATGATTGGAAGATTGTACTCTTTGAGCAACATCTACCCATTTCCGCCACACCCCTACCCCCAAGCTTCTGGCAACAAGGACTCTACTCTGTTTCTGTGAGTTATATTCCACATATAAGTGATGTTATATAGTGTTTGTCTTTCTCTATATGACTTATTTCACTTAACCAACACTTAGGTTGCTTGCATGTCTTGGATACTGGGAACAATGCTGTAATGGACATGGAAGTACAGATACCTCTTTGAGATCCTAATTTCATTTCCTTTGAATACATATCCAGAAGAGAGACTGCTGGGTCATATGATAGTTTTTTTGTTTTTGTTTTTACTTTGTGAGGAACCAGCACAATATTTTTCCATAACAGTTGCACCGATTTATACTCCCACCAATAGTGGACAAGAATTCCCTTTTCTGCACACCATTACCAACATGTTATCTCTGGTCTTTTTGATGATAACTATCCAACAGGTATGTGGGTTATGAATTTTGATTTGCATTTATGTAATGATTAGTGAGTGATATTGAATCTCTTTTCATGTACTTGTTGGCCGTTTATATGTATCATTTGAAAAAATGCCTATTCAGATCCTCTACTCATTTTTTTATTAAGATTGTTTGTTTTGGTATTGAGTTGTATGAGTTCTTTATATATTTTGGATATGAACCCATTTTCAGATAGATTGTAGAAACTATCTGCCATTCCATAGATTGTCTTTCATTTGGGTGATTTTTTTTTCTTTTTTTCTGTGTGTCTGTATGTGTGTGTGTGCATGTAACATTTTTTTACCTTTATGTACTTTCACTTGTTTAGTTTTACTTGTGTTTCTGTTTGGTGTCAAATCCCCCCCCCCAAAAAAAAAACATTGCTAAGACCCTAAGACCCAAGAGGAGATTCCCTTATGTGTTCTAGATAGGAGTTTAACAGTTATGGGTCTTATTTTCAAGTCTTGAATTCATTTTGAGTTGACTTTTGTATATAGTGTAAGATAAGGGTCTATTTTCATTCTTTTGCATGTGGGAATCCAGTTTTCCCAACACCACTTATTGAAGATACTATCCTTGTCATTGAGTATACTGGATCTGTTGTCAAATGGTAGTTGAACAAAAATGTATGGGTTTATTTCTGGGCTTCTGATTTTTTCCCTTTGGTCCATGTCTAATTTATGGCAGTACCATGCTGTTTTTATTACTATAGCTTTATAGTATAGTTTGAAATTAGGAAATGTAATGTCTCCAGCTTTGTCCTTCTTTCTCAGGATTGCTTTGGTATTTGAGGTCTTTTGTGGTTACATATACATTTTAGGAGTTTTTTTCTATTTCATTGAAAGATGTCATTAGGATTTTTGTAAAGATTGCCTTGAACCCACAAATGGCTTTGGATAGGACTGACATTTTAATAATTTTAATTTTTCCAATCCATAAACATAGATGTCTTTCCATTTATTTGGGTTTTCTTCTACTTCTTTTATGAAAATCATATTTGCAGTTAATATTTTACCTACTTTGTTAATTTATAAATATTTCATCGTTTTCGATGCTATTGCGAATAGAATTATTTTCTTCATTTCCTTTACAGATGCTTTGTTATTAGTATATAGAAACACACTGATTTCTATATGTTGATTTCATATAGAAACTTTACTGAATTGTCTTATTAGTTCTTACAAAGTTCTTTTGTAAAGTCTTTAGAGTTTTCTATATACAAGATTATATCATCCATAAACAAAGACAATTTTATGTCTTCCTTTCTGACTTGCTGGCTTTATGCATTTTTTTTCTTGCTTAATTACTCTGGCTAAGATTCTAATACTATGCTGAATAGGATTGGTTAGAGTGAGAATCTTTGTCTTATTCTTGATCTTAGAGGAAAAGCTTTCAACCTTTTACCATTGAGTATGATATTAGCTGTGAGTTTGTCATATATGGCCTTTATTATGTTAATATACATTACTTCTATATTCAATTTATTGAGCATTTTTATCATGCAAGAATGTTGTATTTTATTTAAAGCTTTTTCTGCACCTGTTGAAGTGATTATATGGTTTTATCTTTCATTGTATTATTGTGGTATATCCTGTTTATTGGTATGTGTATTTTCAACCATGCTTGCATCCTTGGGATAGATCTCACTGGATATGGCATATGATCCTTTTGATGTGATGTTGAATTCATTTTTCTATCATTTTATCGGAAATTTTTGCATCTATATTCATCAGGAATGTTGGTCTATATTCTCCTTTTCTAGTAATCTCGTTATTTGTTTTTTTTGTATTAGGGTGATATTGGCCTCTCAAAATGAGTTTTGGAGTGTTCCCTTTTTATTTATTTTATTTTATTTTTTAATTTATTTTATTTTTGTTTTTGTTTTTGTTTTGGTCTACAGTATAAGATAAAGATCCAATTTGAATTGGATTATCAGTTATACTTTTTTAAATGTTTGGTAGAACTTGCCAGGGAAACCATTAGGTCCCAGACTTTTCTTTTTTGGGAGAATTTTAAATTACTGATTCAATCTTATTTCTCATTATTGATTTGTCCTGATTTTCTTTTTAAATAATTTCATTTAAATTCAATTAATGAATATCTAGTGTATTATTAGTTTCAGAGGTAGAGTTCAGTGGTTCATCAGTTGCATATAACACCCAGTGCTCATTACCTCATGTGTCCTCCTTAATACCCATCAACCAGTTATTCCATCCCCCCCCCACCTCCCCTGCAGCAACCCTCAGTTTGTTTTAGAGTTAAGTCTCTTATGGTTTGTCTCCCTCTCTAATTTCATCTCATTTTATTTTCTGTTTCATGTTTCAGTCTTGATTAGTTATGTCTCTGGAAATGTATCTATTTCTTCTAGTTTTTCCAATGTGTTGGCATATAATTGTATGTAGTAATATCATACTGTCATTTATATTTCTGTGGTACCAGGCGTAATGTCACCTCTTTCATTTTTTGTTTTATTAATTTGAATCTTCTCTTTTTTCTTAATCTAGCTAACGTTTTATCAGTATTTTTAATATTTTTAAAAAATCTCTTGAATTTTCCATTTTTTTCCTATTTTTGAGGGTCTCTTTTTCACTTGTTTCTACTCTGATCTTTGTTTCTGTCTTTCTTCTGTTAACTTTAGGCTTAGATGTTTATCTGATATCTTTTTGTTGTTGTTGTTGTTGTTAATGTAGGCTATACATTTTTCTTTTAGAACTGCTTTTTGCTTAATCTCATAATTTTTGGTATATTGTGTTTGTATTTGTTTCAACATATTTTTGATGTCCCTTCTGATATCTTTCACACACTGATTTTTCAGGAATATGTTATTTAATTTGTACATATTTGTGATTTTTCCAGTTTTCCTTCCATTCTTAATTTCCAGTTTTATATCATAGTAGTTGGAAAAAGTACTATGTATGATTTTGGTCTTCTTAAATTTGCTAAGGTTTATTTTGTGACCTATCGTATGATCTATCCTACAGAATGCTTCATGTGCACTTGAAAAAAAAAAGTGTTTTTCTCCTGCTGTTGGATGGACGCTCTTCTTTTTAGTTCTCTGGGTCAAGCAGAACCATATCCTGACCTGACATAGGAATTAATTTATGTTATTCAGAATTCAAATGAACTTTGAATTCAAAGAAGGAGCTGTTTGAAACTTTTGGATTATTTCAATTATTGTGAGTGTGGATTTTTTCTAATTATGTGAGGTGTGAACAAACCAAGAATCTGCAGAAATCAAGGACAATCTCTGGTAGACTTTCTTATTCTTCTTCTATATCCAGTTCACTTCTTTTTAGGAAGACTTTACTTTCTTTGTTTTTTGAACTCATACAAGTCCATGTCACATTTTTTGTTTGATGAAATGTGATTAGAACTGGCATGTATCATTTCCATGTAGAAGCTTTAGGAGCAAATGTGTCTTTGCCAATTTTTTCCTACTCCTCACCAGTGCTGCATCACGGAACCCACCAGATAGTAGCTGCTCTGTCATACTGGATCTCAAAAGAATGATAACTTAGGTAGCAAATCCCCAGCTAGTCTGTAATGGGCATGAAGCCTGAGTGAAAAGCAATCCTATTGATTCAGACCACAGAAACTTGGGAATTCCATTTCCTTGGCAAAACCCAGCCAGTATTGATTGATACATATCTGTTTGTATGTTAATTAGTAAAACATAAAAATAAATAAATAAATAAATAAATAAATAAATAAATAAATAAATAAATATTTAAAGATCATGTTATAATCATACCATGGAATACTACTTAGTAATTAAAATAAACACACTTCCCAACAGCAAGAATAATTTTCACAAAGATAATATCAAGCCATATTAAAGGGCTTATATTCCATATAATTCAATTTCTGTGAAGCAAAACTAGAGTATATGTTTTGGCATGTGAGTTTACATGGTAGGACTATAAAGAAAATTTAAGAAGTGATTATTGTGGTTATGTTTAAGTGGCAGGGGACATTAAGTAATTGGGAAGGGTGGTGAAAGATATTTAAATAATATCTTGATGTGAATGTTGGTTTCAAATGTATTTGGTGATAATTTGTTGAATTGGGCATTCAAAAATAATTTGAAAAGGTGATTACATTGACATGGAAGGTAAAGTCATTATATTAATTAGATTCTTACATTGTAATATCATCTCATTCTGATAGGTCCCATTAAGACCAGCAAGACCAGGGGGATCCCTGGGTGGCTCAGCAGTTTAGTGCCTGCTTTCAGCCCAGGGCGTGATCCTGGGGTCCTGGGATCGAGTCCCACATCAGGCCCCCTGCATGGGGCCTGCATCTCCCTCTGCCTGTGTCTCTGCCTCTCTCTCTCTCTGTCTCTCATGAATAAATAAATAAAATCTTAAAAAAAAAAAGACAAGCAAGACCAAAGATGTAGATTAATTACCAGTATTAAGTTATAGACACATAAAGAAAGGAATTCCAAGCATCTCATCTACTTTTAAATTTACCAGTGATTTTCAAATACGTTTTGACCCTTTAATGATTGCTTTGAAGCTCTAAAATAGAAACTATAAATAAGATTAATATAGAGCCACATTCCCAGTCAGTTTCTTTTCATATACAACCAATAATTTTGAGCTATTAAATGAAGAAAAGGTCACCATTTGTTTTACTCTATTGACTAGGAGAGATCGATAATGTGATTTTTTTTCTTTGCAAATAACCAGTTGTCCCCCAGCAAAACTCTCAGAATATTATTTATATCTTCTTGCCATTTATATCCATTAGTTAATGAAAAACTTTGTCATGTAGGATTGTGACTGTCAGCAGGATCCTATTAAATTAACCATAAAGAAATGTTTTTCAGAGCACTAAAATAAAATGAGCAAACTCTGATAACACCTTGATCAGGCCTTGTTACACAATGAAAGTCAACTTCATAAATGATCTCCTACTTCAGAAATGAATTCTATCACTTTGTGTTATATTCGAAGTTACTCAGTTTCTGAACATGACATATATTTCTCTTTTTAGCTTCTGGCATTAACCTGAGAATACCCTGTTTATTCAGCAAGATTTATTTTATTACTGATCCATGGGTCTATTCTACATACTCAACCTGTGCATTCTTATTCCTACATCTTTGTTTATATGCATCCTACGCAAAGTGAATATCCATTATTTTCTTGTTAAAAAACGACACAGTATTTTTCTCTCATTAACATTAAAAAATGGGATGATGTCAGTACAAATTAAATGATGATTTTAATGATGTTTATAAAAACATTAGCAGTTCATTATAGTTGAAGGTGATGAGCAGTGAGTTGGATCCTAAATATAACTGTCAAATACTGTAAAAAAAAAAAGTCAAGAATAACTGCAAATCTACTAGCTAGTCACTAGAAGGATGTTTGGAGAGTGGAATGCTTAAAATTGAGGCTATGAAAAATATTGTATATTTTCACAATTACAAAGTCTACCTAGACCATGACAATGAGTGCCAACACTATGATAGGGAGTAAAATTACTGAAGGAAAGTAAGTTTAGGAGTGGAAAGACTAATGCTGGAAGGATGATCTGTATCAAGATTGGAAGTACCAAGAATTATGAAAGGAGAAATTTCAGAAAGAGTGGCAAACACCAGGAAGTAAATTCTTTAAAGTAGAGGAGATTTTCTTGGGCATTTGAAGACCATTCATTGTAGCACAGTAACATGATGTGTAGAATAACTCAATGACCTCAAAATTCAAAGCTGGCTTTTTGAAAAGAGGAAGGAGGGTATCCAGTTCCCTTGAGGTCCGATGTAAGGAGATGTATGGAAAAGAGCATACTCATTGCAAGGAAGTATCATAGGAAGTGAAGTACCAGAGAAAATGAAGGGACATTAGAAGAGGAAGGTATTTGCTACTCTGTGGCCATGAGATACAGAAAGTACAGTGTAAGGGTGTCAGAAGCTGTGGTGGAGTAGAAGATGGGCCAATAGAGGGTTTGAACATAGTTTTATATAGATTAGCATCTGAGGGATAAAGTCTTTTCTGGGACACCTCAGCTTCTGGGGTGACTGTGATAAGATTAGTCCAAATGGTCTCTGGGTGTATAATTGTCTGAGACTGTGCATTTTAAGGGTAGGAAAGGGTGGGGATCTTGTCAATCACACACAAAGTTCTGGTTCTGCTGGGATTTATATATTGACAAAAAGGTGTTCATACTACGAACATGGGTTCCCTATTGACTTCTGGCCATGGAAGATTAGTCAACTAACACATTCATTGTTCATTTCACAAAGGGTTTGTTTTCATTTTTTATTGGAATGTTCTAGGTGCTGAGTGTACAATGATAAGCAAAAACAAAATCCCTGCTGTTAATTATGGAGCTTACATTTTATTTGAGGGTGTGGTACTAGTAGTGGTTGAGATAATTACTCAAAAAACAATTAATGATAGGCAAAAAAGTAATGCAGGATAAGTGATAAACTATGAAGGAGATGCTATGTTAGGTGGGGACTTCATAGAGGGTCTTTCTGGAGAGTTAGTTTTACCAGAAAACTTAGTAATGTGAGAGGGTGAACTGCATGACATCTAGGATAAAGGTCTTGTAACACAAGAAATAGCAAGTGCAAAAAAGCCTGTGGCAGGAATGTGTTTGGCTTGTTCAGGTGAGAGTGATTCAAAATGTGGCCAGAGGAGATGAGCAAGGGACAACTGATAGACTGTGAGTCAGAAAGGAGTCAGGTTGTATAGCTCAGAATTTCCCAATTCCAGCACTATTCACATTCTGGGATATTCTGTACCTTATGGACACTTATCAATCTCCCTTGTCTCTACTCATTAGATGCCAGTAGCACCCCTCCTCATGTTGTAACAGCTACAAATGTCTCCAGGCATTGTGAAATGCCCCTGGGAGGTAGGTAGTAGGGTCAAAATTATCCCCAGTTGAGAACCACTGCTTCAGTATGTTATAAACTTTGCTACAGAGTTTATTGGGAAACCATTGCTAGGTTTTGTGCAGATTAAGTAACCAAAAAAAAGTCTAATTTAAATTTTAAAAGATAATACCAATCTTTGTATGGAAAATGAATCATATTGGATAAACAGTGGAAACAAGTATAACATCTAACAAAGTGTCACTTGTTTGGCGTTTTTTTTTTTTTTTTTTTTTTTTGGTAATCAAATTGGGAAAAAAATGGCACTTGGAGGAGGATGGTGTTGAGTCATTAGTGGTGCAGTGTGAGACACAGTTGAAGTGAAGATGTCTTTTGGAGTTGTAGCCATCAAGGCTTCTTGATGTCTTTGGATTTGAGTACTAAGGGAAAGTATGACTTCAAGGTTTTTTACCTCAACAATGGAGTGTCATTTACTCAGATGTGAATAACTGGAGAAGAGCAAGATTAGGGGTGCAGATGAAGAATCAACAGATAAGATGCCAGTGACAATACCAAAGAAGTAATTGCATGTAGATTTCAGGAGCGTAATGGAGATGAAGATATGAATTTTTAATACCATTTCAGATCAAATCTATATTTGTTTGCTTGGGCAGCTTTAACAAAAGTATCACAAACTGATACCTTTAAACAGAAATAACTTGTCTCACCATTTTGGAGAGCAGAAGTCCAAAATCAAGTCTTCATGGACAGGGATGGTTCCTTTCAAATGTTAAAAGGAAGAGCTTGATTCATGCTTTTCATTAGCTTCTGCCGGTTTGCTGGAAATCTTTGGCATTCCTTGACTTCCAAAAGCATCACTTGGATCTCTGCTTTCACCATTGCCTGGTTTTCTCCTTGTGTTCTTGCCTGTGTTTGAATTTCATCCCCCCCCCCTTTAAAAAATATTTATCTATTTGAGAGAGAGAGAGAGAGAGAGAGAAGAGAGAGAGTGAGTCGGAGGAGGGATAGAGGTTGAAGGAGAAAGAGAATCCTCAAGCAGACTCCCACTGAGCACAATCACCCACCCCCCAACCCCAAAACGCAGGGCTTGATCTCAGGACCCTGAGATCATGACCCGAACTGAAACCAGAAGTCAGGACCCTGAGATCATGACCTGAGCTGAAACCAGAAGTCAGTTGCTTAACGGTGCTCCGAATTTCCCTTTTTATAGGGACACCAACCATCAGATTAGGGGCCTAGCCTGTTCCAGTATGATCTCATTGTAATTTAATTAACTATGACCACAATGACTGTACAAAGTTTAACCAACACATTTAAAAATCATACGTGTCTGCATAAATTTAGCAGCTCGTTTGTAGGGGTACAGAAAATTATTTCCTAGTAAAGTTACATTCTGACCTCCAGAACTGTGAGACAGTAATTTTGTTATTTAAGCTACCGTGTGTGATACTTCCTTATGGCAGCCCTAGCACAGGGATATAGATTTGATTCCACGTGATATACTTCAAAATATGAATTTGTGGAGGGTTAAAATTCAACCCAAAACAATATACAATATTAATGTAGATGATGTTTGAGGCAGTGGTACCTGCTAGATTATCTGGGTAATGACATAAAATGTAACAGAAACAGATTTGAAAATGGAGCCTTCCGGCATACCAAAATGTGTAGATCAGAAATAGATGTACAAAAGAAGTGACCACTATTAGAAGAGAAACAAGGGAGTGTTTGTCCTAAAACCAAGTGAAACAAGTGTTTCAGGTAACAAGGGAGTGATCAATTCTGAGAAATACAATAGCAATAAAATGGGGTTTGAGAATCGCCTGTTGGAATTACCAGGAGATAGGGCTTTAGTGAGCTAGATAAAAGCATTTGAGATAAAAGTCTGATTGAAAAGAGTTTAGGAGATAAAATGAGATGAGATGAAGAAAGTATATACAGAAAATTCTTTGAAACAGTTTCTGGAAATGGAAGAGCTGAGTTACAGGAATCAGCAGATTGTCAATTTTTCTTAAGTAATATCTCTATGGACATACTGATTATGTTCTGAAATCAGATGATCACATATTTATTGTTTATTCCATGTCATTCAATATTTTATATTCCCATGTATTCATATAACTTCCTATTTTTTCTGAAAGGCAAATCTGAAGTTAAGTAATACATTATCTATTGTGATCATTTAACATAATAAATTTCACATTTAACTATGTGAACAATAATTACTATAAGTTGTTTTAAGAAATGGAGTCAAATGGTAGATGCAGAGTTTGTTATATCCTTAATGATTTCTAATTTATTCAGCTAACACAAACACCTTGTATGAGCCAGGCAGGTTAAAATGTTGAAGCTTTTCTTCCTATACATAAAATTTTAAAAGAATATGAGAAAATATGCAAGTATAAATAATTACCTAAACACATTATCAAATACTTAAAAATGATTTTCTGGGACTTATATTTACATTTTAATTTGGGGATATATGAGAGGCCCATTTAGGGGGTACAGAAAATTAGTTTACATGTCCTTATAAATACAAACAAAAGCTGTATTATGCCTAACATAATTCCAACATCTTCTGTTGCAAGTTATTTCTAAAATCATTAGAATTAGGCCAAGAGATCATTTTGCTTCTCTAGCTCACACCTGTCTCTTGAACGTTAATGCAACTGAAAAAGTTATGCTCTGATATTTTCTTCTTTAATTGAAAAAAGATACACTTGGAGCATCTTGATGCCAAGTTAATACATCCTGAAGAAAGGATTTAATACCAGAAACATGGATATAAAGTCAGAATGGACTGAATTGGCTCTACTCTAATGAACTGTGACATTTAATTCATAATGGCAGAAATTGCAGCTTAAATCCTCTTAATCAGAATGGAACTAAATCATAAATCACTAATCATGACTTTCTCCTCATTCCAAAAAGATTTTAAAAAATAATGCAAAGAAACTCACAGTAGGACACACAGCTTTGACATATCTCACATGCTTTTATTTAGCAGGGAAGGGAGGGAAAAAGAGAAGAAAAATTAATCCCAAGTGAACTTTAAGTCCCTATTCTTACATAAGTGGCACTTGACTTTTTATGTCTGTGCATGCATGTATGGGAGTGTGAGTAATCAATGCTTTTTAAAAGACTCTATCAAAGGAAGCACTCTCTGGCATCAAGTAAGTACATTCTGAGGAAACTGCCCAACCTCCAGGAAACTATTGTCTCCTACTTTCTTTCTCCTGGTTCCTACTTATTGACCCAGCGTGATGGGATTGCTAAGGTTACCAACAGAGAAGGACAACATCTCAAATACAGGAGCTTGTCTGAGAAGATGGGTGGTGCACACTCAACAGGCGCTATCTATCTGCAGCAATTAATCACACACTCGCAGAGAGAATAGCAAAGCTAAAAGCTGACTTTACTGGCCTCCCCAACACATGCAGGGCAAAGGGCAGCAACCCTGCTCCCAATTCAAGACCCTTTAGCCAAGTCTCTGCATTTTTCCTATGGCCTCTTAAGGATTGTTTGAGATTTTGAATTTTGTCAAATAACTAAGGTGATATTTTCATTAAGGTAGGAAGGTAGAGGGGGACACCTGGGTGGCTCAGTGGTTGAGCATCTGCCTTTGGTTCAGGACGTGATTCTGGGGTCCTGGGATCAAGCCCACATCAGGCTCCTTGCAGAGAGCCTGCCTCTCCCTCTGCCTATGTCTCTGTGTCTCTCTCTGTGTCTCTCATGAATAAATAAATAAAATCCTAAAAAAGAAAAAAAAAAAAAAGATAGGGAGGTAGAATCCTAAAGAAAGTCCTAACGTCCCATTTGTCCAAAAGACAAGAGGCCAAATCAGTGGTCATCTAATCTGGGGTTGTAGGGGTGAGAAGGGGGCTGAAATTGGTTCAGGGGAAATGTTCAGACTCATGGAAAAGCTCTAAATCTGGATTGCAGTAATGATTTCACAACTCTGTGAATATGAAATCATTACTGCAATCCAGATATATATATATATATATATATAAATATATATATATTTATATATATATTGCATTGCACCCTGACAATTATTGGTGGATTTTATGGCCCATGAAGTATACCTCAGTAAAGGTGTAAAAAAAATATATATATATATATATGTATATATACATATGTATCTGTCTGTACTTGAATGGTTATAAATTTCTGTAGTTTAAAGATCTTACTTATTTATTCATGAGACACAGAAAGAGAGAGAGAGGCAGAGACATAGTCAGAAGGAGAAGCAGGCATCCTGTGGAGCCCAATGTGGGACTCCATTCCAGGACCCCAGAATCATGACCTGGGCCAAAGACAGATTCTCAACCACTGAGCCACCCAGGCGTTCCTAAATCTGAATATATTTGCTAGTCTTTTCACTGTGGCTTGTGTAAAAATGTTTTTGTTTTTAATGAGTAAGGTATTCGCTTACTGGTGGAACAAGTAGCAGTGTATGCAAAGCGGGAATGAAAATTTTTAACTAATTTAAAAATAATGCTAACTTTCTTCATTCACAGAGTGTGTACGTAGTTGTCAAATGGTGAAACTCATTGCAAAATGCATAATAACATGCTTTAGAAGGTGGTGTAGCCCGGGACCTTATGCTGTCCTGAATATTCCTCACCTTATACCACTTCATGCCAATTTTAGGCAGAGCTCATTTTTCCATCTGTGTATTCTGATAACAGTGAGCACGTGGTTTTGCTGCAATATTGATTACTCTACATAATAGGTGTTCGTGTCTTTCTTTACCAGTCTGTATGCATCTTAGGGCAGGGTTTATGTCTTATATTTACATTTGTTACCATAGATTCTCGAACAGTATCTGGCAGAAAATATGTAAGGAATAAATGTTCATTCAGTATGTGTTTTTATTAACAATAGGTTTGTTTCTCCATGGGTATAAGAAGAGGCTATATTATTATCTCTTTTCCAGTTTCCTATACTTGAGTAAATAAAAAGGCTCAGAGGTAGACATTTCTTGGGATGTTCATTTGGTTTCCTATAAGACTGAAATAAATATTGAAATAAAGGTTAATTTAGTACTGTTTGAAACCACTAGCTACATATGACTATTTTAATTTAAATTTTAAAAATTTAAATTAATAAATTAAAAATAAAAATTCACTTTCTCAGGCACACTAGCTGTATTTCTGGTGATCAACAATCATGTATAGGTATTGGCTACCATATTGGAGAGAACAAATATAGGAAGTGATCAGTAACGATCAATCACAGAAAGTTCTGTTGGACAATTTGTCTAGATCCTCATCTATATTGTGAAGCTGATCTGTATTGAAATTAGGTGATTTTAAACCAGGTGAGACTATCAATTCAAGACATGCTGGGTTACACATCATTGTACCAGACCACTAGGAAAAGTATGAAAGGGATGACAGATGTCATATTCCATCTTCTTTCATACTACCTTCTATCTCCACTCTATATTGTCCAAAAAGTAGATTCAGGATACCTTTAAAATTATTAAACAAATTCCAAATTCATGTATAGAGAAGTTGATTTTTATCTCAAAGAAATAAACAAAAATTAGGTTAAATACACATGCTTTATGTATAGCTACTTTTGAAAAAAAACTAAAAACATGGCCCATGTAAGTGTTGTATGGATGCAATAGGTGTGATAATCACATTATTAAAGGAAATTTGAAAATGGGCCCATGCTTCTCCTGGATAAATGTTTTCAAAACAAGAGAGAGAAAACTCTGCAAAAGAAACATATCAAGATTCATTGAGGTCTTAAACCCTTGAGACCATTAACACTGAAGAGACTTTTAAAAAGTTGATAATTACATGGCCACTTACATTTTGTAGCTATTTATGTTAAGGATGGAAAGAAGGATAATCAGACCCTAGGCATCCAGTAACAAGCTGATTGCCTACAGAGGGAGCAAAACATTTCTTGTTTTCTCTGTTCTTACTTTCTCTGGCCAGAGTCATTACATATTTTTTGGTACCTGAGTAGAACCACTAGGTTATGACCACTCGCAGCTGTAGGTACAAAGGGTTAAGGAAGACATACGGATTTTTTCCTTATGCCCAAGAAGAATGTTTGGAGCACAAATCTTGAACTAACTGCTAGAAAAGTTAAAATACATTTGGTATGTTCAAGTCTAAATTAGCTAGATTCTCTTCTAGGTACCCTAAATAACTGACCTCTCATCATTTTAGTCATTTAGATGTTATCAGCTCCATTTTATAGATAAATAAAACTGGGGAACAGAGAGGGTAAATAACTTCCTCATGGTCTTGTGCCTAGTAAGTAGCAATATTGGGAGTAGAATTTAGGTCTCCTTGACTCAAAAGCCAAGATCTCCTTCTCTCTTGACCCCTTTGAGAGAGAGCCAAGAGATGTTTAGACATTAATTTAACATTTAATGTCTAAATGTTAGACATTTTGCTTCCCCATTTAGGGAAAAGTGTGTTATTCAAAACAATTTGTGATAATTTCCATAGGAATATTAGTACCTAGAGACATTCATTCAAAGGGATAGTAAGTCCTTGTGCACTATTTAAACTGCTCCCTCTGGGTCCTACAGGTATTTCCCTGAGACCACCAAAGACTTCCATTCAACAGTGAGGGATGTGGTGAACATAACTGCAGCAGCAACACCTTCTAAATATGTGTTCCATACTCTCAATTCGGAGTAGCTTTTATTCATCCATCTATTTATTCATCTACTCATTTGCAAAAATATATTTGATGTATATTTTGTGCCATACATTGTTCAGTATTGGGGATACAATAATGAAAAAAACACCCCTCCCTTACTGGCTCAGACCATGAAACAAGGCCCAGCATCTAACCAAAGGAAGCAGAAAGAAGTCTAAATAGTGATCTCTACTGGGATTTGTTCCCTTGGCAGGAAGATTGGCTTAGAGTATTTGTTTTAACAAAAGACTTGCTCAGATTTTCGTATTAGCTTGGCCTCTCTTACATGCCAGAAGAGACCAAAATACAGCATCCTTACTAAACTATGTTAATCGAACCGTACCTGTTAGATTTGATTCTCAGAAATGTCAGGAAATTAAACACCAGAGATCCCACAGCAACTCTTCAATAAAAAACGCTGCTTGTAAGAGGAGTCAAAGTGCAATTAAGAACCATCCTTTTGCATTAGCTTCTTGTGTCTGCCTCTCCCTCCTTTCAGATTTTCCACATTCTTGTAGCGCTTCCTTAAGAGTGGGCTTCTGTGTCTAAAATGGAGTTGGGGAAATGGTATGGAGAAAATAAAAGGATCTTTCTTGTCCTAAGAATCTTTTTATAGCCTAATAGCACAGTTTTATTACAAGCATGACTTTGCAGGACCATGAACTTATTAATATTATATAAATAAAAGAAACATTTTCAGCTAAGCATTAAAAATTACTTGATCTATGTCTTCTGAGATTTCTCACATCCTCCAGTGTCCTATATCAGCTGCCTCTGCATTTGGAGTTTATCTGACAGGGAGATTGGGATATTGGACTCCAAATTCCAGGATGTTCTAATTTCTGAAATCTTACATAGAGAAGGTCTGTTAATCTTGTCAAAGTAGTTCTGTGCCCTGCCAAAGATTTTGAGCTTCACAGTATCTTTGTGAGAATAAGAACAGAAATGTCTCTCCCAATTTTACTTTCTTAAAATGTTCATTGAAATATCAGTTACATACAGTGATGTATACTCTGTTTAGTATGTAGTTACATTAATTTTACAAATGCAAAACTGGGTCACCATAATGACAATTAAGATGGAGACCATCACCCCCCAAAATCCACTCATGGATTTTTGTATGATTCACAGCATGCATCTTTAATTAATCACAGTTTGACCTTAAATGGTATTATACTGCCTCACATGCAGTTTAAAACCCTTGTAACTGGGATCCCTGGGTGGCGCAGCGGTTTGGCGCCTGCCTTTGGCCCAGGGCGCGATCCTGGAGACCCGGGATCGAATCCCACATCGGGCTCCCGGTGCATGGAGCCTGCTTCTCCCTCTGCCTGTGTCTCTGCCTCTCTCTCTCTCACTGTGTGCCTATCATAAAAAAAAAAAAAAAAAAAATTTAAAACCCTTGTAACTAATCTCAGTTACTTCCCTTACATCTTTTCTGATACTGTCACCATTCATTTAACTTTCCCATGCGCCATTAATCAACAATGCATTGCTATATTGCTACTGTTTTAGCTTTAAACAGGACAGTTTTTTTTTTATTTTAAAAAATATTTTATTTATTGATTTGAGAAAGAGATAGTGAGAGAGAGAGAGGACACAAGAGAAGGGAGAGTCAGAGGGAGAAGCAGACTCCTTGCTGAGAAAGAAGTCTGATGAGGGGCTCAATCCTGGGACTCTGGGAACTAGACCTTAGCTGAAGGCAGATGCTTACTAAACCAACTAAGCCACTCAGGCACCCCGAGACAGGACAGTTATTTTTTAAAGAATTACAGTAAATAAAAAGTCTACCATGTATACTTTGCAGTTTACTTTCATTTTAACCATTTCCTGGGCAGCCATTTCTTCATGGAGATCCAAGGCCCTGCTTGATATTTTCTTTTGGTTATAAGAATTTCTCTTAACATTTCATGTAGTGCAGTTCTACCATTAATAAATTATGTTTTTAAGATTTTATTTATTTGAGAGAGAGGGTGGATATGCACATGCAAGCAGGGGGAAGGACAGAGAAAAAGGGAGAGTATCTGAAGCTGACTCTGCTCTTGAGTGTGGTGCTCAATGTGGGGGCTTGATCTCATGACCCTGAGGTCATAACCAGAGCTGAAACCAAGAGTCAGCTGCTTAACCAACTGAGCCACCCAGGGACCCCTGTTAATGAATTGTGTTAGCTTTTATTTGCCTAAAATTGTCTCAATTTCTCCATTCTTTTTAAAATACATTTTCCCTAAATGACACAATTCTGGATTGATAAGTTTTTATCGTTCGGCATTTGCCTTCTGGTTCCCCTAGTTTCTAACAAGAAATTGGCCGTAATTATATATATTTTTTGTTCCTCTACATGTATTTTGTCTTTTTTTTTTTTTTTTTGGACTGTGTTCAAGATTTTCTTTTTAATTTTGCCTTTCAGTGGTTGGAATACAAGGTGTTGTGTGTGTGTGTGTGTGTGTGTGTGTGTGTGTGTGTGCATGTATGTGTGTGTGAGAAACAGAGAGAGAGACAGGAGAGAGAGAGAGAGAGACGCTATCCTGCCATGATTCTTTGAATTTTTATGGCTGGATTTTTATGTCTTCCTTAGTTTCTAAAGATTCTGGATTATTGTCTCTTCAGATATTTCTTCTTCCTTTTCTCTTTTTTCTTCTTCTTGGATTCCAATTTTGGGTATTTTAGGCCATTTGATATTTTTTTACAGCTCTTCAGTGCTTTGTGCTGTTTAGATTTTCAACAGTTTTGTCATTTCCTCAACCTTTGGAGACTTGTCATGGTCCGAGCAAAGGAAGATTGCATCACCTTCAAGAATAGAGAGTCTGTTTTCTCTTCCCTTCCCCCAGCTTCTAAGGGTCTTGACCTTTTGCTCTGTAGGCCATGGATTTTTCTACACCTTCCTGAGTAGATGAAGATTTGTATTTTGTAGGGGCAACAAAAATGGTTGTGGCTGTGAGCTGTTTCCTCAGTGATACTTGCTCTCTTTGAAACTTGCACCACGAAGTAAAGGTGTCTTCTGTGTTTGATTTTATACACCCACTTTTCCTCAGCAGCTCTAGGAGTGTTCTGTGAAGAAGAAGAACCTGTAAGTTGATGTAAATTCCCCTTGTGTCTGCTGCTTCTAGGTATTCTGTATTTTCATTCTTACCTTTAATAATGCATTAACAATTTTACCTAAATTCTCCTTGATAATTTCTACAGCAGGTATACTTTCCTCTCCAGCTCAGCTAGATCTGAGTCAGTGTCTGCATTCCATTTCCCCTTGCAAACCCTGCTTTTTTTTTTTTTTTAAGATTTCAGCATATTTGATTGCCCTCTGATAATTTCAAGAACACGTATGCTTTTATAAATGATCTAGCATTTCCTTGTTACGCTGCATGTGGTAGTCTTTCTAGCTTTCCATATCTTAGATGATAGCCACAAGTGCTCTCATGTAGCATTGCATCTAAGTACTGAATGCTAGAGTTAGAGAATCTGCCCACAAATATAAGCATACAAGTTGTAAAAATCCACATCATTTTGGGGTTTTTCAGAATCCATTTAGATGTTACCTAATGCCTATAAAAGTTGTGTTATCCTATCACCCATAAAGAACATGGAAAACATGTAGGATCACATCAAGTTCAGATATCATTAAATATTTAAATCCTTTGATTGTCAAGGGAGTTCTACTAAATTAAAGTCCTCTGATATCCTGGGTGGTTTGTATATGTCCACGACCATACCAAACCAGAAAATGTAAATTTTTGGTTAAGATTTCATTTATTTATTCATGAAAGACAGACAGAGAGAGAGAAAGAGAGAGAGGCAGAGGGAGAAGCAGGCTCCCTGCAGGGAGCCCCACATGGGACTCGATCCCGGGTCTCCAGGATCACACCCTGGGCTGAAGTTAGGTGCTCAACTGCTGAGCCACCCGGGCTGCCCTTGTAATTTCTTTTTTTCAGTTATTAAGTCCCTGTAATACACTGCAGGACAGCTTAGCATGTCTCATTAAGTTAAATTAAAGGAATTCACCCTGGTCAGAGTCCTTATCAAAAATTTTGTTTAATAAGTAACCTCCATTAGGTGAGAAGTTTTCCTCATAGAGACTTGAGATCCCTTGACCCCAGGAAGACTTATAATTCAGTTTGGAAATATTTAGAACTGAATCCATATTGTTAATGCATAGTGTTAAATATAAAACCAAGTATTTATTTAATAGTTTATTTACTTGCAAGGTTTAAGATAGTTCAGCATGCTAGAATTATGGGAAGCCTTGTGATTTAAATTAAAAGTTGTCAGAAAATAATTGATCTAGATTTGTAGTTTTAAGTAAAGATCTTATTAAGTTGAAATACAACTGTTGAGCATTTATTATAATTGGCTTCCATACTTACAAGTTTAATCTCCTAGAGCTAAAAGTATTACTTAAGTACTTGGGAACTTTTATCACTCAGACCATTGAAGTACTTTAAAATGGAAGTAGCTATATTAAATTTATAAATGCGATTTATTGTTAATGATATCTAATTAATTAAGATTTTAAATGGGATCAAATTTAACCAGTGGCCTCTTAAACTGTTAGAATTTGCTAATGCATAAATATAACAGCAAGATTTGCAAACAAAAATAAAAACCTTAAAGAAGGTTTTTTGAATATATAACGAATAAATTGTACAGTAATTTTTAAATAAAATGGAACAATCTTTCTGACACAGAAACAAATTGTTCCATAAGACACCAAAACTTTTATATTTCCCAGTTCTATAAAGAAGGATATTATTAGTAACAATTAATTAAATATAAATTCATTTCGGAGACTTGGATATGTGTGTATATGGGCAAGTACAAGTGTTGTAATAATTGGTGATAAAAGGAAAATATTAAATTAACTCAGCATTGCTGTATTAAATTTTTGTTGTCGTATTGTCTTATTTCTTGCCTTAATGAGTGGGTAAATATTAGCACCTACATATTTCACTGTGTATTCCAGTGAATGCAGCTAAACTGACTTTAGATACAGATGATTAGAAAGTACTGCTTTCATTTTTATTGATATTATTAAATTTTTATACAACTTATTATGCTTTCTATCACAGATAATGTGAGGATAAGTGTTTGTCCAAAACAGCATACTGTTGTGCAAAGTGCATGGGCTTTACAGACACACCTGAGTTTTAATCTTTGATCTGCCCTTTATCAGGTGTATGATGTGGGCAAGTTAGTTAACTTTCTATGCTTTAGTTTCCTCATTGCAAAAGGTGATTATTACCTCTCCTTTAGAAAGGAGGCTTAAATCAGATGATATATAGAACAGCACATGGTATAAAGTTGGTATTTACTGAATTGTAGCATTTGTTCCTATATAATTTTATGGTGTTTTATATTTATTGGTTTGATTTATACTCACTAAATATGTGCCCTGGCCAAATTCTTTAATATCTGTGTGTCCAAATTTTCCTAGTGACTAAACTGAGACCATAATAATTGCTGTGTAGATAAAATGAGTTACTATACAGAAAGGGTTTAGTTTTGTGCCTGAATATTGAAAGTATACACTATTATTATTATTTTTACTATTATTATTATTTTAGTATTATTATTGATTCTTAAAGTTTTCCTTACATATAAGCATATTGCTTCACCCTTAGCATATTATTCTCTTGTAGAGAATCTATGGACTAGTCAGTGTATTAGTGTATTAGTCAGTATGAGCTCTTATAATAACCCCCACATTTATTAATGTTTTCTAAAAACACAGATTTAATTGTTGAAGATTAGCAGCCGGCTGCTTGCTACCACTCTTCTTTTAGGGATCCAGGATGATGGAAATTCTATTATTTGTAACAGTATCAATTTTCCTGGCAAGGCAAAGAAAATTTATGAATCAAAAAAGATTTTCTTATTTCTGCACTTTAGATGTCATATTCCATTGGTCAAAGCAGATTGCATGGAGCACCCAACTTCAAATGAGCAGGGTAGTACAAGCCTACAATGGAAGTAGTATATTCATGAACAACCCTGATGGCTACCACACATTGTCTCTGAGGTAACAAACCTCTTTTATGCCATATTCTGAATAAAATAGATAAATTTTATAAAACTGTGTGGTATCAATAAAGCCATCATGACGCTAAGCATGTTACCTTTTTTTCTTATTATTGGAACCCAGAGGCCCTTTATGTAAAATATCAAAAGTGAAGTTTAAAAAAGAGTATTATTAGTACTAGTGTAATTTCAGACCTGGAAAAGGAAGAAATAATTACCTCATAGTCTAACCCATGTAATATTAACCAATTTGATAATGCATACTCTCTCTTTGCTGATTATAAATTCTTGAATATGCTTGTTAGTATGTATCATGTGTGATAAGAGTTGTTCTGAGAAGTTATTCAAACTGTATCACAGTGTAGGAGAAACAAAAGGTGGCTTTGTCCTCCCTTAACACTGCAACCATGACAGTCCCTTAACTGTGCATAGTTAACAGTCCCTTAACCATGCACAGTTCTGGCAAAAGATGGCATTTGAGAAAAGGCTAAAATTCTGATAGTTGATTATTCTGATAGACTGACTTATTAGCTGCTAACATAACCTGCTTATTAAGATCTAATGTTTGATGGCTCAGTGGGAGCTAGTATTAAGTTATAAGAATGTACAACCCTGCAATCTCCATATGAAACCATAGCACTTCTTCACAGTTTTAGGAAGTCACACCATGCATGAAGAAATATACCTTCCCTTCTGTTTAAGGTGAGAGTGTAAATACTACAGCAAGAAACAATGGCTGGGAATTAAAATGAACTCAGGTGTGTGTGGTGCTGGTACCACAGAATCATGGCTTGATAGGGCTGTTTGAAATTGTTTACGTCCATTTTTTACATTGATGCTTAAAAGAAAAAAATGATCCTATTTGGGGATGTAAAATAAGTACAGAATTTGGGGTGGAAGTTTGGGAAGGGAATCTAGGCAATACTAGCATAGAAATGTCCAATTCTCTTTAAAACACAAGCTATGACTAAATGTTCAAGTTTTCATAGAGATGATTTAATTTTTATGAGTCTGTGTTTCTTGGTTCACATGGCATAAATGAACTATAAGTCAAGCACATTGTTAATTCTTATCACTGATTGTTTGGCTTGAACTGACATTTTCTTTCCTCTCAACCCTAAAATTTTATTTAGTGTTTGGTCATACAGCCTTTATTTCCCAAAGTTTTCTCAAAGCATGTAAAATACATGAGATGAAGGGATATACTAAATTTCAGAAATTATAGGTGGTGTGGATGTGGTGACAAGTTCTGCCAAAGCAAGTGGATTTCTCAGTATTAGACTTGAAAATAAGCAGATTAAATTTGACAGGGATCTGGGAATAAAATATATACATTATTTATAGACTACATATATCAGTAAAGAGGAATACTTTAATATTTTAATATAGTGCATGAATCTAAAAAGAAGAGTATCAGAAAAGATAAGGAATTAAAATGCGTTTGAAGAAGAGTTAAAGGCTATATAGCTGGATTCTGGATTTTACATACTTCTATTTTATGTGAAGAGACTTTAGGATTCTGGAGCTAGTATGCCTTTCATGTGTTTCAGTTCACATACATTGAGATAATTTTGAATACATAATTTATAAGTGCTGTAGGAAGATTCCAAATTACTTTTCTGTTCCATGTTACAAAAAGTATAAGTAAACATCTGGTTTAAGAAGGTTGACTATATTATACCATTGTAACATCATCTTGACAACTATAACCAACCTCATGACCATAGCAGAGACCATGTACAAAAAAAAAAAAAAAAAAAAAAAGTAGAAGCATGGATACAAAAGAAGGAAAAATATCAGACAGCTATTCTGAAACATTTCTGAAAAACAGAAATCAAATTAGACTGTGGTAATTAAAAATACAAAGAAATAGGAATCATGGGTGTGAAGCTACAACTCAGAACACAGAAAAAACTAGAGTAGAAGCAAGAGGCATTCTCTGAGGTGGAGCCATGGGAGGCTGTGAACTTGGAGTTCTCTGGTATAAAAATTAAACATTAGGTTGGAGGAATGTGGTAGAAGTCAGTGTTATTAATCAATGCACTCTAAATGAAATGACAGAGTAATTCAACCTCATAACACCTTTGTGTCTATCCCTCAGCGTCTAACCAAAGTATTTACCTCCAGATTAAAACCAAATTATTATAATATATGTAAATAAAATTATCCATCTGGAAAGAGTTTGAGCTTTTTAATTGATTTGGTGGCACTCCAGAGTAAAGCCTTCCCTGAATTTTCCATTGGAAATTTGGTGTGCAGGGGTGGGTGGAGGAGGAAGGAATGACAAACCTTCATATTTGCTTTCTACTAATGCAAAACAAATTAGATTCTGTAGTCTTTATGACTTCTAACTTAGAGAGCTCAAAACCAACCAGTTGAGACCTGGCAGGAAAAGAAATTTATAGAGCATAGGGAAATCACACAAAGCACCTACTATAAGCAGACTAATCCATCATTGTCAATCTGTATATGTATGTCAGCATCCCACTGTCAAATGGGGATAGTATATATGCAGTCAAGTGCTAACAGGTCCTGAAAGCATAAGTAAGTCCATTAGCAAGTGGCTCAGATGCTCATACCTTCTATATCTACTACATAATGTCCTCTCAATCTACACCTTATATCCTCATGGGGAGTTTTCTATAATCAAGTAACTGAGGAAGAAATCATATGGGTCTGTTTTACAGTTGATTCTGCATGTAATAGCGACACTGTCTGAAAGTGGATGGCCACATTTTAGCCTCAGTCTGGAGTGACCATGAAGAATGTGGAAGAAAAATTCTCCCAGTCAGCTGAATTTCAGAACTACCCTTAAAAATTCATTTGGTTCATTTTATCTGAAATGAGAAGTGACCAGAGGAATGGAGCTACAGCAATCCACAGACAGTAGTGAATTATTTGACTAGGTGGTCAGGCATTGGAAGAAACACACTGGGAAGATTGATAACAAGGAGACCTTGAGAAGCTGTGTTGGGTGGATTTCTCTGAAAAGACTTTGAATGTGTCCCATGTGAATGTCCCATGTGAATATTCAGAAGAGTAGAATTTTAATAATGAAGTAGATATTATGAACCATTCTTCTTATGTCATCTTTCCCAAGGGTCTAGTGGGCTGCTAAGGATGAGAAACTACTCATTGTTCATGGTCAACAAGATGATGAACAAATTAACCATGGTGGCATAAATGGAAGTTATGCATAGACTCCACAGCATAGACTCCCACTCAACAAGGCTGATTGACCTCAGCTAATGCTGAATGACCAGCTTGATGACAGCAGAGATCAATTCTGTACCCTGATGTAGCACCATTTTCCAGGGAGACCAGCCAGTCATCAATTGACATTGATGATTTGCACCATTCCCATCATAGAACAGAACACTGTGTTCTTATTTGAACTTTCTTTTACCCTGTATATATAAATTAGTTTATCTTATCAAGAATATTTCTCTTAACCATCATTCATGAACTTGTGAATATCTTACTCATACATCATAATATTCCTCATATTCCTCATAGTAGTGTAGAAAAAAGAAAGTTCTTTTAAAGAAAATTATGTCTGGCAATGAGCCTATACGTCTGGAATTTATTGGTCTCGGTAGATTCTTCATTACTTTGAAATGACTGTGCTGATGGAATGGTGTGATGATCTTTTGAAGATCCAGTTACAGTGCTTTCTCAGTGACAACATCATACAAGTTTTAACAAGTTGTAACAGGTTATAACAAGTTCATGGATCTGAGGAATCAGGAGTTGGAAATGGAAATGTTTCCTTTATTACTCCAAGTAATCTACTAACAATTCTTTTCTTGCTGTCTCTACAAACCTGTGCTGTTATGCTCTAAAATTCTTAGTTCTTAAGGGAGAAAGACTACCAAGAGACATAGTAGTAGTTCCATGTAATGGGAGCCAGGGGGGTCTAGAATGTGGAACCTGGATCCACTGGTCATCTCCTGTCAGTGAAACCACCGGGAAAGAAGAGGATTATTTTAATGGCTAGGGTAATTGGTCCTACCCACAAAGAAGAAATTGGATTGCTGATACACAATGAGGGGGTGACAAAGAGTAGTGTCTAGTGCAGAAGATCCCCTCGGGCACAACTTGGCACCCTGTATTCTGTTATATGAGTTAATGGAAAAGTAACAAGACGAAGGATTTTAGAAGTGAAGGTTTAGAATGCCTTACCAGGCAAGGAGCCCTGACCACTTGGCTACTTCCTAATAGCACGGGGAACATGAATGAACAGTGGGAGGATTTTTAAATACCAGTTGTGACCTTATGATCAGTTGCAGGAATGAAGACTATAATAATTCTAAGTTTGCCTTCTTAGTTTGGTATTTAAGGTTTGTGTGTGTGTGTATGTGTGTGTGTGTGTGTGTGTGTGTGTGTGTGTATATATATATATATAACGTAGTTATATATAACTAGTTGTTCTCTTTATATTTTTCAATGTCCTGTGCCCCTACTTAGCATAAGTTACATTGATATTAGCCTGATTTCCGAGGATTTATGTTGTAGGCTATCACAAGGACAATGTCACTTAGATATAAGAGAAATCACTCAGAGGATAAAATCATTCGAGGAGGGAATTCACATGTTTTCATTTATCTGAAGGATAGTTGACTTGTTAGGCAGAATTCTGACTTTTATATTACCTTTATTAGGAAGTTAAGATGTATTAAGTTGAAGGGATGCAGATGGCATTTTGACAAGAGACAAACTCGAATGGCATTGTACTGGGTCAGTTTACTTTAGCTAAAATTACTTTTTTTTTTTAAGAATTTCTAGATTTGGAAGGTAAAATAGGGCAGCATCCCAGATGATCTGAGGGCACCATGAAATTCATGAGTACTCTGACTCATCTATTGCCACTCTGCTCAGGCTGGGGGCAGCAGCCAGGCCTGCAGCTCCTCTGACACCTCTGTATCATCTCCCCCAGGTTCCCTGAGTCCCAGGACAGATGCACAAGTAGCTTCTTTGCAGGACTTGTGGGTCTTTTTGTTTTGGATGTGGTGGGAGACAGACATGGGTTTTGGTTTGTCTTTGTGGCAAGTGATCCATTTTGTCCATGTAATAGTGTTCCTTCTGCCTGCAAATGCATGTCTAGCTTTTCTTTCCAACCTCTGGTCCTGCTGTCTTACAGCAAATTTATGGTCACTACATGTGCACAGAAATCAGCTTTCTACTAGTTTCCTGATGAGTTCCCAGAATTTTATAAGACTGACTCCCTGTGCTAAATGTAACATTGCATGTCATTCATAGTGGATTTGCTTCTGTAACAAACTGTCGATGACATGAATAGTATAGATAAATTCCTAACTTTAAAAGGGTGAGAAGTCACACATATACAACCTAAGAAAACACTAAGAACTAGTTACTGAAACAAAGGATATTTCTTTTTTTTTTTTTTTTTTGGTCTGTTTCTTTATATTTTTCCCTGCTCTAGTGAGATAGAATTAATATATAACATTGTGTAAGTTTAGGGTCGTGCAACATATATTGACAAATGATTAACCCCATGGCATTAGCCAACATCTGGATCACCTCACATAATGATTACCTGTGTGATGATAACATTTAAGATCTACTCTCTTAGAAACTTCCAAGTGTACGATATAGTACTGCTAACACAGTCACTATGTTGTACCTTCAGTCTTTGGAACTTAGTCATCTTATAACTGGAAGTTTGTCCCCTTTGACCAACATCTTTCTCCTGCCCCTGGTGATCACCATTCTAATCTCTGATTCTACAAGACTGACTTTTTCACACTCAACATATAAATGACACCAGGCAGTATGCCTTTCTCTGTCTGACTTATTTTACTTAGCACCATGCGCCGGACATCCATCCGCATTGTCACAAGTGTCAGGATTATCTTGTTTCTTGCGGATAATGTTCCACTGAATATACCAAATGATATTCTGAGTGTGTTATTCATTCGTTAATGGACACTTTGGGCTCTTTCCTTATCTTGGCTATTGTGAAAAATCTGTAGTAAACGTGAGTGCAGATATCTCTTTGATACCCCATTTTTGTTTTCTTTGAAAGTGTACCCAGAAGTAGAATTGTTGGATCATGTAATATTTCCACCTTTAATTTTTCAAAAGACCTCCATCCTATTTTCCATAGTGGCTGCATCAATTTACATTCCCACCAGAAATAGGCAAGAAGGCCTTTCTCTCCACATCCTTGTCAGCATTGTGAGCTCCATTTCCCAAATTATATATAATAATATGCTCTTCCTGAGAGTAGAGGATAAGTTGAAACGCTTTTCTGTATCTCCCATAATGTTCTAAGCATACTGATTGGGCATTTAAAATTGTTTTTGGTTCATTGATCAAAGGAAAGTATCTTAACAAAGATTGAATCTGTGAATATGTTTATGCTTCAATCCTAACAAATTTTCCGATGGTAGCCATCAATCTCACTGAACCACTTTTCACTCTTGGAGCTTCTGAAGCCAAAGAAAAATATTATTGGCTTTTCATAACCTGCATCTCCCTCCGTTTTATGGCCTTTTTTCTGGATGTCCATAGCTCTCTTTTGTAGGGTCACTGTGAGGCTAACTGCACAAGTGTGCGTTGGAATTCCATGAACACCTTGGGTGAGGGCAAAGTAGAGTGTGATTACTTCAAAGTATTACTGATATTAAAACCTATATATCTTGTGCCATGCTAGAGGATAGTACCTAAAATACAATTGATAACATCATCTTAGCTGCAATTAAATCCTGAAAAGTACAATGTGAGTGTTTTCATTTTAAATCAAATTGGGTATTTGCCATCATCAGTCTCCCTAAATTCCACACACCAATGACCCGCTTTCAGTTATCATACACCACAGGGATGTTCAGGTCCCAGGGTAGAGGGTCTATTGGCGTACTGTAGAGAATAGATCAAGCGTTAATGTGTGACTATAGCTCAGCTTTGCAGGAATATTGAATTCTGCAAATGGAAAAACATTCTGAAAAAGCAGTGCAGGAAATTATCAATGGCTGAGGGCAACAACCAATTACAAAGCAGCCAGTGGTTTTCCTGTACTGTATGTGTTTTTCTTTAGTTTATTTATTGTAAGATGTTTTATGATAGTGTACATTTCACGCATTTTTAGTTTGGAGAGAAACATAGCAGCAGCTCAAAATAAAGGAAGCTTTCACATCTTTTCTTTCAAGTTCTCTGGGCTGTAGCCACCTACTCTGTAGAACAGAATTCTGGTTCCATGTGCGTCTGTTTACTTAGATATAGGCTTATCATAGTCCCTGCCAGCACTGGTTTGCTATGTGTAGGATTTCCACATGTTTAGGATCGTCCCGAATACTTCAGAAATATATATCTTCTATCATATGCTTTCATTTCAAATAACTACTCTAAGGCTCATCAGAGATAAAACTCTTGCCAGAATTGCTCAATTCTTGACTTCTCAATTTATTTTTGTAAAATAGAATATTTTGTATGCTAATAATGAGAAGTATACAATCAGAGATTTTTTATAGATAAATATTTTAAAGGAAAGCTTAGTTCACTATACTTTTATTTTACCTTTTTCTCCAGGTAATTCACAAGCAGGGACATACATAACAGCAACGTTACTTATAAGGGATGATGCATTTCTCTTTCTGCTGACTTAATAAAACTTTATTAACATGAATCACCATTTATAATGTTAGTTTTCATGCTTTGGAAGGCTGTACCATTGAATTCCTTTCAATAGAAAATATTAATGCTGCAGGTTTTTTTAATTTTTTAATTGGAGCATAGTTAACACAAGTAATGTAGAATTTTTTAAAAAAAATAATTCAATTTATAGAAAGTTATCAGGAATAAGCTTGGAGTGTGCAATGTTCTCTCTTTCCCCAAGCCCACCATCTATGCTGGCCACACTGAACTTATCTTTCTAGATTGATATCCATCATTTTTGCAGTAGCCAGTGGGATCAGAGCTCCATTCATGCCAATAAAGCAAAAAATTTTAAGAGTAAGAAAATCTCCTTCACCCTGGTGCATTCAAATGGCTGTGGTCTTAGTTTCCTGGACTATATCTACAAGCCTAGGTCCTAGGATGTTCTATCCTAATCTCTCTAAGGTCTTTATTTTGTTCCGGTTCTTTCATATGGTCTAGTCATTTGAATAAAACGCTTATCTACTTCCTTTTGATAGTTTGCCCCCAATAAATTCATTTTCTTTTTTTTAAATTTTTATTTATTTATGATAGTCACACACACACAGAGAGAGAGAGAGGGGCAGAGACATAGGCAGAGGGAGAAGCAGGCTCCACGCACTGGGAGTCCGACGTGGGATTCGATCTCAGGTCTCCAGGATCGCGCCCTGAGCCAAAGGCAGGCGCTAAACCGCTGCGCCACCCAGGGATCCCTAAATTCATTTTCTTATGTGACATTCATGTATTGTTACACTCTTAAAAATATAGATTCCTTGTGTTTTCAAAAATAAGCTCCTTTATGATAAGACTATTTTGAATACTTCAATTGTATTTTCCACAATTTTTATGTACAGAAGTATTCAGAGAAAATAATTGCATTTTTACATTTAATTATATCAAGTATGTGTACAGCAAAGTATGTGCCTCTGATGATTTGTAATATATTGCTCTTAGTGGAATAGCTTTACTTTGTCTAATAAATCTCATGTTTATAAACTAAGACTGATATCATAAAAATCTGTACAGATAAAAGGCTAAGGATAATATTAGTGCTTATTTCTGGTCACTAATCTGATGACGGTGAGCTTCTAATTAAAATTATTTTCAATCACTTTTGTATGTTTCTTGTATGTCCTTGGGAATACTACATTTTTTCTGTAAGCTTTCTCTGTGACCTATCTGCTTCTAATTTTCAGTAATCATATATTTTAGCCTTTGCAACCAACGTTTTATTATAATTGATCTAGTAATTAGTCACATACATGCTGTTATTCTTCATAGATTTGAGACAAATTAGAACAGTAGCATTTGCTTATATTTTATTCCCAGTTTGAAGTCTTTCCACATCTTGTTATTTTATTTGGTTTGGAGAATGAAGGCTGTGTCTACATAGTTGTAAACATGTCAGTTTTTTTTGTTTTTGTTTTTGTTTTTTTTGTTTTTTTTTTTTTGTTTTTTTTTTTTACATTCTGATCCTTTATCTTAAAAAAAAAAAAAATCTCAGGGGCACCTGGGTGGCTCAGTGGTTGAGCATGTGCCTTTGGCTCAGGTCATGACCCCAGAGTCCCGAGATTATTGCATCAGGCTCCCTACAGGGAGCCTGCTTCTGCCTCTGCCTATATCTCTGCCTCTCTCTGTGTGTCTCTCATGAATAAATAAATAAAATCTTTTAAAAAAGGCTTATCACATAATCAATTTACTGGTCCAGTGCTTCCTGTTCAAACTGAATCTCTCTTAAAACCATATCTTGCCCATAATTCACAAAAAACAGTTTTTATTTTGTGAATTCCAGTTAAGTAATATAACTATGCAATATTGTTCAACAGAAAGTACATTCTATATTTGACCATGATCTTAGGAAGTTTCCTTAAAAGGTCAGTTTCTTAACTATATATGCTAAAGTTGTAGATTTTTTGATTCTATGATGTAGCAGAATTGCCGAAGCCCTTACCAATCTCTCCAGGAAATCTAATGCTGCTTCTTAACCTGTCCTATATTCTTTGACACTACCTAACTGCTATAATACCATGTTGTCTTATGCTGTAATGTTTTGGAGAATTCTGAATTCTTGTTGAGATGTCTGCTATCCACATTTTGAGCATCTCAGCCCCTCTTCATCAGACTGTTTTCTACCTATTATGTGGAACATAATTTAGATATAGCCTCATCTCTGTGGTCCTATGACACAATTTTTTAAACCTCTCTTATAGGAGAAAATATATTATATTGAAATTCTTTGCTTTTGTATTTGTCTCTACTTCTTGAATGCAAGCTTTTTAGGAATATAGATTGAACTTCTTAATTTCTGTACTCTCAGTACTTAGCAGTTGTTCAATATATGTTTGTTGAATTGAATTATATGTTAAACTTATCTCCATATTAAGTAAAACCTAAATAAAAGATTACTAAGGAAGATAGGGAACAGTCCTGAATGTACAGTCATTCAGGGTGATATGTTTCAGTAGTCCTCAAGATTATTTGAATGAAGGAGCAGCTGGAACTCCCAATGCTTTTTGAGAAAAATTTCACAGATAATTACATCTGCCTTTTAGTTTATTTCTCATTAAGCTACACAGTGTTTTTACATTACGATCTTGAAGAAAGATAAAATAAACAAGGTAAGCCCTTAAGCCCAATGATTGTCCCAACTTACTGCCTTGGGAGAGGTTCTGGGCTATATGCAGAACCTGACATTTCCCTGGGTTGAGCAAATGAAGTGTGGGGAGTTGGGAGAGGCAAAGGGAGGTAGAGTTATAGGGTAGAACACCAGAGAATAAGGAGATGCACAGAGTGAGAAGAAGCCCCAGAGATGTGAAGAGATTATCTTCAGCTGAGTAAGGATCTATTCATGAATCCAAAGAAACTGTTGGAGGCCAAAGAAAAGACTGTCAGAATGGGAGAATCATTAGTGGGGCTCATGTATGGGCAGAAATATGTCATATTTCATAAGGTAACATGAAAAATGTTGTAGAGGCACCTGGGTGGCTCAGAAGCTGAGTGTCTATCTTTAGCTTGGTCGTGATCCCGGGGTTCTGGGTGTGATTCCCACATCAGGCTCCCTATAGGGAGCCTGCTTCTCCCTTTGCCTGTGTCTCTGCCTCTCTCTCTGTGTCTCTCATGAATAAATAAAATCTTAAAAAATACAATAAAAATGTAATTCAAGGGGTATTGATTAGAGTAGTCACAAGAGTATTGTACCAGTAGTAAAATTGCATTAAACGTGTAACTGTTGTTTCTGAAGGAGAAGAGATAGAAAGGATATGGAAAAAAACATGTTTGAGTAAATAATGGCCAGTAATTTTCTAAATTTGATATAAACTGTAAACGAAATTTTCAAGAAATTCAATGAATTTGAGGCATGAGGAACATAAATAAATCTGCACTAAGAACAATCCTATCATGTTGCTTATAACAAGTTGCCTGAATCCAGTAGGGCTACTATAACAGAATACCACAGTCTGCAGGGCTTAAACAAGAGATATTTATTTCTAAGAGTTCTGGAGACTGGAAGTCCAAGATCAAAGTGTGTCCCAGTGAGGCCCTCTGTTTGACTACCTACTCATTGTGTCCTCTATGGTAAGATCTGGTCTCCTTTCCTCATCTTATAAGGATGGTAATCCCATTATGGAGACCCTATTCTCATTATTCCATCTAAACCTAGTTACCTCACAAAGATTCCACATCAAAATACCATCACATCAGTGTGTTAGTGCCTCAATATACGAATCATGAAGAGACACAGGCATTCAGTCCAGAAGGCAGGAGTTAAGAGAAAATTTCAAAGGCAGCCAGAGAGGAAAGAAACATTCCATACAGAGAGACAGAGATAAAAATGACAGAAAACTTCTCATCCAAAAAAGAAAAAAAATATATATATATATAATCTTGAATGCAGTGAAGCCACATCTTTAAAGAATGGAAAGGGGAGGGAAAAAAAAAACTGTTAACTTATTATTTTATACCCAACAAAAATATCTTTTGACAACAATGGCAAGTAAAGATGTTTTCAGACACATGAAAGCTAAAAGACGCTGGCCCCAGCAGACTTGCATAAAGGAAATGCCAAAGCTGTATAAGCAGAAGGGTAGTGATACTGGTTAGGAATAGAAATCTACACAAGGAACAGATTGCATAGCAATTGGTAGCAATATTGGTAACTATATAATATTTTAAAAGTAATTATTTTTAAAGTCCCTTAAAAATCATTGATTTTTAAATGTAGAAATAACAACATACCATGTAGTTTACAAGATATGTGGAAGTAAATTTTAAAATAATGATATCACAGAGTCCAGGATGGGAACATTGGGCCAGTGTTATTGCAAGGTTTTTTTTTTTCCTTTACAGATTTATTTATTTATTTGATAAAGAGATTGCAAATGAGTGGGGGGAAGGGTAGAGGGAGACAGAGAAACCTAGGCAGACTTCATGATGAATGTGGAGCCTGATGCAGGGCTCAATCTTACAACCCTGAGATCACGACTGAACACAAAACAAGGGTCAGATGCCTAACTGCCATCCAGTGCTCCTGTTGCAAGGTTCTTATGCTGTACGTGAAATGATATAGCATTAATTAAAGGGAAATTATGGCAAGTTAAAAATGAATGCCATAATCTGCAGAGTGGCTGCTAACAACAGCCAACTAGATGTTTTATCTAAGAAGTCAAGAAAGGAAATAAAACAGAATCATGACAAATACTCAATTGAAAAGTAGGGGAAAAAGGGAGAACAAATGGAGTAAGATGATAGGTTTAAATTGATACTAATTGCTTATAAATCATATAGATATTTGATTAAAAGAGATTTTCAGATGGATAAAACGTTGAGACTCAAATATGTGCTGCTATAAGAAACCTACTTTTGTTATGAAAATACCAACAAATGAAAGGTAAAATATTGTAAAAATGTGGACTATATAATCACAAAAATTTGAGTCACTACATTAATATCAGACTAAGTAAATTCCAGAGCAGTGAGAAGTAGGTCATTTTATAATGATAAGTCAATTTGCCAAGTGAACATGACATTCCTAAACACTTAATGCTTCTAATAACAAAGCATTGGAATACATGAAGCAAGAACCAACAGAAGCAAATAAAAGAAACAGAGATATTCACAATTATAGTTGAAGAATTCAATGCTTCTCCTTCAGTAACTAATAAAACAAGGAGACAGAAAATCAGTAGTTAAATATGAATACTTGGAACAACAGTAATTTGACCTAAGTGATATTTTGAACCCTCCTGACAACAGCAAAATATGCATTTTTCACAGGAACACCCAGATAATGTAACAAAATAGACTCATTCTGATACATAGAGCATGACTTAAGAATTTCAAAATAATTTAAATCATACAGAGTAGCTTTCTTTATCATAATAGGTTTATACAGGAAATTAATAACAGAAATCTTCAAGTACCTAGAAGCTAAATATCACATTTCTAAATAATTCCTAGGTAAAATAAGAAAAGGGAAACGAGAAACTATATTGAGCTGAATCAAATGAAGTACAACTTATCAAAATTTATGAATTGCAGTTAAATAGTACTTAGAAGAAAACATATAGCACTGAAATGCTTATATTAGAAAGAATTTGACTCAAATGATCTCAGCTTGCACTGTAATAAACTAGAAAAGAAGAGAAAATTAAACCCCAAATAAATAAAGAAAAGGAAGCCGTGTAAGACCATAAATAAATAGAAAAGAGAAAACCATTAGAGGAAATCAGTAGAACCAAAAGCTCGTTTTTTGAGTTCAGCAGAATCAACAAGTTTTAAGTCAGACTTGGTCAGGAAAAAAGGGGAAGACACAAAGTTCCAATACTGATAATGAGGGAAGTGACAGTACTATAGCACTACAGAGTTTACAAATATTAAAAAGATAAGTAGTGTGTCCAACTTTGTGTTGCCAGGTTCAAACTTAGATGATATGGCCAAATCAGTTAAAAGACACACAGGACTCAAAGTCACTTGGGAGGAGACAGATCTGCTATATCTATTAAATATGAATTCATAAGCAAATACTTTGCATCAAAGAAAACCCCAGATACAGATGGCTCTCTTGTTGAATTCCAATAGACATTCAAGAAAGAAATAACAGTAAATTGGGACGCCTGTGTGGCTCAGTGGTTGAGCATCTGCCTTAGGCTCAGGGTGTGATCCCAGGATCCTGGGATCAAGTCCCACATTAGGCTCCCCGCAGGGAGCCTGCTTCTCCCTCTGCCTATGTCTCTGCCTTTCTCATGTCATGAATAAATAAATAAAATTTAAAAAAAGAGAACAGTAAATCTTCATAAACATTTCTAAAAAATTGATAGGTGGAATTGCTTCTTAAAATCATTCTGTGAGATCACACTCTGTCACCAAAAGAAAAGTGCTTAAATAAAAACAAAAACAACAACAAAAACTCTTCTTATGAAGAATATCCACATTTAGTGTTTTGCACATATTACACACACATATGTGTGTGTGTGTATATATATATATATATACTAACAAATGAACAAGAACAGGCCTTTAAGTATAAAAAAATTAACAAGAGGAATCTATAAATAAAGAGGATTTCTAATTTATTAGGTTAAATCTTCTCTGATATTGGGAAGAGATTTCCAGAGTCTTCCTTGCAAATAAGCCTATTTTAAAGACAGTTGCTAACCAAACACTTATCTGATTGATTTTCAAAAAAAGGAAAAAGGGAAATCCCAGATGAATTATTACATTACTTTAATAGAGCTGATACCCGGACTTTTAGGGAACCAGATGTTTTCAAAATTGTGAGGAGAAATAAAATTATTTCATGGTTTTATTTCATAGTTTAGATCTCTGGAATAATATGCAGAAAGAGTATTTAAAAAGAGAATACTGATTAAAAAGGAATCTATTCTGATTATAAAATCACAAATAAGTCCTGTGAAGCATATAAAGGAATAAATACAAAACTTTTATCCAGGACACCTTCAATGAGATTAAATGTTTAGAAAGAAATATTTAAAAATTTAAAGTGGTAGCAAAATAATTAAACAAAAGTGCTGGGAAGGCTTGAGTAAAATGTCCGTTGCCTAAAGTAACTCACTAAAACTCCACAAGAAAGTAGAAATGGTCTTATGAAATCCAGTTGCAGAGTATGAATCAGATTGATGAAGTGATAGACTTGCCACTGAGGTGGGTAGACTAATATATATTTATGCTTACTAAGCTCCTCATGACTCCTAGAAAGGAAAACAAAAACAAACTCATATGCTGACTCAGAAGGTCCTTCCTGCCCTCCCTGTTGCCTAATCTCCTGCCATGTTCTTTCCCTACTAGGGCCCTACGAGAGCCTAGGTTCACTAACCTTCCGGTTCTCTGAATGGGACATTCTGCCTCCCAACCCAGACCCTCAGAAGAGGGTGATCCCTTGATCCTACTGTTCTCTTCCTGGTTTCCTAATCATTTCTTGCACATCCTTCTTATCACAATTTAAAGGTGACTTGCTCCACTAGAACAGATTACCACTGATCTATAATCTGTTTAATTGTAACTTTCTTTCAGGGATCCCTGGGTGGTGCAGTGGTTTGGCCCAGGGCACGATCCTGGAGACCCAGGATTGAATCCCACGTCGGGCTCCCGGTGCATGGAGCCTGCTTTTCTCTCTGCCTGTGTCTCTGCCTCTCTCTCTCTCTGTGTGTGACTATCATAAATAAATAAAGAAAAAAATATTTTAAAAAAAATTGTAACTTTCTTTCATAGCATTTATGGTGTTGTTATAAATTTTGGTAAGTATTTGCTTCATGTCTTCCCCCTCTACTAAACTGGTAACTTCTCAAAGGATGGAGACACCCATTGTGCCTGTACTCTTTTTTTTTTTTTTTTTTTTTTTAAGATTTTACTTTATTTATTTGAGAGAAAGCACAAGAGTGGGAAGATGGGCAGAGGGAGAGGGAGAAGCAGACTCCCCACTGAGAAGGGAACCTGACGATGACATGGAACCGTATGATCATGACCTGAGCTGAAGGCAGACAACCGACTGAGCCACACAGGCGCCCCACGTCCGTACTCTTGAGCTTAGACATGGCACAAAGTGATAATTAAAAAAATATTTGAGATGTTAAGTAACAAAGAAAAAGGAGAATCAAACTGAAAAATATAATAAATTGGAATGAATACAATTAACACAAAAATGAAACATTAAAGCCCCAAATTAACTGAGGCAGTAAGAAAACATGGCTTTCAGATACTCAATAAAAAATAACATAGTGAATAGATAAATTGATGAACGGCAGTGGTAGAAGTCCTCCTCATGGCCATGAATGCCTCTCAATCTACGAAAGAGCTTTAAGTGAAGGAATGATGCCATCAGGAGTCTAAAGCCCAACTGGAGACTTTTGTTGACAACCATGACTTTCCTTAGTGTCATTGGCATTATTCTCTGCTGGCAGTGATATTTAGCTCTAAGTGTGGGTAAAACTACCAGCTTCGAAAACATCGAGCTAGTACAATAAAAGATAAAGGTTTTGTAACCACAGCTATTCTGTTCATCACAAGGTACACAGATAATGTAACCTTGCTGCTTGAATGATTGTTAAAGGTCTGTCTGTAGTTTAAATCTAAAACTTAGGAGAAAGAATCTAAACAAATTTTTTTTGTTACCTTTCTGATGTAATTTTATTGACTAATACTGCTGTGACCCAAGCCATCATATTTATAATAAATAATAGACCATCTTTATACATAATTTTAATTATTAATATTCGTTATGATACAAATATGAGTAATATTATAATATGTAATTGCATATATAATAGTATGAATATGGTTAAAATAGAATTATATAATACATATTAATTATTAATAATTACTTTAAAAATAATAATTACTTTCATCTTCATTATATACATTTATTAACATTGAAAGTAGAAGGGAACCCTGGGTGGCTCAGTGTTTAGCGCCGCCTTCAGCCCAGGGCCTGATCCTGGAGACCTGGGATCGAGTCCCACGTCGGGCTCCCTGCATGGAGCCTGCTTCTCCCTCTGCCTGTGTCTCTGCCTCTCTCTCTCTCTCTCTCTCTCTCTGTCTCTCTGTGTATCTTTCATGAATAAATAAATAATCTTTAAAAAATGAAAGTAGATTTCATTTCCTATTTATATTCTAGAGTCAGTATTGCACTGATGGAAAATTTATAACTATAGGTTGTAGAAAAATATAATATTAAAAAATGATATGTATTTATTTTTTATTTGTCCTATTGTGCCATTTCAGAAAGTATCTGGGCTTCTTTTATGGACAAGCCTACTTTCACTGAACCTTTTCTTCCTTGTTAGTAGAAAGCCCGTAGTCTCAGATGCTTTTCTTTATTATCTTTGGCCAAATAGTGAGTCATCTTAAGCCCAAGTGCAACTCATACAAAGACCCCATGAGTTATTTACATTTTGTGGACAAATGAAATAACCTTCCTTCCGGATTTTACTTTATCTGGCAGCAGGTCTGGGATGATCGGTTCTCTCTAGAATAAGAGATATGTTTTATTCCCTGCTTTTTTCCATACTTTATATTAGGAACCCAACGTAAAAACTTTATGGAAACACCAGCCACGAAGCTGACATATACCACAGTGACTTATATAAAAGCAACCCCAGCACAGATGAACTGCTCTTGAATACAGAAGACTGATTTCAGTTCCGGACAGTCAGGATGGGAATTGTATCTGTGATAATAATGGCACAAGGCAGACAGAAGCTATTTTTAAAAGAACTGCCTGGAGGCCAGAGGGTTACTCCCAAGAGGAGGAAAAAAAATCAGCATTTCCATCTTCACTTTTGAGTGTGGAGCTCTGACTTTCCCAGCCTGCGAACAGTAAAAGCTAAACCTATGTGTATTAGTAAAAATATGCCGCAGAGAATAGCAGGGGAAAACGCAGCCAAACTATTCTCTATGGTGCATTATGTATAAATCTGTGGTTAACATCTGAACAGCTTCATGTGGCAAGGAGAAAACCCAGTACATACAAAGAGAACTTGTAACTAATTATTCTCAGTCTGTTGCATTGTTACCAGTTATTGCTTCTGAACAATGCATGCTCCTAACAACTATCCAAGTCATACATAATGCATTGTAAATTGGAAAACACATACCCAAACTAGTCATATTAAATCAACAACTCAAAATATAAAACCTTGGCTTATTCACATCCCTCTACTTTTGACCTTGCAGTTCCAGTTTCATTCATTTGCAAAGAGGGGCTTATCTGTTGGTCGTCAGAAGTAAAGATCATATCTTGAAGCAACAAGAACAGACAAAACAAAAACAAAAACAAACAAACAAAAATACTTTAGCCTGAACTAAACTGCTCTTCTTCCAAATAAGTTTGATGTGAGGTAATCTCATTACTCTATAAGTGATCCCTTTCATTCTCAAAGCTCACATCAAATAGCAAGAAACATCTGTGAGCAGAGAGGAGAATAATTAGGGATCTAGAGAGAATTTCATAAACACAGCACAGCATTCAGCCTGTGCATCTCAAAGGCTCAGGAATTGTTCATTCAACAGAGTAATATCCTTTATTCAGTGTCATCCTTCCCACTCTTTCTGGAGAAATCACTGCTGTTAAGATGCTTAATCTCCTTTGAAATAGAGATATTGAAGCCAGGATCACAGTTAAAAGCAAAGATTGATAGTGCCTGTCAGAAAAATGAGGCATTTAAAAGTCAGGCAGTAAACAGGGCTACTTAGTGTGTGGCTCTGTTGTTCCGGGGCTGGAGGTGGTGGAGTAAGAAACACCACAATCCCTCCTAAATCTTGTGCAGCTGTGTTTTCTATGCTGTTTTCATTCTTTTTAATAATTGAAAAGAACTTTTAGTTTGTTTAAATTAGAGCATATATAATAATGATAAACCTTTTTCGAATACCTACATTTTCAGCAGCAAACAATCAAAACAAGCATGGATCAAACATGTAACTACTTGCTTTAAAAAAATCATATTATCTACTATTCACTGCCTTATTTTGGCCATCATTGCCTTCACAGATACACTTTTTTAAAGCAAGTTCCCATTCATTCATTCCAATTACTTGCTTCTCACTCATTCTTCAGTCTACTACAACTGAGCTTCTGTGCCCCAAACCAAAATCCAAATGGTGTTTGTCAAATACAACTGATGTTTCTAGATCCCGATGGGTATAGAATTGCACAAGAACTACACAGTTCAGGGAGTATTCTGGCTTCATATTCTCACTCCTCATGCCACCACCGACTTTAACACTGCCAGTCCTCTGGTAACTATCTTTCTATTCCCCTGATGATGTGTTTCTATGAGCTTATTCATAAATACAGGTAAGACAATCTGCTTTTCATCATTTGCCTTCTAATCACTTAAGGTACTCAGGACATCAGTGTATGTGTGTGTATCTACTTTATTCTTTCTAATAACTGGTGTGGATGCTTCATGAGGTATATATCACCTCTCTGTTGCTGATCAACAATTAAGTTGTTAACACTTCACCATTTTTAAACGTTTCAGTGAGCATTATTGAATAGGGCTGGTGAGGCATAGGTAATGCACAATTGCAGACACTGCCCCGTCCCAATAAAGTAAACTTTTCTCACCTACAACATCTAGGAATGTGCATCCATATTCCTTCCTGTGAATCATACTTCTTTGTTCTTGACTATCTCATGGTGAAAAATATCTTCTACTCATGATTATTAGTGACATTGATCATCCTTTCATATATTTACTCACTATATTATAATGTTGTTTTCTACTTTATAATCATTGCAAAATTTCTTATAGCATGGTTTGTCAATCATAGTGAGATTGATATTGGAGATTTTAATTTGAAGGACTTTAGTTGTTTGTCTTTTATGTATTGCAAATATTGCTTACATTACATTGTTGAGTTTTGAAGATTTTAATGTTATACTGTGTTGGACATGAGTTTCTTAAATGTTACGTAATCATATCTTGCAGTCTTTCCCTTCATGATGCTTGGACTATGTGACTTGCTTCTGAAGGTCATAAAATATTATTTTGTAGGTTATTCTACTATTTTTCTAGTTCTTTTACCCATCAGGACATTACTTTTATATGTGTATAAGTATATATTTACACGTCATATATATAAAATGTGTATATACATACATATATATGAAATCAGCATTCTATTTTTTGTCCAGATGGAAAAACAAGATCCTAAACCATTTACTGAATTATTTATTATTGGTTAGTGGTTTTTAATATTATCTTTATTTTAAAAATTAGCATGTCATAGGCCTATTTATGAACTCTCCATTTTTTGTGTTGTTTATTATGCCTGCATGAATACCATGTTATTTCAATTTTTGCAATTTAATACTTTATTTTTATAACTAGCAGAGTATGATCATCCTGCTATTGTTTTCCAATACTGATTGACTCCTTTAATGTTTTTGTTTTCAGTTTAATCTCAGCACTCACAAAAGTTAACATGAAATAGATTAAGGACTTAAATATGAGACCTGAATCTGTAAAACACTTAGAAGAAAAAAGCAGAGAGAAATGCTTCTTTTGTTGTTGTTGTTGTTGTTGTTGTTGTTGTTTTGTTGTTTTTATTGGTGTTCAATTTACTAACATACAGAATAACCCCCAGTGCCCATCACCCATTCACTCCCACCCCCCGCCCTCCTCCCCTTCTACCACCCCTAGTTCGTTTCCCAGAGTTAGCTTGAGATTGGTCTTGGCAGCAATTTTTTGGATATGACAATAAAAGCACAAGCAATGAAGGCAAAAATTAATAACTGAGACTATATCAAATTAAAAAGATTTTGTACAGTAAAAGAAATAGTCAACAAAATGAAAAGGCAGCCCACAGAATGGGAGAAATTATTTGCAAACCAATCTACTTGATCAAGTGGTTAATATCCAAAATAATGAAGAATTCATACAACTCAATCCAAAAACAATCTGATTAACAAACGGATAGAACATCTGAATAGACATTTTTCCAAAGAAGACATACAACTGGTCAACAGGTGCATGAAAAGGTCCTCAACAGCACTAATCCTCAAGGAAATGCACAACAATGCTACAGTGAGATACTATCTCTCCCTTGTTAGATTGGCTGTCATCAAAAAGATGAGATAATAAGTGTTGGTAAGGATGAGAAGAGAACCCACATATCCTATTGGTGGGAACGTAAATTGGTGCAGCTACTATGTAAAACAGTATGGACATTCTTCAAAAAAATAGAAATAGAACTACCATATGATGCAGCAAGTCTTATTCTGGATTTCTATCAAAAGGAAACAAAAACAGGATCTCATAAAGAGGCGTTTGTAGTCCCATGTCCATTAGATCATTAGTCACAATAGCCAAGATATGGAAACAACCTAAGTTTCTATTAATGGATGAAGGGATAAAGAAATTATGGTATATGTATGCAGTGGAGTATTATTCAGCCATGAGTAAGAAGGAAATTTTTCATTTGCAATAGCCTGGATGGACTTTGAAAAAATAAGTTAAGTAAGTCACACAAGGAACAACAAAGAGCAAATATACTCACATATATCGGATTTAAAAAAAAAAAAAAAGCTGTTGAGTTTAATAAGTTCTTTATATATCAACAGCAAAGAAACAAACAATCCAATCATGAAATGGGCAAAAGACAGGAACAGAAATCTCACAGAGGAAGACATAGACATGGCCAACAAGACATGAGAAAATGCTCCGCATCACTCCTCATCAGGGAAATACAAATCAAAACCACAATGAGATACCACCTCACACCAGTGAGAATGGGGAAAATTAACAAGGCAGGAAACCACAAATGTTGGAGAGGATGTGGAGAGAGGGGAACCCTCTTACACTGTTGGTGGGAATGTGAACTGGTGCAGCCACCCCGGAAAACTGTGTGGAGGTTCCTCAAAGAGTTAAAAATAGACCTGCCCTATGACCCAGCAGTTGCACTGTTGGGGATTTACCCAAAGATGCAGATGCAGTGAAACGCCGAGACACCTGCACCCCGATGTTTATAGCAGCAATGTCCACAATAACCAGACTTTAGAAGGAGCCTTGGTGTCCATCGAAAGATGAATGGATAAAGATGTGGTCTATGTATACAATGGAATATTCCTCAGCCATTAGAAACGACAAATACCCACCATTTGCTTCGATGTGGTTGGAACTGGAGGGTATGATGCTGAGTGAAATAAGTCAATCGGAGAAGGACAAACCTTATATGGTCTCATTCATTTAGGGAATATAAGAAATAGTGAAAGGGAATAAAGGGGAAAGGAGAGAAAATGAGTGGGAAATATCAGAAAGGGAGACAGAACATGAGAGACTCCTAACTCTGGGAAAAGAATAAGGGGTGGTGGAAAGGGAGGTGGTTGGGGGCTGGCGGTGACTGGGTGACTGGGTGACAGACGCTGAGGGGGGCACTTGATGGGATGAGCGCTGAGTGTTATGCTATATTTTGGTAAGTTGAACTAAATAAAAAAAAGCTAAAAAAAAAAGAAAAGAAAGAAAAAAGGAGAAAAAAAAAGCAAGCTCATAGAATGTTGCAAATGTTCTCACTTATATGGAATTTTAAAAAGCCAAACTCATACACTGGGAATGGGAATATATTCATCAAAAGATCATTACAGTTATATGATGAATAATTCTGGTAACTTAATGTATAGTGTGGCGATTGTCGTTAATAATATTTTACTAAATATTTTCTAAGAGAGTAGATCTTAAATATTCTCACCATGCACACACACACACACACACACACACACGTAATTGTTTGATGCGATGGAGCTAATAGCTCCATAGTAATGTTACCATGGTAATTACTTTGCAATATATGTGTATCAAAGCAATACTTCATACACCTTAAATTTATATAATATTATATGTCAGTTATATCCCAACAAAGCTAAGAAGAACCTTTTCCTCAGAAAAGAGAGATAGTGAAAGAAAGAAGGAGAGAGATTGGGAGAGCCATAAAACCAACTTCTGGATTTCTCTCAATTTGAAAGAAAATCTGCTTACTAACTGAATCTGATATTTGCTCAAGAAACAGGCTGTGCCTTTATTGAAACTCTCTTCTTCAGCTCGACATGTCAATAAGAAATGGCAATTAGATATTTCAAACTTACCAGGCATGGAGAGTACATTGGTCCCATAGAATGAACTAAAAAAAAAAAAAAAAAAGTCATGGAAAAAATAAAGATAAATTTACAACTATAATAGTATGGAATAATATTTTGTTAGTTACAGTCATATAGACAAATATATATATATATATATATATATATATATATATATATATATATATTTAATTATAGCATTAATTTGCCATGCTGTATTTCAGTCATATGGCTGAGTTTTTCCATCTGATATTCATCAGAGGATTAGAATACTTCCATCTAAGTAGTCTGAGATGTTGAATTAGCTCCTATCTATTTACTGTTTTACTTATTGATTTCCCTCTCACTTTCATTCTGATTCAGTTTCTACACTTACTGCCTTTTAGGATGACTCAACTACCATTTCAGCAATGCTGTGACTACCTTATTTAAAGATATTTGCCAAACTGTGGAAGGAGCCTCGGTGTCCAACGAAAGATGAATGGATAAAGAAGATGTGGTTTATGTATACAATGGAATATTACTCAGCTATTAGAAATGACAAATACCCACCATTTGCTTCAACGTGGATGGAACTGGAGGGTATTATGCTGAGTGAAGTAAGTCAGTCGGAGAAGGACAAACATTATATGTTCTCATTCATTTGGGGAATATAAATAATAGTGAAAGGGAAAATAAGGGAAGGGAGAAGAAATGTGTGGGAAATATCAGAAAGGGAGACAGAACATAAAGACTGCTAACTCTGGGAAACGAACTAGGGGTGGTAGAAGGGGAGGAGGGCGGGGGGTGGGAGTGAATGGGTGACGGGCACTGGGTGTTATTCTGTATGTTAGTAAATTGAACACCAATAATAAAAAATAAATTAAAAAAAAAAATAAATAAAAGGATTGGAAAAACTGGCAAAAAAAAAAAAAAAAAAAAAAAAATAAAGATATTTGCTTCCCATTCTCCTCCTTATTTTCCTATAGAAATGTGTGCTTCTCTAGGTCACAGGGAATCCTCAAGCCAGACCTAGGAAGCCGTTGCTACTAATGATTAATCTGCTAATGCAAATGCACCCTACATGGAAGGATCATGGCCTTGTAAGTGGAGCCATTGCTCTCCTGTGCACTGAGAGCTCTAAGAAGGTGAGCATGGGAAGGAGCAAGGTTTCTGGGGGATCTTAGGGCTCTGCCTGGCTTGGGAAAAAGGGTCAAATAATTACTGGAATAAATTTGAAGGAAACTGATATTTCTTGCAAGAAAAATTGCTCTGTCAGCTACTCCCCTCATAATATTATTGGCTACCAGATTAAGGCTTAAAGGCTTATACAGTCCTTCGATTTTGGGAGCTTTCCCTCAATACGGCTTAGCTTATTTCCCACATCTGCATTTTCTAGGAATAAACAGCTCATCGTGTTCTACTTCAGATGTCTGCATAGCCTGCCTGCATCCATACCGGATAACCATAACCAGATTTGCTAAATGGATAAATAAGTCTTCTGGAAGGATTTCTGAAAGCATCAGGTGAAAACATTTAAAGCCAGCAGACTCAGTATACTAATGGGGATGTCAGTTCCTCCAACACCTCAGGGTATTCGCACCCCTGAAGAAATTTGTAAATGTGACACAGAAGCTCAAAGAGCATCCGATGCAATGAAAAAAACTGTCTCTATCTCCCAAAAGCCAAATGGGTGAAGAAAGTCCACTTTACTTGCTCTGCTACACTTATATACACAAAGCAAGTGATGTTGCCAAATAGAGAATGACAGAGAAAAATATTCTTTAGTTTTATTACTTTACTTCATGATTCCATACACCGAGTTTTTATGGGAAAAGAGTTAGGAATGCATGAAGAGGGGATGGGGATGGGGATAAAAATCAGAAACTTAACCATTATAGTGTCGGCTTCTGAGACTTGTTGTTCCACCAACCACCCTTTTCCACTTAGAGGTCACGGGAGATGAGGCACCCCTGATTCTGAGAAAAGCTAGTCAGGTTTAGCTTCTTTCTTCTCACCACTGTGCACTAATTCTGCAAATCAGATAACAAAACAAGCTCTGTACTGACAGTCTACAGGCAAGCCAAACTGTTCCAGTTGAGGACCAAACAGACCAATCCCAAAAGGGATTGTTTTTCTTTTATCAACACGATGGGAAAGATTTATTACCATGTTGAAATAAATTGTTGAAAATCTATTTCTTAAGAAGTCTACAGTGATCTCTGTCAATCCGACTTCTGTGTGCACAAGAATGCAAAAATTCTGTACAGAGCTGACTATTAATAGAACAAACACGACTTGTTTCTTAAATTCTCCTTTAGCTTAACCTTTTTTTTTTTTTAACACAATTTGGATATTGCCTTCAAGGATTGAGAAAATAAGCCGATGATTTCTTTCCACAGAAGTCTTGAAAGGTCTTCAATAGAGTTTAGCTTTCTAGTATGCCACTAATTAAAATTAACTCTGGGGATTCTTTAGAAAAAGTATTCTTAAATTATAGTGGTGCTACTACATGTTAGGGTTTGTTTATGTAGGTCTTAAATTTCTATAAAACATCATTCTTGCAAAATGTCAGTGTATTGATTATCTTCCCCAAAATGATACCATCCCCTTTTATTAGACCATGTCCAGGAGGCAATGAAAATTTATCTTATCTTATGTGACATTCGGAAAAACAGTCCTAGAAAACTAGGAGAAAAAAATCCAAGAGCTATTTAAAGCAATGGTATGTGACCTTAATCATCCCTTACATCAGTTCTGCAACTAAACAAACATTTCTTGGTCCTAACTTTGGCTTTAGTTAATGAAATCACTGAAATTAGATTAAGATTAGCTACCATATCATATTCCTGTATCAGTTGGTACAGTTTCTTTTTAACCACTGGGCGCTATCAATAAATGTTAGCTTATGTTAGTTGGGGAAAGCTGAAGAAAAATAATAATAATAAAAATAATGAAACAAAAATCAAAGAATGTTAAAGTATCAAGCATGATATGAATAATCAAAGTGACTTTATCTTTGCCTCTGTGTGTTTTACCAGAATTTCTGATGAGCTCCTCTTCGATGATGCTGGTAATCACAACGATGCAATAATAAAGGGAGTGAAGTGTTCCCACTAAGATGCGGAGGAAAGGAATTAAACTCACCAAACTTAAGTTGGATCCTAGCCCTCCCATGCACAACCTTATGCTAATATATCTGAAGTTTGAAATCAGAGGCCAGTTAACAGCAGAGGAAATCATTTTCTCCACCAATTCTCCATGCCTTAGCCTTAGCCTTAGCTGGCTTGCTTACTTAGCTTTTTTTTTCTTTTTCTTTTTTATATCAGATTATATAGGAGTAGTTGTAAGTTTTGGACTCCTGTAATGAGTTGAATTGTGTTTACTTAAAATTCATATAAATAAACCTCAAGTGCTGACCTTATTTGGAAATGGGGTTGTTGAAGATATAGCTAGTGAAGGTGAATTTAGAGTAGACTAGGATTGGCTTCTAATCCTTATAAACAAGGGAAATTTGGACACAGAGACACAGGCAGAGGAGAAAGCACCTGCAAACCTCTAGAAGCTTGGAGGAAGGTATGGAAAAGATTCTTCCTCACAGCCCTCAGGAGGATCCAAGCTTGCTGCCATCTTGATAGACTTCTAGGTTCCAGAACTGTGAGATGATACATCTCTGATGGTGAACCCACTTACTTTGTGGTGCCATGTTTAAGAAGCTCTAGAAAACTAGCAGGGCCCTCTAGATGTATATGCTCTGCATCACATTTCCCAAATTTGTCTGATCATCTGACTTATTTGTGCAACCTTAAAAATACAGATTCTGATGGAAACATTCACAGCAGATTCCAATTCAGTATGTCTAGAGTGGGCCTGGAAATATTTATAACAACAAATCAACAACCAAACTAAATAACTCTGGTCTTTGATTCTGCTGCAGGTTTAGATTTGAGAATTTCTACTGCAGGAAACAGTATTAAGAGAAGTTTGCAAATGAAAAAAAAAGTTCTTGTTTTTCTTTAATTTACTTGGTGAGATTAGAAAACATACATATATATGATATTTTATATATGTAATTTTTTATTTCTAGGCCTTAATTATGTCTTTTGCAAAAGAGGAAAGTTGGAACTATACTGTAAAAGATAGAAATTTGTAGTCAGAGGTGCTCTCATTAATACTTCCTTCTTCTTTTGATCCATAATAGGAATATGTGCAATGTTTTCAGAGACAACCATTGTTCAGTGGGTCGTGCTGGCTTTACTGGGGTTTTTCTGCCTCCTGCCCCAAAACCCAGCCCTTCCTTAAAGCTGGGAGAGGGGGCCAGTTCCTGACTCTGAGCACTCTGAGGTCCAGGGGTAAGCCACCATGAGCAAATGGAAGGCACAGCAGCAGACGCTCAATGGGGGAAATCACTAATGTGCTCACAGAACTTGAAAACTATGGGAAGACCATGAACCAGGCCATCCTCAAGTACAATGCTTACAGAAAAGCAGCATCTGTGATAGCAGAAAACCCATACAAAATAAAAAGTGGAGCAGAAGCTAAGAAATTGCCTGAAGTAGGAACAAAAAATTGCTGAAAAGATCGATGAATTTTTAGTGACTGGAAAATTGTGTAAGCTGGAAAAGATCAGCAGGGTGATACGAGTTCCTCTATCAATTTCCTGACTCAAGTTAGTGGCATTGGTCCATCTGCTGCAAGGAAGTTTGCAGATGAAGGAATTAAAACATTAGAAGATCTCAGAAAAAAATGAAGATATGTTGAACCGTCATCAGTGAATTCGGCTGAAATATTTTGAGGAGTTTGAGAAAAGAATTCATCCTGAAGGAATGTTACAAATGTAAGAAATTATGCTAATGGAATATTAAAAACTGGATTCTGAATTCATTGCTATGGTCTGTGGCAGTTTCCGAAGAGGTGCAGAGTCTGTTGGTGACATGGATGTTCTGACTCATCCAAACTTTACTTCTGAATCAACCAAATAGCCAAAGCTGTTACATCGTGTTGTGGAGCAGTTATAGAAGGTCCATTTTATTACAGATGCTCTGTCAAAAGGGGAAACAAAGTTCATTGGTGATTGCCAGCTTCCCAGTAAAAATGATGAAAAGGAGTATCCACACAGGAGAATTGATAGAAGGTTGCTACCCAAGGATCAATATTACCATGGTGTTCTCTATTTCACTAGGAGGATATTTTCAGCAAGAATATGAGTGCTCATCCCCTAGAAAAGGGCTTCCTGATTAATGAATACATAGTCCATCCCTGGTGAGTCACTGGAGTTGCTGGAGAACCTCTGCCATGAGTGGATCATGAGAAAGCTATTTTTGGCTACGTTCAGTGGAAATACCAAGAACCTAAGGATCAAAGTGGATAGGGTCTATTCTTCATTCCAGGCATAGCTCAACTCAATAGGAGTCTTAACTTATTTCTTAACCTTTGCTATGTAAGAGTCCCTGGTGTTTTTAAATGATTGTTTCTTCTTCTTGCTTTTGCTTACGCTGTAGTCAATAAGGTCTTTTGTACTATTAAAAAAAAAAAAAAGGATATGTAGTGTTTCATCCATCATCATGCAAGTACCAGTGAATAACCATCATTTTACTTTGTAGGTCAGGTTCCCCATGAAACAGACTCTTAGCTGAAGTACAAGTGGCTTATTAGAGAATGAAGAAATCAGGATGGGCAGAGGGAGAGGTAGAACTTTCATGGAGTCCTCACAGGGCTCTCAGACAATCTGTAATGCAGGTGTATGACTTCTGAGATGTCTCAAATGGAAGTGAGGGGTCTTGGGCTGTGGACCTGCGTACCAGCCCATCTTTGCATGGGGATTGCTTTCAGAGAAGGTGCAGAGGCTGTGCGCGTGAGGCAGCTCCCTTCAGTTGAGGGAAATTCCTGGCTAAGAACAAACCTGAGAGGTCAGCAGACAACAGTGTTGGTAGCTGGTGAAAGGAGTTTCTCAGTCCTAAAGAAGGGTGGTCCCTTGGAGGCTCCTCACAGCATCTGCTACAGTTTACCTCTTGTCCTGGTGGATTCTTCTTCCTCTGTATATTCACTCGGTCTGAGAATAGCCGCTCTACAATGTTGGTTGCTCTGCCTTCCTAGGCAATTTAAAGAAGAGAAAGGTGAGTTGGATGAACTAAATGGCCCTCAGCACTTGAAGCTTACAACCTGATACCTACTGTCTCTTCCTTCACTCTACAATCCAAAATCATGGGGCAACTGGGTGGCTCAGTCAGTTAAGCATTTGACTCTTGATTTCCACTCAGGTCATGATCTTGGGGTTGTGAGATCGAGCCCCATGTTGGGCTCTACTCGGGGTGTGGAGCCTGCTTAAAACTTGCCCTTTTCCTTTGCCCTTTCCCTCACTCTGCTCGTGCTCTTTCTAAAATAATAAAATAAAATAGTAAAATAAAATAAAATAAAATAAAATAAAATAAAAATAAAAAATAAATAAAATAAAATAAAAAATAAATAAAATAAATAAAATAAAAATAAAATAAAAATAAAAAATAAATAAAATAAAAAATAAATAAGTAAATAAAATAAAATAAAATAAAATAAAATAAAATAAAATAAAATAAAATGCCTTTGCCTGCTGTTACCACCTCTGCTGGTCTACGTGGCTTGCTGGGGAGATGAGCCTTTTGTCACCAGCCTTTTTGAGGCCCTGGTCACTCTATTCATTGCTCCCTTTACCATAAAAAAATGGACAGAGGGAAGTCAAGAATTGTTCTCTGAGAATCACCTGGAGTCCTTTTCTTTCTTTTTTTTTTTTTTTAATCACCTGGATTCCTGAGTGATACATCACAGTACTTGCTCCCCATTGTCTTAAGATTGTTTTCCTTTTACTTTTTTCTTGACATTGGTATGTATGTTTGTGATTTTTATATTCCCTACCCCATAGGAAAAAGACCATAGTTACTATATGCAGAGCTTTGACAGGAGAAACATTTGAAGATTCCTCCCGTTATATGTTTCTTTATCTGAATGTGAAGATTGTTGTGGTTAGCTAGCTAGATTCTCAGTTTCTTTGAAGTGAAAGTGATGCCAGGCAGATAAGACTGGAGGACTGTCACCTGTCACATAAGAGAAGGTTTTATTTATTTTTTCTCATTTTTCTATAATCCTTATCCAGAATTAATTTTGGAGCTAGCTGGGAAAGATTCAAGCACTGTCACCCATTGTGAGAGATATAATATTAATTTTTTAAAATCTTATTTTTGCATGCTGAGGTATTTGTCTTAAGCCATCCCAGGACCTGGAAGTGGCATAGCTATTCAAGTTCAGATACCCATAATAAACATTGATATTAAGGTCCTTTTTTAAAATAATACATTTATTTTTTATTGGTGTTCAATTTGCCAACATACAGAATAACACCCAGTGCTCATCCCATCAAGTGCCCCCCTCAGTGCCCGTCACCCAGTCACCCTCACCCCCCGTCCTTCTACCCTTCCACCACCCCTAGTTCATTTCCCAGAGTTAGGAGTCTTCCATGTTCTGTCTCCCTTTCTGATATTTTCCCACTTATTTTTTCTCCTTTCCCTTTTATTCCCTTTCACTATTTTTTTATATTCCCCAAATGAATGAGACCATATAATGTTTGTCCTTCACCGATTGACTTATTTCATTCAGCATCATACCCTCCAGTTCCATCCACATAGAAGCAAATGGTGGGTATTTGTCATTTCTAATGGCTGAGGAATATTCCATTGTATACATAGACCACATCTTCTGTATCCATTCGTCTTTCAATGGACACCGAGGCTCCTTCCACAGTTTGGCAATTCCATATTCTGTATATTTTAGGTAGAATTCTCTATCAGGGCACCAACATTACCAGTGATAATGGAAAGGAATTGTGATCCAAACAATTCAAATATTTTGTTCTTTGTGTTTTATCTTCTCTGGATTCGAAAAGTATATTTTGCCTTCTAAACCCTCCAAAGCCTCAGAGGATAACTCTAAGTGATTGGTTTATCACTCTGTCATGTTGACAAAGTTTATTTCCAAATGTAACAAGAAAACACATGATTAAATGTTACAATAAATAGGAAATACATTCCCTGGTGAAAATGAAACATCTTTGTACATACTATCCTAATAATTTCTCTCAAGGCTCCTCATAGCATTTTACTAATCTGAAGTTTAAAACCGGTGATGAATCTCAATCCTGATTTTCACATATAGTTTTATGAGGAAGAGCTGCTTTTGTGGGTTACATTATTGAATACAAATTACAAACGAAGCGTGTTCCAAAATATCCTCTTGTTAATCAGCTGTTTCTTTTTTTGTTTATTTGTTTGTTTGTTTTTTAATCAGCTGTTTCATCCTCAGAACATATTTGCTTAAGGGTCAGAGTTGTATATGATGCTTTTATAAATCACTTTTTAAAGACCTATTTTCTCAGATGTTAATGATGTAAACATAACCAAAACATCATATGTAAGCAATATATTTAAAAAAAATAAGAGACATTTTGTAAACCAAGTTTTAAATTTCATGAACTAAATTTTGTGCTCTAATTCCAATGTTGACCTGCCATAGTACTTGTGTTTCTTAGGAAAAATGCATTTTGATTTTCAATTCACCTCATCGTGGAAAACAAACATTTCCCATCCTCTTCCATGAGTTTCTTCACTCACTTCCTTCATTTTCCCACTCCTTTTTTTTGAAATTCTTCCCTCCCTCCCTTCCTTCCTTAAATATTTATTGAGATTGGAGTATGTGTTGGGTCCTGTGCTTGGCTGAGGAGGTACACAAATAAAATGAACTACCCTTCCTTTAGAGAGCTCACAGTGCCAAACCAGGCAAATACACTTATGTGTTACATTATGTAAGTGATGAATGTGTAAATGAATAACTACAGTACAGGATAGTGTGGTAAGCACAATGACAGGAGGATGAATTTTTTTTAATTTTATTTTTTAAGATTTTATTTCTTAGAGAGAGAGAGAAAGCATGAGAGAGAGGAGGGGCAGACAAAGAGAGAGAAATAGACTCCCTGCTGAGCAGGGAGCAGGGTGCCAACTTGATCCCAGGTCCCTAAGATTATGACCTGAGTCAAAGGCAGACACTTAACCCACTGAGCCACCTATGCACCCCAGGAAGATGCATTTTTAAGCTTTAAATTCAGCTAGCCAATATATAGTACATCATTAATTTCAGATGTAGAATTCAGTGATTGATCAGTTGCATATATCACACAGTGCTCATCACATCATATGCCCTCTTTAATGCTCATCCCCCAGTTACCCTATCTCCCACCCCTCTCCCCTCCAGAAACCCTCGGTTTGTTTCCTAGAGCTAAGAGTCTCATATGGTTTGTCTCCCTCTCTGATTTCTTGCCATTCAATTTTCCCTCCCTTCTCCTATGATCCTCTGCACAGCGGAGGCTGCATTTTATTAATTTTTTTATTATTATTTTTTGGAAGCTGCATTTTAAAAAGAGGAAGTAAACATCCTAGTCTTGCAAAACTTTGCACAAAAAGAGAATGCCCTAACCTGATAAGTCTTTTTTCTGTATTTGTTTTTCCGTGTGAGAAAATAGTAAATAATTACTTAATAGGCAGAAAAGAAATCTCAAAAACTGGAAAAGAAAGAAAGAACAAATGAACAGTGCAGAGACAATAATGCCAGTGAAGCATGACATATTTGGAAGATACAAATTCCTCTATCAGAGGGCTTAGCTCAGAGTTGAAGAGGGTACTAAATCAAGCTTTAGAGGCAAATGAGCAAGGTTGAGCTGAAATGCAGGGGCTCCTGGGTTTCATCCTATCGGCAAAAAGAACCAATAGAGTTGTTTTTATATGAATGACAATATTAAGAAGTGTGTGTGTGCATGTTGTGAGAAAATAGAATTCAATGATAGTTCTTAGGATGAATTATAAAGTTGGGGAATTAGCTAAACTTTAAAGCAAAGATGCCAGTTTGAAGTATGAAACTACAAAATACCCTAGAGGTTGTCTTTTATGAGACTGGTGATGTGACAGTGAGAGAAACTTAAAAGTCATAGTGTAGAGACACCTGAGTGGCTCAGCAGTTTAGCGCCCGCCTTTGGCTCAGGGCTTGATTCTGGAGTCCTGGGATCGAGTCCCACATCTGGCTCCCTGCATGGAGCCTGCTTCTCTCTCTGTCTATGTCTCTGCCTCTCTGTCTCTTTGTCTATCACGAATAAATAAATAAAGTCTTAAAAAAAAGTCATAGTGTGTAGTCCTTCGTTCCAGCTTGGAATGCTAAATGGTTAGTAAAGTCTTTATTCAAAATAGGATGCTCAGAGAAGAAGCAAAAGCTACCTTAGGACTCACTGAATTTGCAATACTTGTGGGGATACGCAGTTGGTGTGTTCATGTTTTGTTTTTGTTGTTTGTTTTTTAATCATAGGAAGTTTATTTTTCCATGTATAATTTTTTCTCATTCATTTTAGGTATGTCAGCATAGCAGTAGCCTGGTTTGTGTCCCTCTGTGTAACTGTTGCCACTTGAAAGAGTGATATAAAAGGTGTTTCATGTGATACTCAACATGCTACTTTGTGCAAATAGATCCACTATACCTTTGGGTGAAGACTTTATCATGAGCTACCCTGAAGTTATCCAGAAATGGACAATGACAGATTTTTTAGCAAGTTGTCACCTATTTTTCTTCTACTTTCTCACTATCATCGAGTATAACACCTCTGACTTTAAAGTGTTTTACAATTGGTAACTCATGTATCTTCACACCCTTCTTGTGAAATACAATTGTGATGAGACAACCTGCTATGTTTTGAGAGGCAGGTGAGGAGAAACAAAAGCTCAGACAATTGCTTGTATCTTTAGTAAAGAATCAAGGAGAGAATTACTGCAAGACTCTTCATTTCAGACTGAATTATTTCAGAACACGCTTCTCTACTTAATTGTAATGCCTGACAATCATTCCTTCACTATTGCAGTCTCTAAATCTCATCAATTTATCAACTAAAAATACAAAAACAAACAAACAAACAAAAAAACCTAAGTGTAATAGCTATTCATGCCAGAATAACGGGCATTTCTGAATACTGTAGCTTGATGTGTCTCCTACTTTCATCTTAAGCAAAGTGACAGAAGCTCTATTTTCCCTGAAAATCTTGAATAGCATTTTAAGTCCTATCCTAAAAAAATAGCACAAGTGTATGGCCCCAGGTTTTGAGGAAAACTATAGTAAGATGAGATTTTAAAATAAGCTATATAAGAATTATTTGAGACATGCACATGAACATAATAAGCTTTTTCAATTTCTCTTACTTATGAAGACTCAGAGCTCTGATGGGCTCATCTGTCTTTGAATCCAAGAATACCTAATTCTTAATGTCCTTATTCCAATAATTGCTACTGGTCCAAGTGCTGATTGACTCAGATACAATAGAATTTTCTCAATTCTTGTCCATTAGGGAAACACAAGTTAATTAAGCAGATTTCAGATTTTCAATGCTCAAGTTTTAGAACTCAATTGTGCTGGCACACATGGGTCATTATTTCAGGAGTGACTTTCAAAACAAACATTGTGTCCCACATTAAAGCATTAAACCTCAGATGTTCACTGAGTGACTCACTTAGCAGCTGGAATACAGCTGGGATGCTGCCAGAATCGAATGAAACAAAAGAGTGGGGAATCTGTCATCACAAGCAATGGTTCGTATTACTGCCTCGTTTGAGGCCAGGTTGGCCTGAAGAGCCAGGCATGCTCAGTCTAAAAGGAGCTGTTAACTCCAATTCCAGCTCTATTTCTTCTTAACTGTGTAGCTTTGGGTATCAATTAACCTCTCTGATACTGTTTCCTACTATGCAAATATTGAATATTTGGGTCAGCACATTGTCTCAATAGAATTATTAATTCACCAGGGACTGTCTTAGCTGTACATGTGGAGAATAGTTCCCATGGGTTGACTTCCCAGCAATCCATTTCTTTTTGCAGAGGCCATCACCCATTCGGGTATTGAGCATATGATAAGAGTGACTGCTTGGCAGTCTGTTTCTGATAGACCGTACTAGGCACATGGGTTTAAGTTTTCACATTTCATTTAGTTGTTGGCCATAAAAACATTAATAAAGATTGTACTTATTAAACATCTTCAAAATAGCCCAATTAGTAAGACCTTACTAATTAGCATGGCTATGACATTATTCTTCCTGGTGTACACTGTGACCTAGAGGAGGGCTCAGGCTAAGACTAGTACTTGTATTATACCTATGAACACACACCCAGAGAGCCTTAGGCAACTTTCTTTCTCTAGAGCTGTGCATTATAGAGTCTTACTAAACTGCTCCCCTCCCAACCAAGATGAGACAAAAGAGAAAGAAAAGGAACAAATAGTGCATTGAATATTTAGTAGGCCCTTTGCCATCAGCAAAAAAAGTACTGTTTTGACAAAAATAGAAATATTAGGAGTTTATAATTGTGGTGGGTAAGCGATTGAGAAGATTATTGAATAAGCAAAGTTAACCTGAAGAACTAGAACTGACACCATGTCCTAAGAACAAATGTGCCCATAGCTTAGAAACATCAAAAAGAGAGTATTTAGAAATAAACTTGCCACATAAAGACTAGTTAGGGACTGTAAGCAAGTATGTCACAGATCTATTTTTAGGTAATTTTATAAATAGATGCAAGATGTTAAGGTAACAGTAGCATCTATTGCTGTGTATCCTTAGGTTTGGTGAGACCACTCAAAAGGAAAAGGCAAATGGAAGGTAACAGAAAAACCAACAAGATTAGTCTTTAAGAAATCTATTAAGCATTCTTTTTCAATTATAAAAATAATTCTCTTTGCCTATTAAGGAAAAAAATAATGCTTTTAATAAACCAATACTAGTCATACCTTACTAGATTATATTTCTTCCATGGTATTTAAAATTGTTTTTACCATACAAAAGTGGAAAATTAGAGATAGTCTACTCTATGTAGTCAATTTGCCCTTGATCTTGAATCGTCTGTAGGAAACTACTGAGGGCATATTTATTATTCTCAAAGCAAACTCATTGTATGATTTTATTATCTTGAAGATTTGCTGGATATCGTTTGAAGTGTCCTTCCCTATTTTTAGACAATAATCAAAGATTCAGAAATTAAATTGACATTAAAACGAATAAGCTTTCTAAATAACACTAAAATGTACAAATTAACTGATCCAGGTCAGCTGAGACTCTCATACATTTCTGGGGGAAATGAAAATGGTATAGCCCCTGTGAAAAATAGTTTGACAATTTCTTAAACACACACACACACACACACGATTACTGTAAGACTAAGCCTTCTCTCTCCTACACGTTTCCCAAGAGAAATTAAAATGTGTGGTCATGCAAAATGTCCATATCTGCATGTTTATAGCAGCTTTCTTCATAGTCACCCAAACTAGAAACAAACACAATAACCTTCAACTAGTGGATGGATAAACACACAATGGTACTTACATAGAATGAGATCCTACTGAATAATAAAAACAATTGATTCATATAAAAACATAATCTTAAACACACATTGCTGACTTTAAAAATCCAGCTATAATGATTTACATATTGAAAGATTCTATTTGTATGACATTTTGGAAAAGGGAAAACCATAAGGTGAATGACAGGATGGATCGGTAGCTTCTCAGGGCTGGAAACGAGAGAGAAGTTCTCTACAAAGGGCCAGCAACAGGGAATTTATGGGGTTGGTTGAACTGTCGTCTATCCCAGCTGTGATAGTGCATACACAGTGCTGTGTATTTGCTCAAAACAATAGAACCATATATCACAAAGACTGAATTCTACTGTATGCAAATTTTAAAAAATCAAGTAGGATGTAAGGAAAACCCAAACAAACTATACTGAATGAACTAATTGTGTTACAAATGAATAATAATAAGACATGTAACTTTGTATGTAACTTTGGAAACTATTGACTGAGTAATGGAAAGCTAAAGACAAAAAAGTACCATAAACAAATTCCCTAAGTCAGAAAATAGTTTCTCACAGGAGTTAAGTTAGCAGTTCTAAAACCTTTCAGAGGGACATTAGGGATAAATAATTAAGTAAATATATTGTGGAAATTAGAGCCAGAATTCCTGCTGTTGGAGAAAGAAGTTACATAGAAGAAAAAAATTTAAAAAGGCTACAATGAATTCTTTATCTTAAAGTTGAATTGGAGGCATCAGAGTTAACTCATTTTTAAAAAATAGATAGGCAATAGATATATAGAAAAGCAGGCAGATATGTAGGCATATACATGCATGTGTATAAAATAAATATAAATGTGGATGTAAATAGGAGAGGTATGCACAAAAATATTTCCCAAGTTCTATCAATAATGAAAGCCTAGAAGCAATGACACCTCGATATCAATGAGTATATATCATGCTGTCAGATCTTGGTTTCTAAGTCCCAACTGCCAATTAACAAACAAACAAACAAACAACAAACAAACAAACTTGAAGATGTGATATACCCCAGACTTAGGGCAGGAAAAATTGGCAGATGAGCCTAGAGTATCTTCTGGGGCCAGAAAGTAAAGACATGCTTAAAAAAGGATAGAGAGCATGCTAAAAGACATAGCAGTCAGCCTGAAAGAACTCCCAATGCCCCAGACTGGAACATTTTGGGTCGCAAAATATAGGAATAGATTATAACCCATAAATAAAGTATCTATAATTCCTTTACTTGTAAATAAATGGATAGATTATTGGGGGATAAAGCACAGCTCTTCCTTATAAAAAATTCCAACTAATAAATTCAGAAGGACTAGAAAAATAGAAATCATGATTAGGATTCTAGAATTACAGTTATTTCAGGTCAGATCCACCAATGGAAACAAAACTAGTGAGTGAAAGTTTGAGGAGAGATCATATACTTGCATAGTCTTGAATCATTTATTCATTACAGCAGGAAAAAAAAAGGCAATTTTCAGTGGAAAAACCCAGCCAAAACCACTTTAATGAGATGATCAAGGTTAACTTCACCACTAATAAAACATATCAACATCGTGTACATCCAAACATGATGCACTTAGACGAGCACATCATCTCTGTAATGTTCTTGTTAAAAATAAATATGCAGACTCAATTAATAATTAAGTGAGATAATATTTGCCAGGTACTTAGAATGGTGTCTTATGCATGGGAAGCCCACTACAAGATTTGAATTGGAATGAAAGCAAAAAAAGAATAAAGAAGGAAAGGAACAAAAAGGAAAGGAACAAAAAATCTTAGAAACTGAAAAAAAAAAAAAAAGAAACTGAAAATTAGTTTTGGGTAGATAGCACATCTACAGGCATGGTTTTAAAATACTTTACCGAGCAATATACAAACAAGCACAAATTAGCTTTGATATAAAGAATAAGTACTCAAAATGCTGAGTGAGGGAGTGATCCCAGTCAAGTGGTGCTAATCAGAGAATGCTAAAGATAAATCATTTTTTCCCTATAAATATTGTGTATCTGATGAACCTACCCTCAAGGGTACTTCATCATGTTTAATAAAGGCAAATTACATTTCATCTGTGTATAGTTAGTACAATGCAGTACTAATAGCAAGTGCAGGAAACTGCTTTGCCTGACAATATATCTGAACCAGCAGCTTCTCCAAGTTCTATAACTTCGGCAGTTGTATATACCCACCATAGTTCCAATTATCACCTCTTTTGGTGACTTAACCTCAATTTCTGATTCCTGTCCCAGCAAATAATACAGTATTTCTACAGAGAGCCTGCCAGGTACCTCGGTGCTACTGATTTAAAATTAAGATTTTTCATATTTTTCTTAAAATCCATCCTTTCCACATCATTTTTCCCCAGTCACATACACATATAACATCACATTTTGGAAACCTTTTCCATTGAACCGAATTGGCAAATAGTTATTATTAGTTCTGCATTTATTAGTTGATGAGAAAAAAATACATACGGAACACTGACCAGAGCCAGGCATTTGGCTTAAATGATACAGATTCAGTAGGGAACGTGACATTGTCATGGATACAAGGAGGTGTCCCTTAGAGGCTTACAGAGCATTTCATGTCTTTTTCGCATTCCCTGTCTTACTTGCTGTTAGGCAGGGCCATGAGACCAGTCCTGGCCAGCAGGCTGTGGGAAGCAATGACACATGGGCCCCCTTCAGCTGAGACAGTAAAAATCCCGTGAGCAATTCTCCAGTAACTCTTGATATGTCATGGTGACTAAAACTGTCATGTTTTCAACAGACCTTGAGGTCTATTTGCATGTAGGAAGTTTATGTGGAGGGGTCCTCTAAGGGACAGAATGTGAAGGAATGAAGGAAGAAGGGCTGATGGAGAATACGAATGTCTTTGCTACAAAAGCTTCAGCTGATCCCAGGGATCCCTTGGAGTTCAGAGAGTTTGCAGATTTGTCCCAATTCGAGGCTGAGGTTCTGAGTCTTTGCAGTCCCTTATCAATCTGTTACTAAACTTGCCTGCTTCTGGGGAAAGGCAGCTAGCTCCCTTTGGCCTAAGCCCGGGGGATCTTCAGAATTTGGATTCAATTGTGAGCCTTCAGCAGGCAACATTCTTGGTACCTGGAATAATGAGCGTCCTGATAACGAAGGGGAGAGAGGGTTAGCAGAACACCAACTACTCTATCATGGAAAACCTTTAACTTGTCATTAGCTTGTTTCCAGTAGATCACTACTTACAAATGAAGCTACTATAAATATTCATGTCCCAGTCTACGGAAAGGGATAGATGACCTTTGTAATTTGGCAAAAAATCAAGCGACCTTCTAAGTACAAGTCTCTTTCTTATTCCCAATTGTTTTTCTACCTTCACGCCAATACCATATTGTTTTAATCACTGTAGCTGTATAAATCAGCTAGTTCAGCTAGTGTGAGTCCTCAAACTGTTCTGTTCTTTTCAGTTATTTTGGTTCTTTTTAGTTCCTGTGCAGTTCCATATAAATTTTACTATCATCGTGTTTCTTTTTTTTTTTTTTTAAAAAGGTTTTATTTATTTAGTCATGAGAGACCCAGAAAGAGAGAGAGAGAGGGGCAGAGACACAAGCAGAGGGAGAAGCAGGCTCCTTGGCAGGGAGCCCAATGTGGGACTCGATCCCAGGACCCTGGGATCACGCCCTGAGCCAAAGGCAGATGCTCAACCGCTGAGCCATCCGGTCATCTCTCATTTTCAGTTTCTACAAAGGAATGTATAAGGCTTGTATTGAGATTGAATTTGTGGAGAAATGACATCTTTGCATTATTGAGCTATGCAATAAAGAAACACAACATATCCATTTATTTATATGTTCTATTATTTTTTTCAGCAATATTATTTCGTGTATAGTATATAGGCCTTGTGAATCATGTTTATCCATAGTATTTTATATTTTGATGCTATTGAAAATTATACTATTTCAATTTTAATTTCTTACTGTTTATTGTCACAATATAGAAAGAGAACAAGGAGTGCCTGGCTGGCTCAGTTGATGGAGCATGTGACTCTTAATCTCAGGGTCATGGGTTCGAGCCCCACATTGAATGGAGAGATTGTATAAGAAACATAATAATACTATAAAAATAAAGAGATTTTTGAAAGACAGCTAATTTTTGTATATTGATTTCATATTCTGGAAATTTATGAATTTCACTCTTCAATTCTAGGACAATTTTTGTGGATTCCTCAGGACTGTCTATAGAAACAATTATTTTGTACTTGAATAAAGGGATTTCTTTTATGGATATTTATTTATATCACTTTATTGTCCTAGCTTGAATTTACAGGACACTGTTTAATAGCAATGGTGAGGACAAACATCTTTACCTGATTCCTCATCTTAGGGATTTTTAAAATTAAATAGGACTTCAGGTAAAGATTTTTGCCTTGCGATCCTTTATCAGGTTGAGCAAATTTTTTAAATCTTAGTTTCTGTTTTTTTTTTTTTAATGTCAGTAATGGATTTTACATCTTGTTAAAGGACCCCCCCCTTTTTTTGTGTCTAGAGATTATCAGATTACTTTTCTTTTTTAGTGTACTTCTAGGATAGACTACATTGGTGAATTTTATAAAGTTAATACAACCTTAAACTCATTGGATAAATTCTACTTACTTATTAGATATTATCATGTTTACATATTTTTGGATTCAATTTATTAAAATTTTGTTGACTGTGTGTGTGTGTGTGTGTGTGTGTGGTGTAGTCCATAAAGACTATTGTTTTGTATTTACCTCTTTTTTAATGTTTTTGACTTATTTAAATATTATAATTTGGATGTCATTGAATATATTGAGTAACATGCCCTCCTCTTTGATTTTATGAAACATTTTGAGTACAACTGGTATTATTCATTCAAGTATAATTAAGTTCACCTTGAAGATGTCTGGTCCTAGCATACTTTTGTCAGAAAGTTTTAAACTATAAATCTAGTTTCTTTAATAGATGTAAAGCTATTCAGTTTTGGTTTCTTTGTTTTTCTTGAGTGAACATTGGTAATTTGTATCTTTCAAGAACCTTGTCCATATCATCTAAATTGGAGAATCTTAAATGCCATTAAGTTAATGGACATATTCTCGTATTACACTTCTAAGTCCATAGAATTTGTAGTGATACATATTTCACTCATAATATTTGCATCTTCTCTTTATTTTTTCATGATCAGTCTGCTTAGAGATTTAGCAATTTGATCTTCCTGGTGAGCCAACTTAGTTTCACTGATTTTCTCTATTTGTATTCTTTACTCAATGTCATTGATTTTTGTTGTGATCATTGTTATTTCCATTCTTCTGCTTTGTTGTGTTTAATGCTTTGCATTTCTTTTTAATGGGAGAAGTTTAGATAATTGATTTGAAATACTTTTTTTTTTTTTTGAGAGAAAGAGAGAGAGAGAGAGAGAGACCAAGCATGAGCATGGGTGGGGGGAGGGGAAGCAGAGGGAGAGAGAGAATCCCAAGCAGAATCTGCCCTGAGTGTAGAATCCGATGTGGGGCTTGATCTCATGACCCTGAGATCATGACCTGAGCTGAAATCAGGAGTCAGGTGCTTAATCCACTGAACTACCCGGGTGCCCCTAAAATACATATTTTCTAATACAGACTTTCTAATATAGGTGATAACAATTTCTGTTTTAGATGCCTCCCACAAATATTAATATATTGTGTTTACAGTTCATTCCAACAAGAATAATTTCCCATTCCTCTCTTTTATGTCTTCTTTGATTCATGGGTTTTTGAGAATTGTGTAATTTATGTTCCAAATGTTTGGTGATTTTCCATATATATTTCTTCTTTATGTTTAAATTGATTCAAGTTTGACAAGAGATTTATGCTTCCTATTTTCTTAAATTCGTTCTTCTTAAATTTTTGATTTTTCTTAGAATATAGTATCTTTTGGTAAATATCTTGGAAAAAGTTAATTCCACTGTAGATTGAGGGGTTTTATGAACATCGGTTAGGTCAAGGTGGTTGATAGCATGATTCCCATTTTCTATATCCTTATTGATTCTCTGTGTACTAATTCTATCAGTTATTGAGATGGTGGTGTTAAAATGTCCTACATAATTGTAGATGTGTTTAGTTCTCTTTGCTGTTCTACTCATTTTTGTTTCATGTGTTACCTCTATTACTATGTGCAGAAGCATTTAGAATTGTTGTGTCAACTGATGAACTGATTCCTTCTTCATTTTGATATAGTCCTGCTTATTCACATTAATATTCTGTGCTCTAAAACCTACTTTGTGTGTTATTAATAAAGCCATTCTATCTTTGAAAAAATTGATATTGACATATTTAATTTTAGATTTTTATTTTTATGATATTTGTGTATTTTTATGATATTTGCATTCCAGTTTTATCATTGATCCTTCACTGCATCTTTCCTTCTTCTATTTTGTGGATTAATTGATTACTTTTGGCAATTCCATTTATCTCCTCTTTTGGCTAACCTTTTTTTGAGTTATTTCAGTGGTTGCTTTTAAGCTTTTAGTATACAACTTAAATTTATCATGGTCTACTATTAGGTAATTTTATACTACCTTACATATAAGAATTTTGTAATAGTGCTGTACCTCATCCCTCCTCCAGCCACTGGCCTGTGCGCTATTCTTTTTTTTTTTTTTTTAGAATATTTATTTATTTATTTATTTGTTTATTTATTTATTTATTTATTTTAGAGATAGAGAGAGTGGGATGGAAGGGTCAGAGGGAAAGAAGAGGGAGAAAGAGAGAACCTCAAGCAGACTCCTCTGCTGAGCATCGAGTCCAAAACGGGATTTGATCTCTTGACCCTGAAGTCATGATCTGAGCTGAAACTGGGAATTGAATGTTCAGCTAAGTGAGCTATTAAGGCACCTCTGTGCTTTTCTTGTTAATCATTTTTATTTCTCTCTCAATATAATGTTATTTTTTTGCCTTATACAGTCTATAAAAAATTCACAAATTATTTAAAGAGATTAAACATTTTAATATACCCATAGAACTACCATTATTGTATTTACCCATGTAGTTAACATTTTCCTGCTCTTCATTTCTTTATGTAGATCTGAATTTCTAACTAAAATCCCATTCTTTCTGCCTGGAGCATTTCTGTTAAACACGTTCTGTGTGCAGGTATGACAATGATATATGTATCTTCCAGCTTCTACATGTGTGGCTATATCTGTATTTAATCATTTCTGAAAGATATTTCATTGGATATATACTATAATTCTAGTTGGTAGTATTTTTTTAAAGATTCAAAGTTTTTGCTTTATTCTCTTTTGGCTGACATTATTTCCAATGAGAAAAATGCTTTTACTCTTACAGAATATCTGTGTCTAGTGTATTTTCTTGCCAAGATACTTTGACTATTTTTTCTTTATTTCCAGTTTTTAAAACTTGATTATTAAATGATTTATAGTTTTCCTCACATGCCCTATTTTTAGAATTTTTCAAACTTTATAGATTTTCTGTTTTATTAGTATTCCTAAATTTAGAGAATTTCAGAATTTTATTAGTATTCCTAAATTTAGAGAATTTCAATCCTTTTTTTGTCAAAAAATATTTTTCTATTTCTATCCTTCTGTTTTAGGACTCAACTTACAAATGTAACTTACAAATGCAAAAATTATTTAAAAATTTTTTAATACACACTGGTCATTACAAGAGAACTCTGCAGCAAATGGTGGCTTGAAATCTCTAGCAAGAGTGAACTAGAACCTGATGCATATGCCATGTCAGAGGAGCCAGACTAGACCCCAGAAAATTGGGAGGTAGACCTTTCCCCCTTATCCTTGCTGTCTAGTACTAAAGTATTAGGCCACAGTTTAAGCCTTCGACACTTCAGACCGAACCCAGGGTTTTGCTTGCAAATTTCCCACAGTTCTTAATGCTCTTTTATTTTCCTCTCTATGTTTATTTCAAATAGTTGTGTCTGTCTTTATGTTTGCTGATCTTTTTTCTGTGATTTTTAGATTTTTAATCTGCCTTTTATCTTATCCAGTTTACTTTTCTTTTTATCTCAAGCAATATATTTCTCATATCTCTAGAAGTTTTTATTCTCTTTTACGTAGCTGGACTTAAATATTGTCTTTTTCTAGCTCTTAAACATCAGAAATACATTTATAATAATACTTTTAACAACACTTCATTGTGTCATCTCTGGGTTTTGATTCACTGAAGTTTTTGTTTTTTTTTCATCATTATGGATTACATTTTTTATCTGTTTTTTCCCTTAACCTGGTGTTTTTTATTTGATTTGAGTTTTGATGTAATGACAGATAGAGATTTTCCTTGTTGGGTTTGTATTCATATAAATATTATTTTGCTATGTTCTGTGATGTAGTTAAGATACTTAAAAACTGTTTGATCCTTTCAGTTCTTGCTATTAATATTTGTTACCTAGAACAGAGCAGATTTTAATCTATAGCTAATTTTCCTCACTGCTGAGGATTTAAAACATCTGCCCAGCATGATTTTAGAATTTGCTATAATTTGGTAACTACTATGAACTTCCTTTCCTATTCTTTTTGAGCTCTAATATTTATTGAGATTGTTTTATTCCTGTTCTTCGATTGTTTGTGTAGATGATATGGCGGACAGATAACTATTTTTCCTCTTTAAAATTTATTGGTTCTCGCCAAAATGAGTCATAGACTGCCCTGATAGAGCATATCATAAATCATTGAGATCCTAGACTCTCATTTCAATATGAATGGATGACTTTGAGTTGTGTCCCCTGGGAGGAATTGAGTACCTTGTGTATGTTTTACATGAAGGGAAGCAAAGCCAAGATTCATGATCACAAGGGCATTCTGAGGCAGGGACAGTGACAGTCCCCAAACATTCGTCTCCTTCACTGAATTTCTCAGTCTCCTAATAGTTAAGTGAGGCTGTGTAACTAATGCCTCTGTTCTATATGTAGATTAATACATGCTACTTTATGGCTGAAGTATTAAAAAAATCCATTTGCCATTTTAGTCTCTCTTTCTAAGACTATGGCCTTTGAGAAAGCCATGTGTTCAAGATGGTATAACAACAAGAGAAAGGCATTCTGTCCCTATTAATAACTCTGTAGAGCAAAGTTTCTTATCTGACACTGAACATGTAGCATGGTTAAGAAATATATTTGTTGTGTTCAGCTGTTGAGATGGGGAATTTTTTTATCACAGAAAACATAACTTACCTGAACAATGATAGATATATTAATACATGCAATTGGGGTATCATTAGTAACTATCCTTCTAACTGAGTCCAAGCTCTTTCTGCTTGCCATACAACAGGCAAGTAAGTTGGGTGGCAAGATACTGGGGCATGGAAAGTGACTTTATTCAGAAAGCCAAAAACCAAGGAGATGGCAGGCTACTGTCCTAAAATATCATCTCCCCTAGGTGTAAAACTCAAGCTTCTTTTATGTTAGCAAGTGGGGGAATAAGGAGAGTAGAAGCTGGAGTCAAAAGGTGACTAATGTATGTAGACATCAAGGAAAGTTATGTAACTTCTTTGGCCATGGTTAGTTGATCGTTGCATACAGGAATCTGATCGTGTCACTCCTGTAAATCTTAACCATATGTAGTCATTTCCTTATCTCCTTGGGTAAGGTAGGTTCAGATAAAAATCAATATTTATATAAGATTTAGCTGTAACACACCTGTACGCCAGGTTAAGCCAAAGTTTCTAAGCTGTAGAAGTGATAGAAGCAACATAGAGTCAGACATGCAGAGTTCCTCTCTGTTAAATTCTGAGTCAAGGGTATCAGCCTGGTTCAGTTCACTTGAAGAAGTGTGAGAAAATCCCTGCTCTTCTATTCAGAGAACCTGTTAAGGTCTTTAATTTTCTTTTATTTCCTTCATCTGAAGATTTTCTTGATTCTACATGTCTTGGTGAATTGTAAGAGATAGATGCCCACATAGGATTGATCTGATAGTAACTAAGCAAAATCTTAAAATTCAGATGAACATGATTCCTATTAGGTAGTAATTTGGCCATATAATGGAAGCTAATGAGAAGTACACAAATATTCCCTGAGTACTGATGATGGGTAGTGCTCATCTGAATGAAGGTTGGCTACTTTCTGAATGATGATGAAGTATTCCGTGTCTTCAAAGTGATTGAACACTGTGCCTTAAGTCTTTCCAGGAAAGCAGTACTTTTTCCTTCTCAGGCATATAACTCAGAAAAAATTCCCTGGCTCTACATTTGCCCTGGTAGTTTCTAAACTCCCCCAACTCCAGCACCAGGAAATGGATCTGTATTTCCAGCAAAACAAAACAAATCCTGTACCTCTTTTGATTAATTCCTTCTCCATCTTTTTTTTTTTTTATTTCTGAAGATTTTTGTGGTCCATTAGATTTAGAGATAGAACCGACCCTAAATTAATTCCTGCATACTGAAATGCAAGGGAACATTGGGGAGAGAGATGTTATCCTTCAAACTTTTATAGTATAGTAAACTAGAAAAGTAAGAGCTTTTGAATTGAATTTTGATATCTAAATAACTTTAGATATCTAAAGTTCTAGATTTCTTGATAAAGATGTAGACATTACCAAGTGCCTGCAGAAAGAAGGGCAGGTTGTTTTTCTCAGGAGAATCAGGAAGAGCTTCACAGATAGGGGGTTGTTTTCAAGCAGCAACTGGAATATAAGTATAAATCCACTAGACTCACAAGAGAAGAAAGGGCAGTATGGAAAAGAATATTAATGGCCTAGAGGCCCATCACCAGTACTTTATGTCTTCTCATTTAACTTTCATAACAGCCTGAATACAGTCAATTTTATCACCCTAAATATGTTAGCAGAAGCCTGTTATCCACTCAAGATTACAGAAAAGACCAGGATCTCAATGAAGGCCTGACTGACTTCAAACTAATAAATGCCCTACATTACCTTGTCACGAACACACCCAGGAGATAGCAAGAGGGAATAATGACTCATGTAGAGACTGCAGCTAAGATATAGATTGAGACTAGACCACATATTGTGGCAGATAGAAGGTTGTGGTTGATCTGAGCAAGTGGTATAAATTCATGTATAGAAGCTTGGATGTTGTGGGCTGAAGAGTCCATTGATAAAAAGTAGTGGTAGTGACGAACACAGAGCTCAACCAGAATGAGTACCCTGTCTTGATCCAAACTCCATGGCCCAGATGTACTTTCTCATTTACTCTCAACCAGCTGAAACTCCAAGATACAGGCTCAGTGTGATGGGTAGGCTAAGAGTCAGGGAAATGTGTTGCAAGCCACAAAATCCCACTATTTTTCCCATCACCACATAATACAGAAATATGACATTTACTGGAGTCTGTGGTTAGCTAGAAAGAATTACAGTATAAGGAAGGGAAAAAATCCTTAGAACTCATAAATATGACTTTTCTTATTGTTCAAAGTAATACATTGAAAATTAATTGTCTTTACAGACAGCCCTCCACTCCCTAGTTCCTAACATTTCCCCACCTGTGTCTTTTCTCTTGAGATTCCTTTTCTCTTCATTACTGTATGGTTCCCTATCCATGCAGTCACCTTTCACAAACGCCTCCTGATAATCCTAGAGATTAATATCATCCTCAAGAAAAATATAGCTCTTCGTTTGTGATATGCAATCTAAAATATGTTATGTACATATTATTCATGGTATAGGCATAGGGGTGGTTGCCTTTATAACCCAAGTTCTGAAGAATTATTTGTGGGAAAAGAGATGTTGAAAGAAGAGAGTTCTGTGAGAAGTGGATGCTGTAAAATCTCAAGAGCAGTTGTGTGTGGGAGTGAACTTCTCATAGCCCCTTCTCAAAGAGTATGTTATAGGAAGTTCTCTTTTTTCTTCTGATTCTACACCTGTGGATCTTTATCTCTTATATGCACAAATGCAAGCACACATGCACACACAATGCAGCTTTCTTTACTAATGACAAATATTCTGATATAATAATGCCCATATCCACTAGAGGAAACATATTTTTTAAATGCTCAATGTTTTGCTATTTCTAAGGCAACTGCTCTCCAATGGAGAATGGTATTATGCACTGCAGTGTTCTTTCCTCTCCCTGTCTACCCCTACAACTTTTATAATTGAGCCAGGAGAAAAAGTGATCCCCTCTACTGAGCATATTTTTCTGAATGGAAACTATTGGCTGCATATTGGGGTCATATGAAAGGATTTACTCATATCCTTAGCCAAAGGTTATTCTTATTCCAAATATTTGTTTGGAAGGAGAATTGTATTATGTTTTTAGTTTTAAGAATAAAGAGGTTGTTATAATAAGAATTCATTTGTATTTAGGGTACAAGAAGACAAATGGAAACTTGACAAATGGCTGCTGTTTTCTCTTGGGTAAATGGTGTAGAAGAGAGTCATGAACGTTTGAAATGGCCAGTAGAGTACGAGAGAGGGGGCAGATAAAGATAAAACAAAGGGTTTCAAATGGTCCTGGGAGAGGGGTCCAGTTGAAGGTGGAGATTATAAATTTGTCATGGCAGGAATCTGCATGGTTGTGACCTGGTTCAGAAATGGAAAAATATGGATCACCAGACTGATCTACAATTATGAGTTTGCAGGAGAGTGGATTGCAGACCTGAGAGTAGCAGAAGGATGATGTTGCTGTACAGGGACTAATTGAGATGCTGGGCATAGAAGCCCTTCCTAAGTAAAAGGGAAGAGGAAGTCACAGGTGTTTCATCTGTTAACTTTAGTTCCATTGTGACTAGCCGGAATCATGTTGGCAGTCCTTCCTGAGGGTGTTCACGCTGGCTCTCAGGCCAGCCCCTCTTGAACATATGTGTCATGATAACAAACTTTGAACTTTGGTGCTGGTTTACTCTCCCTATTGCAACATTCTAATTAGGAACTCCCTTGCTCAAACATATTTAATATCTGCTCTTTGCCTTTTCAATGTCTTCCATTTTCCTTATTTGCAACCTAAAACTCTCATATGGATAATATTGTTCAATAGAACATTCCAGCTTAAAGTATGATCAACTCTGTTAATTGTGTCGCTCCATATCAGGTAAGGTAGTTGATTCTGACTCTTCATAGGAAATAATCCAATAGATGTTGATCCCTTTATTCTGATCTCTTGGAGGACAGTAACGAGGGGGAGAGACTGATTCTGTTCTGATGGATGAGGCGTGGGGAGCATAATAAAAAGTTAAATCCCTGCCCCTAAACTGGGGTGTTGTGGTTGGTGGTAATCCATCTCCCCCACAAAGAATACCTGAGACCTAACTTCACTTTCCAACACTTCCCCTGCAAGTGGTCAGATGGCAGAATGAGTGGTGTGTATTGTTATGCAGGATTCCCAACTTGTTAAAATTATTTTAATTGTTAGATCACAAGCATCCTAAAGAAAGAGCGTGCATTCTTTGTATTTTTCTCTAGAGTTGAAAATGTTGCCTTGGGGAATGTTGTCATTTTTATCTTTTTCACATATATAATTAAGATTCTTTTCTTTGTTACAACTTTTAATAAGTTATAGTCTTAAAGAGCACTTAATTTAGATGAACCATGCTAGTGGGCAAAGGGAATTGAAATATCCTATAAATTATTGAAATTAGCCTATGGAAAACAAAATTCATTAAGTCCATGGCATTCTGGAAAAACTCTACACTCTCTGCATCCCCTCCCTTTGGAATCTTACCCGCTCTCCAAGGCCCAACTCCAAGGGGACTTCCTGCATAAATTTCCACCATCCAAACATGTTCCCTTCCTCCTTTCAACTCAGGTGACACTTTTGTACCTTGGGAAGCTAATGTATTTTACATCATAAAATATTTATTTTTCTAGATGCCTTATCTTTCCAACTGCAAAATCATTAAGTAGCTTACAATGATACTTGTAAACATTTTTATAAAATTAATGGCATTGTTATTTTAAATTGAATAAGGTTTTAATGCCTTTTTTATTGTAATCCTTGCTACAACCCTGTGTATAGACATTTTGAAGACAATGATCATTGTATAGCATTGACTGTGAAGCTTTGGAGTAAAAGTCATAGGCTGTATTCCTGAGTCTTAAGCTTAATTAACTTTGTGACTTGAGGCAAATCCCTTAATTTCTCCAAGATTTGGTTTCCTCATCTATAAAAGTAGAATAGTATTTATATCTTTAAAATTTTGTACATATTTATGTATTTATATAATACATCACCACTCTAAGAAATGAATGATTGTTTATATATGAGATACCACATAAAATGCTAACAAGTGAGGTATCCATATAATTTACAGGGACCTGTGGGAATAGTTTGAAACATTTTTTTACTAGGCATATTGGAAGCCCACTGACTTTCAAAGTAATGTCTACGTACTTGACTATTACCAGGTAGGGCATAAGCCAAAATAAAATATAAAAGCCTGGAGACCTGTACTTTTTTTTCTAGGGAATAGCAAATCCCAGAGTCTTATAAAATCAGAGCAAATTCAAAGGGAATAGCAAATCCCAGAGTCTTATAAAATCAGAGCAAATTCAAAGAGATTAACAAGTGCATACATGTATATGAGAGACCCAAATAATCTGAATAGATATCAAGGTTTTGAGTCATGAAATATCAGTCATGAAAGAAATGTCAACATGAAAGCCATTATCAATAAAAAATATTCATTTAGTAAGTTCCCTAATATAGCTAACAGACACTTTTAGGTAAGTGTCAAGACAAAACAGACATAGAAGTCCTCCCAGATTATTCTCAGCACCAAAGAGATTAAGAAAAAAAGTTTACAGAGATGACACAAAACAACACTAACTTGTGAGGGGCACTGTGTGTCTGACCATGCTCATTTTAACCTCTTTCTTTAAAAGGGATTTTATTTATTTATTTGAGAGAGAGAGATAACAGGGGAGAGGAGCAGAGAGAGAGGGAAAAGCAGACTCTGCACTGATCCTGGAGCCATATGTGGGGCTTGATCTCATGACCCTGAAATCATGACCTGAGCTGAAACCAAGAGTCAGATGCTTAACGAAGCCACCCAGGGGCTCTTAATTTTAACCTGTATACTCATGCCTGTTGTAGGTAGGGGGAGAGCATGGCACACACAGTAGGGTGGATCTGGAGACTAGTTAAATACTTGGGCACAACTGATGAATAATGCTTTGGCATTTTCTGAATATCAGACTCATTTAAGCTTATTTTCAAAAAGAAGAAAAAAATGCTGTTTCACTTAGAGTGATGAAACAAACATTGGTTTTGGGCAGTTGGACAGAGAGTGACCAGCAAGTTAGCTTCCAAAGAGGTTGGCTTATTTTGGAGAGCAACAGGCCACAGGTCATATTGATTGAGATGGGTATCCATAACAAGATGACCGATGTAATTTCTAAAGACAAGAATATTTTATTAGATGATGTGGCCTGCCGTCATAAAACAGTAGTAACTTTACACAGGATAATAAAAGTTTATGTTGCCACACTCCCCAAATTATTGCAAAATAGATTATCAATGGGAAATTAAATAATTCCATAAAATATTTTGCACGAACCTAACTATGTAGTTTTAAAGACATAGGGATTTTGTTAAATAAAATATAACTTCACACAAGTATCTTAACATTTATGGAGTCTTAGGATGACACATATAGAAGTACAGTATTTTGACTTGGGCAGAATTTGCACTTGGACCTGCCACACCTTCTAGCCATTACCTTCAGAATATACTCTGATAAAGATGTTCTTTATGCTTCTGGTTTTTCTCTTCTAAAATGGGTGCAAGATTACTTATCTTGTGTCATTGTTGAGAAAGAAACATTACCTTGTAATGTAACACTGTGCCTACTGTATAGTAGAGTAGGTACATGATAAATGGTAGATTTTCATGATTAACTTTACGATGATGCACAAAAAAAAAAATCCATGAGTTGAAAAATCCATCCTGAATTCCCATTAACTTTCTGGCTTTTGATACTAAAATTAAATATTACCTTAATAATACCCTGAGAATCAGGGTCAGTAGGGATGATTTCCTAATGCACTGGATAATAATTTTCATTTGGAATTAAGAGAGGTATGTTCTTGCCCTCCCTTATTTTTATGAACCTTAATGATTTGATATCACTTTTGGATGAGCTAAGTGTCCTTCTCTGTCCCCTTAGAAAACAGAAACATTATAAGCATTCACTGGTAGTTAGATGACATGGTTATATTATCACAAATTAGGGGTAGCTTTAAGAGATAACTGGGTACTTCTACATAATTACTGTTAGAAATAATTGCTTAAATGAAGTATCTCAAGGTCAAAATAATTTTTGGTAAGTGCCCTTCAGCTTAGAATGAACAACTCCACCGAATAAATCAATCCATTCAATTGCCTGGGAGTACTTTTTATAATGTGTTTATTTTAAAGGATTAAACCTGTACAGTACATTATTGGAAGTTACATATTCTCCAGGTGCACCATTGGAAGTATGAGTTTAATAGCAATTTAACATTTTTCAAGTTAATGTTATTGCAACTGTGCCTTAAGAGGAGAAAAAAACCACAAAACCATGGAGGCCTTAATTGTCCATTTGTCAGTTTGTTGGTATGAACTTAGCATTTCAATCTTTGGAAATCTTGGCCCTGTCCACCCACACTGTATCAGCAGCTCCTCTAAGCTGAGGTGAGTTGTTTGGGCTTGTTTTTTGCCTTTCTTGGCTTTTTAAAAGTCAGGTATATATTCCCTTTATTATCAGTACAGTTTTATATTCTAACTGCTGTATAATATTTTTAATTAATGTTCATGGAAGACCACTTATTGAGTAATTTATTTCTTTAGATACCATAAATCTTATTATTTGGTGAAATCAGGCTATTATAAATATACCACAGATATACATTACTCAACAGAAGTTCAGTTTTGTGGTATCAGGCAAGTTATACTTCTTCCTCCACATTTCTTCTGAAGATGTTTAGTTATAGCTCAGAGTGTTCAATTTTAGATTATACCTTACTTAGCAGTTTTAGAAAGAGCTTTAATCCCTTTGAAAAACTACATATATTAATTTATTGGCAGAACTAAATTATGTAACTGATAACATTTCCTTTTTATTTTTGGTTGTTAAAATTTCGGAGCAAAGTTAGTGACCCATAACTTTATGGGATATTTTGCCTAATCTTATCTCCAGCGTCATCCTATTTTTCTCACTCTAAAACTCTTCTTTGGATTTCTGGAGCAACCGGGTGCCTCATTCAGTTAAGTGTCTGACTTCTGATCTTGACCTCAGGGTCGTGAGTTCAAGCCCTACATGGGGTTCCACGCTGGGTGTGGAGTCTTCTTTACAAAAACCTTATTATTAAAAAAAAATACTAAAAATAAAAAAATCTTATTATTATTTCCTATATCACGTGAATTGTATGTACACAGCATTGTGGTAGCTCTGGAAATGTATGGCTCTGATCTCTGAGACATTCAGCTGGGTTGGATAGTGGGTTAACACACCCATGGATTCTCCGTCATTTATATAGAGATTGCTTTCTCCCTGGGAAGCTATCTCAGAGTAAACCAAGCTGAAGAAAAGGGGAAAAGTTTAAGGTTGGTTTATGGATGGATTGACTCCGTGTATGAAAATGACAGTGTTGAAATCAACAGTGGCTGAATTTAAGTCACACTTAAGGTGACCTTGAAAAATAGTGGAGGGAAAAGCTTACTAATGGATGAAGTTTTTAGCAGTGTATAGGTCATCAGCTTTGTGTGGAAGAAGTAACCTAAGGTTAGACTGTACGTATTTCTGGCCCCTGGCCAGTGGCCTAGCTAGCTGACTGGGGGCTCATAGGAAAAGGACTAGAAGATCAGAATCAAGGACCTAGTTAGAAGCTGTAGATGGAGGTGTAGGAATAGCTTGGAAATGTATCACATGTTAGTGGCCACCCGAAAGCATACCCTATGGAAGTGGCAGTGAACAAACAACTAGAGGATGTGCTTGGCTGGTTCACATTAATCAGTCTTCATCATTTATTGCCCTGGAACTGGAACGCTGGCCATGACAGTAAGTTTGGAGGCTGTTCCCCGGCTCATCAACATAGATTCTCACTTACCAAGGCCAATCCAACTACTGCTGCCCTTGAACTTAGGAGCTGCCAGGGACATGTATCAGAACTGAGACCTCAGGATAGCATTATTCTGTAAAGAAACCAACCTGTTACTTGGAAGGAAGCCTATTCCACTGGACCCCTTGCATCCTGGAGAGGGCAGTGCTTCCTCCTCACCGTGATGGATAGCTTTGTCTTCTTGGTATAGGTTTGCCTTTGCTTGCCAGCAAAGCCTCGAGAGTTCTACTCTCCGGAGATATAAGGAATGACCGATCTACTATCCTGGAATACCACAAGATAATATCAGGCCAGGAGACTCATTTAATGCTGAAGGAGATGCATGAAGAGACCCATGAACAGGGGCTTCACTAGTCACTGGTCACTTTCTCTGGAGAGAAAGACAAATGGGAACTCATCATGATAGTTCACTAAAACCACATGAACCAAAGAGAAGTGTTTCTGTGCCTACAGAAAAGAAAAGCAGAAAGGAAATTTTCATCTGTGGGTCTTAGGAACACGTCTTAAGAGACAGACATGGATGAATTCTCATTAGTTGTAAAGGTGGGCATCCCTCATTAAGCTGCTGCAGAGAATGAAAGTCTCCAGGGTTGAGAAGGTTCAAAGGCCTCCCTAACATTTACTTCTGCACTGAGTGCTTTGTGCCTCATTGCATCACTCACATTACCAGGCAAAAAAAAAAGGCGGTGTGACTTCATTTAAATCTGGGGTTCTGTGAAGACAAAGATGCATTTAAGCATGCAAACGCATTCTTACTGTTTTCTTAAACAGTTGTGTAATCTCTGGAGATCTGCCTTAGTCTGATAAATACATCACATCAATAATGCAAGGATGAGGCTGTTAATAGAATCTCTATCATATTTCATTTTCACATTTCTATTTCCCCAGGAATTTGATGATAGTACCCTCCATGGGGGATTGGTGCTGATATTTTTATGTTGATGAAAATATATAATGAAGGAGTATTTTGGAAGTATTCTTTGACTGAATATGGAACTGAATGCTCTCATTTGGAGGATCCATCCTAAATACTTATTTCTTTGTCCATATCCTTAATAATAATAGAAATCATATATATATATAATATAAAAAATGATTGCCCATGGCCCAAATACTGAATAATGGAGGAGAGCCAATAAAATGCATTGAATAATTGCTATGTGCCAGGTATTACACTGGGGTACTTTTACATGATATCATATTTAAATTTTTACCATAAGGACAGCTTTTTTACCTATAGTCTGTATTTTATTTTATTTTTTAATCAACTATTGTCACTATGCTTTACCTTAATTCCTGATACCATATTCATCTTATAGCTGAAATTTTCTACCCTCCTCCAGTCTATGTTTTAGACACACATAGAGAACGAAGGAGGCAGATCATTTGAGAAACTTGCTTGTCCCTGGTTTGATAGCTCGGTAGTGGGATTGCCCTTAATTTAAATGTGAATTCATTATTTTCTGACTCCAATTACTGTATTCTCTCTACCACTTCATCTTAACTAAAATTATCTTTCCATATGATATAAGTAAAAAAGTAAAACACAAAAGTGTCTTTCATAGTATATCAAAGGAAGATGTTATATTATGGGGGGCAAGGTCAAGGTTCTACTGGCTCTCACAGATAGAAGCTGGAAAGTCTCCTATAAGAGAGAACTGTCCTAACAGGTATTTTCATCTAGAGGGAGCACAGAGAAGGCTATGTATTATGAATATCCTTTCAATTCCAATAATTCACACAAGAAGGCAGTGTGAATTGCAGCTATAGTGAGCCCTGGCTATATACCTCAGGTAGTTGGAGGAGAGATAGGAAAAACTAGAATATTTCTTCTCCATTTCATATCATTCTATAAATGAAAAGGGTTGCTAAATGACTACATTAGACTCAACATTAAGACTTGTTTTATTACAGGCATAATATCTCTTTCTGTTTCTGCTTTTTACCATTATTTACACATTTTGTTTGCTTTAAGTAAGCTTCTTTCCTCTCTCCTGTTATTGTTTCTATGCATATATTTTTAGGTTTTATATAAAATGTGTTTTATTTGAGTAGCTTGAAAGGGCTCTTATGATATGTGCAGTCTTCTACATCTTACTTTATCGCATTATATTGTTAAGATGCATTCATAGTTGTGCATGCCATTGTAGTTAATTTATGTTCAGTGGTATATAATATTCGATTGGGTGAAGTTGCTATAGTTCATTCCTTTATTCATTTATTTTTTTCCAGGTTGTTTTTATTCTGAACAATTCTGCGAAAAGTATTTGCTGCACTGTTTTTCTGGTCTATTTTTGTGAGAGTTTCTTTTGGTTATAAAGGTAGGAATGGAATTGTTGGGTCATAGGATATATAAATGCTCAGCTTTATAAGAGTGCCAGTTTTTAAAAGTACTTGCCCACATATATTTTGTTTAGAAGTGTAATAGAAAACCTATAAATTCACATGTGAACTCAATCTTCTTGGAATTAATGAATTTCATGGAACACTTAACTATTTATATGTATATATATGCATAATATTTATTATATTTATTAGTGTTTTATATAAGTGTGAGAAACTTATTTTCAACCTGGCTTTTTTTTAATGGATTGCTGGGTTCTGGCCTTTTATTTTTATTTATTTATTTTTTTGGCCTTTTATTTATTTATTTTTTAAAATACCTTTTGTTGGCTACTAGTTTGACGATGGCTGCGTTCCAGTTTATCTTACAAAAATTTTCTGGAATAGAGATGGAATTGTTTCCACTATTCTAACAATGGTAAAATAATATTAAATAGAGTATATTCAGAACTGTTATTTGAAGCAACTTTACTTAATTTTTGGACATATAATTAGTAGTAGAGCTTGTAAACTGATGATATACAATCTTTTTACATGTTGACGGCAAACAATCACTTTTAACCTATAATAGAATAAATGTTCACAGGTAATTTCTCATACATCAGTGGCATCAACAGACTTCCAAAATATGAAAAACTTAAAGTCACATCTGCTAACATCCATTTAGTCCTACTGAATTCCGTTATTTTTCAATAATGATTCAAAACATTTTTTCCAGTTTCATGTAATTTAAAAAATCTTTTGAACAAATTTCCTACATATTCATTTTCTGTATCCAATAAAGAATAATAAAAAATAGGATAAAGATTACCTTTCAGCATAAAGTTAGAAAAATCCCTCTGATTGTGCAAAAATTTACATTAGTGGATCTTTAGCCATAGTCATATTTTTATTTGGCTGTCCTCTAAACCTACAACTGGGTTGTTACCTGAGTACATCCTTCTGTTCATTTGAAGTTTCAAGTTCCAGGTACTTGACTATCACAAGCTATTATATGACACTTATTTTATTTTTTAAAAGATTTTATTTATTTATTCATGAGAGGCAGAGACATAGGGAAAGGAAGAAGCAGGATCCATGCAAGAAGCCTGGTGCAGTACCTGATCTTGGGACTCTGGGATCACGCCCTGAGCCAAAGGCAGACACTCAACCACTGAGCCACTCAGACGTCCCTATATGAGGGAGGTAAAATATAGTCATAATAGAAGCATAATGTTTATATTAGGTAAGGAATAATAGCTAACATTTAGCTAATACAATTGCTAACATTTATTGCATAGTTCATGTATTCCACAGGTTTTAAAGTGTTCCTTATGGATTAAGTAGTTTAGTTTTCACAAAACTGTTTATGATTAGGGTGTACTGAGGCATGATTTGCTCTACATTTCTTCTATGCCAGATTTACTGAACTTCTTCAATTTGAAAACTCACATCTTCCTAATTGGGAACATTTTGGATCATTATTTCTTCTAATGTGCTTTCTGCCTCATTATGTCTTCTTTCTGGAGCTTCAGTTACATGTATGTTCATCTTTTAATATTGTCCCACAATTCCTTGAGACTCCTTATTTTACTCAATCTTTAAACTTTCTTTTTTCAGACTGAATAATTTCTATTGCTTCATATTCAAGCTTTCTGTTACAATTTCTTCTACTGTTAAGCTCATGTAAGGATTTTTATTTCTATTCTTGTATGATTAGCTCTAAAATTTGCATTTTAATATTTTATAGTTTCTGTCTTAATTTTGATAGTTATAATATCTGTTTTTAAGTACTTAACTTCTGATCCTAACATCTGTTTCATGTCATTGTCATTCTCTATTGATTTTATTTTCTTTTGCAAATGAGTTTCGTTATTCTATTCTTTTTGTGTCAAGATATTTTTGGATAGTGTCCTAGACATTGTGGTATCAGGTTATAAAGACTCAGGATTCTATTATGTTCCTCTGAAGAGTGTTGATTTATTCCTTTTAGCATACAATTAACTTGAATACACTCAAACAAATATTTTTGTAAACATTGAGTCAGTTTTATGTTTTTCAGTCCTAGTATGAAAATATCCTCTCTTCTTCTTCTCCCTCAATGCTAATTTAATCTTGACATGTGACTAATTTTAAGGCAGCTTTGCTTTGAAATTATTATCATTTTCTATAGAAGCTAGACTGCAGCACAAGTATCTAAATGAATATGCTGCTCAGGCATTCAGCTTCTAGAAAAGTTATACTGGCCTTAACAAACAGCATGTTGGCAGTAGTAAATTGTAAGTAAATAATGTCAATATAAGCATCCACATAAAAATTCTCATCCATGTGGGAAAAAAACAGCCTCATTAAACTAGCTTTATCTCCTAAGATTTATTTATTTATTTGAGCAAGAGAGAGAGAGAGCTTGAACATGAGTTGGGTGAGGAGCAGAGGGAGTGAATCCTCAAGCAGACTCCCTACTGAGTGTGGAGCCCAAAATGGGACTCAATCCCGGGATTCTGAGATCATGTCCTGAGCCAAAATAAAAAGTTGGTTGTTTAAATGAATGAGCCACCCAGGTACCCCTAAACAATTAGCTTTTGATAAATCTTGTCAAATTATTTGGGATAGAAATCTTGATTTAATATGAGCCATAAGATAAAGCTTTTTAGCACTATTTTATGTTTTGACTATAAAAGAGTATAAAATTATATGTGCACATGTATTTACCTCTTAGTGCTAAATTCTTATTTCATACCATTTTTCCTGCATATAGTGCCAAATAATTAAAAAAAAATTCTGAGTCATCTGTGTGGCTCAGTGGTTGAGCATCTGCCTTTGGCTCAGGTCGTGATCCTGGGGTCCTGAGATCAAATCCTGAATCCACTACCTGCTCACTGCCTCTCTCATGAATAAATAAATAAAATCTTTAAAAAAATTCTGATGGCAATCATAAGAAAGCTACAGAGGTAACTAATATTAAAAAAGAAAAAAATACCAGAGAAACAAAGCATTTTGATATAAACTGGCCCTGTATTGCTCTTCTCTTTGAGACATTTGCAAACATATTAGAAACATAGATTTGAGAGGCTGAAAAACTAAACTGAATGCAGTGACTAAAAGTCTTAGCAGTTTCAGCAGTCTTATTTGAGTGTGGAGACTAAAATTTGAGTTCGGGGCTAACAATATAGCCAGGACATAAAAGGCAAAGATTTTGGAAGGGATTGCTGAGGTGGGATCAACAGCTGGTACCATTTTTACTTTCAACGTATTTGCATTTTTAAATTATTATTTAATTATAGCAGCTGAGAAGGTAAGCATACTTGTTATATTTACTACTGTAAGAGTAGTATTGAAATACCAAGCTATAATAATTGAACTGATTACTTTTCCTATTCTGTCAGGTTTTAGTTCATGTATTTTGGCTCTATATTGTGAGGTACATATATATTTAGATAGTTTGTCTGTATTATTATTATATTTACCCCTCTGTCACTAAAAATATCTCCATCTCTAGCAATATTCAGGTTTTTTTAATGATTTTATTTATTTATTTATTTATTTATTTATTTATTTATTTATTTATTTGAGACAGAAAGAGAACACAGGCAGAGGAGAGGAAGAGGGAGAAGCAGACTCTCTGCTGAGCAAGGAGGCCTAGTTGGGGCTCAATCACAGAACCCTGGGATCAAGACCTGAGCTGAAGGCTGACATGTAACCCACTGAGCCACCCAGACATCCCAGTAATGTTCACTTTCTTCAAACTTATTTTGTGATATTAATATAGCCACTCTAGCTTTTGATAATTATTATTTGCACACTATATCTTTTGCTATCCATTTACTCCAACCTGATTTGTATCTTTGAAGGTAATTTACATGTTTTATAGTTAGATATAGTGGATCTTATTTTTTATCTAATCCTACATTCTCTTTAGATATCTTTCTTTTGAGTTTTTAGTCCATTCATATTAAGTGATATTGATGTATTTTAATTTGCAGAGGCTATTTTGCTGGGGTTTTTTTTCTGTGTATCTTACATATTTTTGTGTCTTGATTTCTTTTAATGGCTTCTATTGTGTTAAAATATTTTAGTAAGTCATTTTAACTCTTCTATTAATTTTTAATTATATAATTTTCAGTTTCTGTTTTGTGGTTACTCCTAAGTTTATAAGATGCACCTTTAACTCATCACAGTTTACTTCAAATTAGTAATGACTTGATTCTCTTAAAACATAGCATCATTGCATCAGTATATCTCTACTTTTGTCATCCCTCAGCTTTGTGCTATTATTGTTGTATATACTACTTCTATATACTTTACAAACTCAACAAGCAGCATTATAATTTTGTTTTAAATTATCATATGATTTTTAAAGGATTAAAACATGATGGGCATACAAACACACACAGAGTCATTTTTATTTAACCTATTTGCCATTTCTTGTACTCTTCAATTCTTTCCTATGGATCTCTGTTACCAACTGGAATTATTTCCTTTCAAATTGAAAGATCTCCATTAGCATTTATTGTTACACAAGTCTGCTAGCAATGAATTATTCATTTTTGTATATCTTCCCTTTCATTCTGGAATGCTCATTACACAATATTTTAGAAAAATTGAAATTGTCACATTAGCTTTTGATATTCTGATCTCTTTTCCTCAATGTTGTGTCCTCTGCCCTTGGGATTAGATAATTGTTATTGATTTTTCTGAAGTTTTGCCAGTTTTTTCTTTTGCTATCTAAAAATCTCTTGTTAATTAATGTCTAGCAATTTTTTATTTTAGTTACTTCATGATTCACCTCTAAAATTTAAAGTTTTGTAGTTATCATTGTAATACTGTGATTCCCAATTTGCTAAATCAGACTATTTTTATTTAATTCTTTGAATATGTTTATGTCTTTAACATTGTTATATTAGCCACTTTTAAATTGTCTTATGCCTAATTTAATATCTAGATTTATTCAAAGTCAATTTCTATTGACCAATTTTTAGCAGAGTAGGAGTCTTATTTTCATTTGTTTACGTATTCAGTAATTTCTGGTTGAAAGCTGAACATTTTTAATCATATCTTACAGGAAATCTGAACTTCTAAAAAATTTTGTTCCCCTGAAATTGGTTTATTTTCAATATATTTGCCTTTTAAAATTATTATTTAATTAAAACAACTGAAAAGATAAATACACTAGTTATATGTACTACTGTAAGAGTAGTATTGAAATATAAAGCTAAAATGATTGAATTTATTATTTCTCCTATTCTGTCAGGTTTTAGTTCATGTATTTTGGCTCTATATTGTAAAGTACATATACATTTATATTTTTCTCTATTCCTCTAGAATCTGGGACTCTTGGTACAAAATTGCCTTCAACTAATCACTATAAAATAAAGGGAAATGTGTGCATGCATGTATGTGTGTATGTGTGTGTAGTTATAGATATTGAGAAAGAGACAGCAGCGTTTTGGGGATCTTTTCATTTTGTCCTGCTTGTTTTAGGCTTTTCTAATTTTGATTTTGTTAATTAGCTTTTTTAGCCAGTATTTTTATGGTATCCCTGACCTAAATGGATTTAAGTGAGTAAAACCTGCACTATTTGAAGTATACATCATTTAAGGAATGTTTCTGTATACATATAATAAATAATATCATACATTATGAAAAATTTTATCTTGACATTTTTGGTTACTTACCAATTAAATTTCAGTTTTAAAAAGTATTACCTTATGGCCACTAGGTCTGTAGTTTATTAGTGAAAGTTGGAATTATGCCCTGGAAACTTCTCTTGATAGGAATCTGTATTCAACATAATCTCTCATAGACTGTGTGTCTCTGTTGCTTCAGCAATGGTTATGATCTGATTCTCCTCAGAGTTATTGAAGACATTAATTCACTGATATAGGATGGAAGCAAAAAAATCAAAAATAAAATAATGGCACATTTCCACCTTGTAGAAACGTTTTCATTCTATATTTGCGATCTCAGTTTTCTTGTTAATGAAGTTTAAAGAAGGAAACTTCCATCCTGCCTGTAGAAGGAACAAAATGTAGTATTTTTACAAAAATGTATTTCCTTTATTTTATTTTTTTAAAGATTTTATTTATTTATTCATGAGAGACAGAGAGAGAGAGAGAGAGGGACAGAGGCAGAGACACAGGCATAGGAAGAAGCAGGCTCCATGCAGGGAGCCTGATGTGAGACTCGATCCCAGGACTCCAGGATCACGTCCTGGGTGGAAGGCAGGTGGTAAACCACTGAGCCACCCAGGCATCCCAATATCTTTCTTTTAAATATTGTTCTATTCTTCCTTTTTTTTTTTCTATGAAAGATATAAAATGTTTACAGTAGATAATCCAATTATTTATTTCTCTTACTATGGTGTTTTATTTATGGGAAATAAAGGACAGCTGGTCTACTCCACAACATATATTTAGGAGTAAAGTGTATTTGAAATCTGAAATTGCACTTTGAAAAATTCAATGTTGCTAATTCTGTTTTATAAATGAATAATACTTTAAAAACTCCAGTTCAACTGTGACATTGTTTTTATTGGCCAAAAATATGTAGTCTTTTGCTCTTTTAATGAGCATAGAAAAGAATATGGATGGAGGAAAAGATACTTTACTTACTGGTTATGTGTATAGAAATAAAAATTAAATCAAACTATCACACAGTGCTATCATTTGGTATTTGGGAATATCTTCACAGTTGATGTATGTCAATGTTCAGTTAGCTCAATCATCTGCCACACTATTAACACAGCTGAAGATTCTGTTACCATTTTAATGATGCGACATCAAAAATATATTATAGGGGAACTTGTTTAAAGTAGAGCATGTAGCAATTTCATAAATCTAGTCTCTTTTAGTTCCTAAAACAACTCCAAATTGAAATAAGTTGCAAAAAGATTCTCTAGGGAAGAATAATGGCAAAGCTCTTGTATTGCTAGGAGGCTAGCCCCCATCTGCCATTCACATAAACATCTTCTGTATTACAGTGGCAGACCCGTAGAAGAAGAATTGATTACAATTAGCTATTGGTTCAGTTATTTGCTATATTGATTAGGAAAGTCAGGAAACAGCTGTATCTCTCTCATATAGTATGATGGTAATGTCTTAAAATCTTAAATTGCAAGAGTAACTAGGGAGGGCAAACACAAGTATGAGAGAAATAAGTGCTATGTCATGTACAGTTCAGCTATGAAAAATAAGGTATGAAAATCTGTTTTCAGTGTGAAAAAATCTGAATTTAATTATGATTTATATGTTTATGAATCATTATGTTCCTGCTCTATAAAGAAAACACCTCCATACCATTACTATCCCTTACAAATATTTTACAGCACATCCCTCAAGGTCAACTGTAATATACTTCACTTTTTAGGTCCATATCATTCTTGTTAATATTGATTCAAGTTTTGCTTTCCATGCTCTATGTATAGATGAAAGTTTGTCATCTATTCAACTGTCATTAGCAATGCAGGGTAACCAGCAGAGGTTCACTAAATTAATAAGTCAATATTCACATCCTAAGTTTATTTCCCTGGTATAAGACATTACTTAATTTTCATGTTAAAGGAGCTCTACAGATGTCTCAAATGTCTCTCCAGCTGTGGAAATTCTATTATATCATGTAACATTTCTTGGGAAGTTGAATTAGTTATTTTAGTGTATGTATTTACCTATAATGTAAATATAAATAAAAAAAACATTTATGAATATATATTTACAAATATGTTTCTACATGACATTTTCTACTTTTTGTATTTGTGGAATTCTCTCAGAGTTTTTAGACTTTTATTTTATAAGCTAAAGAATTCCAGCTCTGATGTAATGGTTATTTCAAAATAAGATTTTTAACTTTTCCAATAATATCCTACTTTAAACCTATAATATTGTGAACTGCTTATTTATAAAATTCTAACATATACGTGTAAAAATCAAAAGCTTAGTTTTTCTTAGTACATAGAGATAGGCATATAAACTATCACTTTTATTTATTTTGAAATATTTTGATATTGTGAGATTTGAGAGACAAATATTAGGACATCATTTTGAATACACAAGTTAAACATTACTTTCTAGAGAATAAATAAATAAGTTTTCTCAGAGGAAGGGGTATCATTAAAAAGTTCTAGCCTATACTTGATAGACCTTCTATGAATGCCACAGAATTAAAAGCATAATATAATGGCATGTCATTAGAAAGGAAAAACATGGTAAGTAGGACTTCTTTAAAACTAAAAATTTTTGTTCCATGAAAGACTATTCAGAGAATGAGATAACAAGCCAGAGACTAGGAGAAAATACTTGCAAAACACACATTTGATAAAAGACTCGTATCCAGAATACACAAAGAACACTTAGAACTGAAGAATCAGACAGCAAACAATCCTATTAAAAAGTGGGTGAGGGATCTCTGGGTGGCGCAGCGGTTTAGCACCTGCCTTTGGCCCAGGGCGGGATCCTAGAGACCCGGGATCGAATCCCACGTCGGGCTCCCGGTGCATGGAGCCTGCTTCTCCCTCTGCCTATGTCTCTGCCTCTCTCTCTCTCTCTGTGTGACTATCATAAATAAATAAATAAATATTTTTTTAAAAAGTGGGTGAAAAGCCTGAAGGGATGCCTCACCAGAGAAGATATACAGATGGCAATAAGCATATGAAATGATGCTCAAAATCATATGTCATTGGCGAATTGCAAATTGAAACAACAGTGATATCACTGTATATCTATTAAAATAGCTAAAATCCAAAACATTGTCAATACTAAGTACTGAGGAATGAAGAGAAACGGGAAATCTTACTCATTGCCAGAGAGAATACAAAATGATACAACCACTTTGAAAGAGTTGGCAGTTTTTTTTTTTTTCAAAGCTAAACATGGTCTTACCATATGATCCAGCATTTGCACTCCTAGGTATTTACTCAAACAAGTTGATGTGTGCAGACAAGATTTTTCACATGATTTTATAGAAACTTTATACGTATAACCAAACCTAGAAGCAACTGAGATTTCCTTCAAAAGGTGAAAAAAATGTGGTACATGCAAAAAAATGGAATATTATTTAGTGATTAAAAGAAACAAACTATCAAGCTATGGAAAGGTATGAGTGAAACTTAAATGCATATTTCTCCATGAAGAAGCAGTGTCAAAAGTCTGAATATTGGGATCCCTGGGTGGCTTGGCAGTTTAGTACCTGCCTTCAATCCAGGGCATGATCCTGGAATCCTGGGATCGAGTCCCGCATCAGGCTTCCTACACAGAGCCTGCCTCTCTCTCTGCCTGTGTCTCTGCTTCTCTCTCTGTGTGTCTCTCATCAATAAATAAATAACATATTTTTTTAAAAAGTCTGTATATTGTATGATTTCATTTATGTGACATTCTAGAATAAGCAAGACTATAGATAGTAAAAAGTTGAGCAGCTTCTGGTGGTTCTTTTATTTTTAATTTATTTTTTATTGGTGTTCAATCTACTAACATACAGAATAACCCCCAGTGCCCATCGGTGAATGGTGGTTCTTGAGATGGAGTAAAAGTTGAACAGGTGAATCAAAAGTGTTTTTATTTTTATTTTTTTAATTTTTTTTCAAAAGTGTTGCTAAAAGTGAAACTATTTTCTATAATATGATAATGACAGATAAATAGGACTGAAATTGTCATAACCCATAGAATATTTCAGCACAAAAATTCAACTTTAATATAGGCGAATTAAAAAATAAATAGAGATCAGGTCACCCAGAAAGGAACATAGATTTCTAAAACTATCTAACTTTATTACAAATATTGAAAATGCCTCATTATAGGGGTGGGGAAAAGGTGCTAGCCTAAGTAAGAAATGAGCTGGGTCATAAGGTGAGTAATAAAAGCATTGTATAGAAATATTGTTTTTTGGTTGATATGGGTTTGTATAGGGGTACTACATGTTAATATTTCTAATACTATCTTTGTATACAAGAATTGAATGATTAATAATTAAGTAAATAGACTATAGATAATGGGAGCTATGTTTTGTTTTTGTTTTGTTTTGTTTTGTTTTGTTTGCTTTTCTTTTCTTTTCTTTTCTTTTCTTTTCTTTTCTTTTTTTTTTTTTTTTTTTTTTTTTTTTTTTTTTATTGGTGTTCAATTTACTAACATACAGAATAACACCCAGTGCCCGTCACCCATTCACTCCCACCCCCGCCCTCCTCCCCTTCTACCACCCCTAGTTCGTTTCCCAGAGTTAGCAGTCTTTACGTTCTGTCTCCCTTTCTGATATTTCCCACACATTTCTTCTCCCTTCCCTTATTTTCCCTTTCACTATTATTTATATTCCCCAAATGAATGAGAACATATAATGTTTGTCCTTCTCCGACTGACTTACTTCACTCAGCATAATACCCTCCAGTTCCATCCACGTTGAAGCAAATGGTGGGTATTTGTCATTTCTAATAGCTGCGTAATATTCCATTGTATACATAAACCACATCTTCTTTATCCATTCATCTTTTCTTTTCTTTTCTTTTCTTTTCTGCTGGAATTGGAATTTCCAGATAAGAGAGAAGCTTGGAGTGACCCATATAAGCTAGAGATAGCACTGAACTCACGTTTAGCTTAACATAAAGATATTACACTAGAAATATTTATAAATATGTGCATACACATTACACACATATATTCCCATCCTCATGGCTGAGAGATCCTATAAACAGTAATGTCCCAGTAGCCACAAGGACATCTAGTGTGCATATCTTGGTTTCTAATACCATTCTCCAGTAAATGGAATTAGGGCTTTTGGAAAAATGACTCATTCTAGGACTGGGGTTGGAAATATACAAGATGAATCTGGAGCAGCTTCATAATAAATAAATTAATAAACCCCACATCCATGGGGCTATTTCAAAGAGTCATAGGAACCAACTGTAAGAGTCCCATTGCCCAAAGCTGACATAATTTGACTAACAAAATAAATAAATTAATGTTAGATTATAACCCATAGTATAAAATAAATATTCATGAGTCCCTACTGATATAAATAAATGAACAGGTACATGTGGAAAAGGACAAATCTTCTATGCATCCAAATTCCAAATAATTTACATAGACATTCTGCCCTCCAAGAGAGAGGGAGCATAATTCCCCACTTCTTTAGTGTGAGTTGTGCATAGTGACTTCTTCCAACGAGGACAGTATGAAAAGGAGGAAAGAGAAATCTGATAAACGCTGCTTTAGCCAGATAATCAGAGTCAGTTTCAACAATAATAATTAATGGTTAGAGAGTACATCTCTGATACGATGTGATAAAAATGGCCCTTCGCCTTTGTGTTCTTCCTCCACAAAATTCATATACAAATTCTACTCATGAGAAACAGCATTAGGGATATTCAAAGAGAGATATTCTACAAAATACCTGACTAGTACTCTTCAAAATTGTCAAGGTTATCAAAAACAAGAAAATCCTGAGAGACCATCACAACCAACCAGGAAAACAGTGCCTAAGGGGGCATGGTACATAAATGGAATCTGATGTCTTGGGTGTGCTCCTGGAACAGAAAAAGAGTATTAGGTAAAACAAACAGAAAACTAAGAAAATATGAATATTGTGTGGACTTTAATTAATAATAGCATGCCAATATTGTATTAAATATACTATACTAAGATGTTAGTAACAGAGGCAACTAGGTGAAAGGCACTATGGAAATTCTCTGTACTATCTTATTTTTTTCTGTAAATCTAAAACTATTTTTAAAAATGAAGTATTTTTTAAAAATTATAATTTCATTTGAATAGTCTTATCCTGAATTGGTTTTTTTTTTGTTTTGTTTTGTTTTTTGGATTGCAGCATTCCCCACCTCCCAGCTTTGATAGGTAATTTATTGTTTTCTGGTATCCAATGTTTTTGAGAAGAAGGCAGTCTTAATTCAATCATTATTTTCCTACATAAAATATGTCTTCCTCTCATCCTAATTCCCTGGCTGCTTTTAGTTTTTATGTTTGTTTTCAGTTATTTGAGTCTAATGTTATAAGATGTGATTTTAATGGTATTTATCTTTAGTCGGTTTGCTGGGCTTCTGAGATCTCTCCTTTGATGTTCCAGGAATATATTGAGCCATTATTTTTTAAAATAATTTTGTATGTCTACTTGTCACTCTGTTCTTCTTCTGGGATTTAGATAAATTATATTAGACCACTTAATATTGTATTATTGTACTACAGCTTATTAAGTTTAAGTTTTGCTTCAACACCCTTTTTGAACTCGGCCATAGTAACTTCTTGCAAGATACATCCACGAAGGCAAAAGAAACAAAAGCAAAAATGAACTATTGGGACTTCATCAAGATAAGAAGCTTTTGCACAGCAAAGGATACAGTCAACAAAACTAAAAGACAACCTACAGAATGGGAGAAGATATTTGCAAATGACATATCAGATAAAGGGTTAGTTTCCAAGATCTATAAAGAACTTATTAAACTCAACACCAAAGAAACAAACAATCCAATCATGAAATGGGCAAAAGACATGAACAGAAATCTCACAGAGGAAGACATAGACATGGCCAACATGCATATGAGAAAATGCTCTGCATCACTTGCCATCAGGGAAATACAAATCAAAACCACAATGAGATACCACCTCACACCAGTGAGAATGGGGCAAATTAACAAGGCAGGAAACCACAAATGTTGGAGAGGATGCGGAGAAAAGGGAACCCTCTTACACTGTTGGTGGGAATGTGAACTGGTGCAGCCACTCTGGAAAACTGTGTGGAGGTTCCTCAAACAGTTAAAAATATACCTGCCCTACGACCCAGCAATTGCACTGTTGGGGATTTACCCCAAAGATACAAATGCAATGAAACACCGGGACACCTGCACCCCGATGTTTCTAGCAGCAATGGCCACGATAGCCAAACTGTGGAAGGAGCCTCGGTGTCCAACGAAAGATGAATGGATAAAGAAGATGTGGTTTATGTATACAATGGAATATTACTCAGCTATTAGAAATGACAAATACCCACCATTTGCTTCAACGTGGATGGAACTGGAGGGTATTATGCTGAGTGAAGTAAGTCAGTCGGAGAAGGACAAACATTATATGTTCTCATTCATTTGGGGAATATAAATAATAGTGAAAGGGAATATAAGGGAAGGGAGAAGAAATGTGTGGGAAATATCAGAAAGGGAGACAGAACGTAAAGACTCCTAACTCTGGGAAACGAACTAGGGGTGGTGGAAGGGGAGAAGGGCCGGGGGTGGGAGTGAATGGGTGACGGGCACTGGGGGTTATTCTGTATGTTAGTAAATTGAACACCAATAAAAAATAAATAAATAAAAAGTTTTGCTTCTCTATTGTTTAATTAATCTTAAAGTTTACAGATCCCTTTTCTTCACCAATCTGCTACTGATATCACCACATATATTTTTAAAAGATTTTATTTATTCATTTATTTTTTTAAGATTTACTTATTTATTTATTTGTGATAGACATAGAGAGAGAGAGAGAGAGAGGCAAAGACACAGGAGGAGGGAGGAGCAGGCTCCATCCTGGGAGCCTGACGTGGGACTCGATCCCGGGACTCCAGGATCATGCCCTGGGCCAAAGGCAGGCCCTAAACCGCTGAGCCACCCAGGGATCCCCCTATTTATTTATTTATTTATTTGAGAGAGAGAGAGAAAGAACACATGTGTGCACATGAGCTGGGGTGAGAAATAGGGGGAGGGAGAGAGACAAGCAGGCTGTGTGCTGAGCACAGAGCTCTGCCCAGGCTTGACCCTACGAGCCCAAAATCAAGACCTGAGCCTAAATCAAGAGTCAGAAGCTCAACCAACTGAGCCATCTAGGTGCCCCTAACACCAGCATATTGTGTATACACACACATACACACAGATACATATATATATATATATATATATATATATACACACACACATATGTATCTCTGTGTATGTGTATATACATATATATATGTATGTATATGTATATATAACAGATATCAGATTATATTTTTCATATATATAATTTTTACTTTTTAATTTTTTTGAATGCAGCTCTGTTGGGAAATATGTTCACTTATTCCAACTATGTCTTTATTTTTACAGTAACTGCTTTGACTTTTTACACTGATTTCCCAAATCAGTGTCATCTTGGGATCTGTTTCTGTAGATTGCTTTTTTCCTTAATCTTTCCTTTCTTGCATCTCTAGCTCTTTCTGGTTGATAAGCTAGGTCTTTTGGAAGGTATGAGGTAAAAGTATGAATTCCATTTTTATCCTCTGAAGAATACTATTTTTCTTCTAAGAGATAGTTAAGTTACTGGAAGTCCAAGGTGTTTACTGAGCCCCTCCAAATAACTTCAATTTTTTTTCTGCTGAGGTAAGCAACCATTTTAATATTGATTGAGCTTTATCAATATTCTGGCTATTGAGTACTGTGAAACTACTTGGATTACCTCAAGACCTGGGAGGTTCAGAAAGTAACCAATGACTTGAGGGGAGTTTATTAGCTAATTTTAGAGGTTTCTCTAATGAGCTTCTTCCTTTTGAAGATGTTTTCTCTCAGATTCCAAATGTGATAGTAGAGTAGAGCTGATCTCATTCTTTGATACCACAATACATGAAAAGACTCCAGTTCTTTGTTAGAAGTACCTAATCACTTTGAAGAGTACAAACCAGAGTATAGCTTTGTGAGAAAGCTGTAGAATATTGTCATTCTTTTTCAGGAGGCCAATTCTTTCATTCTGCATGCTTTTGGTCACTTTTATTTTTATTACAAGTTTTTTTGGTATTTTCTATATTTCCATAATATTTAACAGTTGCTATCCATAGAATGTTTAGTTTGATACAAGGTCTCTATAATTTCTGAAACCATAACCACCCCTCTTGTTTTTGTAGCATCATTTTTCCCATCTCTTTTTGTCTCTACTCTCTCTCTCTCTCTCCCTCACTTTTCCCTCTTGCTTTCTCCATAATGTCCTCAACTTTGTCTTCTATTCTACCTGTTACCTCCTCCACTATGGGTTCAGCTGGTTTATCAAATCCATTGAATTTTTCACTTTATTATGCTTTTATTTCTAAAACTTTTAATTATGTTTCTCAACTATAATTCTTTTTTTT